>NW_027150896.1:0-543532 GCF_020186115.1 Histomonas meleagridis
TATATAGCAATTCCTGTTCAAGGCATATTATAATAGTAATAATATATATAATAGTAATAATATATATAATAGTAATAATATATATAATAGTAATAATATATATAATAGTAATAATATATATAATAGTAATAATATATATAATAGTAATAATATATATAATAGTAATAATATATATAATAGTAATAATATATATAATAGTAATAATATATATAATAGTAATAATATATATAATAGTAATAATATATATAATAGTAATAATATATTATTTATTATGATCCTGATATTAGCATATATCATACTAGAAGCTTATAAATAATTCATATTATTTATTTTATTCATCGATTTAAATATAATTTACACTACTATTCATTTATTATTTGATATTGTTTACACAATATAATAGTAGTTTAATATTGTTCACACTACTATTTCAAAAAATAAAATAAAATCAGAAATGTAGATTTTGTTATCCGCTTATGTGATAATTATATGAATTTTTCATTTTGCTATATAAGTTGACTAAAACCAAAGTGAAAATATAATAGCTTATACCTAATTACATATAGTTAATCTTACAATTTATGGATATACACACATAGACCCACTCGATGAAAATAATCAACTTATATTTGTTTTTTATATAAAAATTATCATTTATTTGACAACGAAATTGTTAATCTTAATTTTTTTATATTTCAGAACAAATTTTGATCATGTGATATCACATATGCTATATATTTCATAAATGATATATAATAAATTAAAAAAAATACGAATTAAACGATTCATACATATTTTTAATCAAATTAGAATTAAACAAAATTTTAATTATATTCTATTTCATCTGTATTCATAGACAATTTTTTGCTGCATTTATATTAATATTCGAAATATATATTTGATTTTATTCACATAAACAAAGTTCACATGTTTATGATTGTTACGCTAATAAAATACTTTCAATCTTAGACATACAAAATGATTTATGAAATTGAATTTTTTTTATTCAATTTTGATCAATGCAAAACGACAATTATCGCATTCAATTTCATTAATTAATTTTATATTATACAGTACGGCATTTATTTTATTTCAATTTCATTTATTCAATTTCATATGGCCTAAATAGTCACTTATCGAAAAAAAATTAATAATTTGATAGCATAAACTATACGATAATTCAATTCAAACGACCGTTATGCCCTGGAAATACGATTCCCTAGACGAAATGGTGTAAACGTGCGATTGTCGGCATCCGTTGAGCAATGACATGTTATATGAAATGATGTTTACAAAAATGTTACGTGAAAAAACGAAAATGTTATGTGAAATTATAAAAAAGTGGTTTCGCTAAAAATTCAATAGTGCTGTATCTCGAACCAACGACTTTACACAAAAAGTGACACACAAATCAGAAAAACATATATAAAAAATCAAAAGTCAAAGTCAACCTAAAACTTAACCTTGCTTTTAACCTTTCAGTAGCTCTTGCAAACTCGCAATTTCAGCGTTAAATCATTCAAAAAATGCTCATTTCCTCCGATTCGTAAAGGGTTAAAGAAAGGGTAAAAAAAAAGGTTAAAGTTAACCCTCAAAATTTTAACGATACTTTTTAAGTTCAAAATGACAGCTAATAACAATCTTAAGCTCAAAACACTAGAATCCACATAGGATTAACATCAAAACACTAAAATCTACATAAAATTAACAACAACTCAGCCGGATTCATGACTCACACATTTGAAAAATAGATGCCATCATGAATTTATATATATTTAATCACTTTCAATCAAAACCAACAAATTTATTAGAATCAACCGCGTTTACTCCGTTCATTTTTTAGTTTATGTAGCGCGGGATTGAGCAAAGCGTGAAACGCGGGACTTAATTAGCGCTATGTGTGTGTGTGTGTTGTACTTCACTATTGTTATTATTAATAATAACTTTACAATTAGCACTAGAACTATTATGTTCAGTATTATTCTTCCCTACATGTGGTGAGAAATCACTTATTTTGATCATAAAAAAATAATGATTCTAATTTATTTATTTAATATCCAGCAACTTGTTTTATATAAGCACCGATAGCATCTTTGATAGCATCTTGTTCATGATTCTTTTTTTCTAACATTTCAGTAACAGCTTTTTTACAAGCACTAGTATAATAATTTTCACCAGTTTCTTCCATAACAAACTTTTTAGCTTCATCAAATTTTTCTTGTAATCCATAAGGTGTTAATAATTCTTGCACTCTAGGAATAACAAATTTTCTATACATTTCAGCTGACACAGTGAGTATAGGACACAATGCCTTTGCTCTTTTCGTATTTGCTACACCTCTAGTTTGTTCCATATTTGTCATAAGTTCACGATAAAGTGGCTTAATAATATGACTAGTAAATGCGATTTTTTTCGATTTATGCAACTAAATTGAAAAATAGAAAAAAATAATTTGCCAATTATTCAGTGATTTTTCTCATTAACAGATGATATTATTCAAGAAACTTCGAATGTTTGACTAATTTAATCCTGATTTATCGCAAAACTATAGCCAACAATTATTTTCGCCTTTTTTTAATTCAAAAACTATTGTTTAAATTTTCTCACAAAAAGTTAATTTGGCGCCCTTTTGCATTGACCAAAAAGTTTCCAAACTTGTCACAACTGATTTACTTAATGCGTTAAATACTGCAATAGATGTTCAACCACATCAACATTAAGCTATTGATTATTATTAATGTTAACATTTTTACAGATCCCAAACAGAGCTACATCTTCATAAATTGAAATAGAAATAATCGTTTGTTATTCAATTTCGCTATCGGCTAGATAATTCACATTAGTAGGATATAACCCAAAAAATTTCTATACTAGCAAATCAAATATAAATTTAAACATATGTTGGACTGTTTAGTATTATGCAATTATAAAGTTATGTGAATTTTTGTTCTACAGATTTTGAGAAAAAGTGATTTAATTTGATATATCTACTTTGGCTATATCCATTATTTTTAAATTTGTGGTTATAATATTTTTTTTGCCATTAAATATTAAAATTATTTATATAATTATCTATAGAAATTATGATTAAATAGAAGAGATATGACCTCATTTCAAATGCCTTTGTTTCGGTTTTTTTTCACCATTTTTCTTAAATTCTATATATATTTAAAGTATTTTATTTTTGATTTTTTAGATTTTAAATTTTATTTTATATTTTTATGTGCTTACATGGTAAAAACAATCATTTTTCTCCTGAGAATCAATTTCACAAAAATGCATCATGTTTTAAAATAATATTTTTTTTTTTCAAATCATATTGATTATTATTAATGTTAACATTAATGTTAAAAATAAAATTTTATTTTTTCATATGATTAATATATTTATCCATTATAATTTATAATTTGTATTTAATTTTTGATAATATTCTTTGTGTTATTTGATATGAAACTGTTAAACACTTATTTTAGTTTTCGATCCCATAACAAATCATACACTGGTTATGCTTTCTCTAACCTTTAATTTTAATAAAAATGTCCAAAAAAATACAACAATACTCAATGACTATATAAAATTTGAAATAAATATATTTAATTGAAATACTTATGTACTTAATTATATCGATAAATTAAGGTAAGGTACACAATTTAAAAATTTCACTATTTCGTTTTTATTAAAATTAATAGTAGTCAATATGAATCATATACATGTTTTTAGAATGATGAGATTACAAATATAAGCTTGATATTATTAACAACTATAACACAAACTATATCCTATTTATTTGTATTATCATTTTATTTGTCTCTCTTTTATTTATATTTTCATGCAGCTCTTACCAAGCACAGAAAATTATTGCGAAATGTTAGATTGTTTTTTACCATAAGTTGTTGGAGGTCTTAAAAGAGCATGGAACAAAAACACACGAAGCGTCAATGAATGCATGATTTCATAAAACGAGGAAATCATTAACACCATTGTTACTACATATGTCTGTTGGAGTAGCATTAAATACAATAATTTTGTGAGTGCAACTTTTGATGCTAATGAATGTATCATTAACAAATTTGCAAAAAATATTAACTTCGAAGACCTCGGACAATTTTGTTATAATATGTATATCAATATCATTTCTGTATTGATAAAATAATTAAACATTATTTTTTACATTGAATTTTCTATATCATCATCGATACTTTATTACCTGATTCTCTCTATATTTTTCTATACTCATATTTAGAATTTTTTTTTACTAATCATTAATTAAAATTGTATTAAAAAAGTTTTTTATAACTTTAATAAATTCATCGAAAATTATTTTGGAATATTCGAACCTTTTCCATCTATCGTTCACCGATAGCATATGGGGAATGACATAATTATTTTTAAAAATTTAAATTTCCAATCCGATGTTTGATGTCTATTTTATTCGTAACACAAATCATTTATCATATCATATAACATCAATTTTTTTGTTAATGAGTTCAAATTATAAATTTTGAACTACGGTTTAACAGTATTAACAGTATTATTTCTTAATCGATAATACATAATCATAATGTACATCATTAAAATCAAAGAAAACTTCCATATTTATCTTAATATTTATTTTCATTTTAAAGATATTTACCAGTAATTTCTTTTTTGAAGTGAAATTTTTGAAAGGAAGATTTGTCTTAAATCTTAGAATAATACTTTTGTGTCTTATTTTTTGGACTCACAAATCATTTTCACTATTATTTTATTTTCGTAGTATTAAGAATGATTGCTCTGATATTTTACTATCTAATAGTACCCACATTTGGAAAATTTGATAATCAAACAAAAACACTTACAATAGAAACCATGGAAGATTTTAAAAATGCATCTACCTACAAAAAAGAAACATTAACTTTGATTATCGGTGATAATATTACTTCAACTCCACCCGATGCATTTAGTGAGTGGGGTAATCTAGCAACTGTTCAAATTGGAAATTCATTATCTCATATTGGTAATGAAACATTTTTTAGATGCACAAATTTGTCATATGTTACCTTTGGCCCAAATGTTACTATAGTTCGTGAAGGCGCATTTTTTGGCTGCATTAAATTATCAAAAGTTATTTTCAATGAAAAATTGATTAAAATTTATCAATATTCATTTACGGAATGCCACAACTTATCGGAAGTAATTTTTAACGAAAAACTGACCAGTATTGGCATGGAAGCATTTTCAGCTTGTTCACTTGTGCAAATTAAATTACCAAATTCACTCACTACAATTGGAAGATATGCATTTTTTCGTTGTTTTAATTTATCAGATGTCACCTTTGGAAATAACATAACTACAATTGAGAATGGTGCATTCAGCTTTTGCAAATCTCTTAAAAAGATCGAAATTCCAAATTCAATAACTATTCTCAGTAGGGGGGTTTTTGCATTTTGTTATAATCTATCAGTTGTTATTATAGGTGAAAATCTGGTTTCAATTGATTATCATACATTCTATGAATGTAAATCTCTAACTTGTGTTTATTATAAAGGTCACTCAGAACCTAAAATTGATGAAGAAGCATTTGATAAAACTCCTCTCAAATATGTAATGACATTAGATTCTTAGAATTCAACAAAATTCGGTAAATTCAATGTATCAATTGGATCCACAATCGAAAAATGTGGTCCATGGCCAACACGCACAATCCCTGAATCGATCACATTTACACATTCGAATACAATTACAAATGCAAATACATCTTCACCATCAACATATACAAATTCTATCATATATTCTATTTCATTCACGAATTCAAATATAATTACAAATGCAAATACATCTTCACCATCAACATATACAAATTCTAACATATATTCTATTTCATTCACGAATTCAAATATTACATCAAATTCTTTTCCATCAGGAGCTACTTCAAAAACTGTCCAGTTTGCTTTTGGCGTAAGTATTTTTTCATTATTATTTTTAATTTTATTCTAATAAACATTTCTGTGTAACCTTTTCAAAATCATATAATTACTTCAATAAATAATTTTAATGATTTCAACTTTTCGATGAGTAAATAACATCAATTCTCTTTGTGATTTTTTTGCTTAAAATTTATTGTTAATGGATAAAAAAATCATCTTTTTTTACTTCTATTAATATAATAATAATATTGTGCCCATTTTAAGATGTTCATGGTTTAATATGGTGGTATACATAATAAGATATCTTATTCAACTTTAAAAAAAATTCATTATTATCCATTTTAACTAAATTTTTGAGTTAAAGAGTTTTTTAATTAAAATGAGAGAATCAAAACAGGAAAGGCAAGCATGCAATGGTTATGATCGTCTTGATTAAATCATTAGCTCCCTTGATGGGAGAAATTTTGTGAATGACTATTGTCTATTCATAACAAATACAACAACATATTTTATTTTGGCTTCGGTTCAGTTTCAGCGCCAGTGTTAAATCTCTGATGAAAAAAGCCGATAAACACAAAAAGTTTTATTCAAACAGAGTTTTCAAATACACGTTAACGTTCACTCCAATTCGAAAAATTCGAATTTGGAATTTTCAAAATTTTCAATTTCTTCATTTCGTTCGGGATATTCATCCAATCTATAATTCACGTATATCCAATATGCAACGTTCCTTACTTCTTTTTCAGTGAACATTGCTAGATTCAAAGGGAATGAATTCATTATTTTAGAAATCACCAAATTTTCTACGATATTTTTTTACAACAAAGTATTTATTAAAATTTTCTTTTCTTATATGATATGATACTTCTATTTCTGATTCAATATATTTTATGGATATAAATGACTGTTCATTAAATACTACCATGATTTTGTTAATTTTATTAAATTTGAACATTTTACCACACAAGAAAACATTGTAAATTAGGCTATCTTAAAAAAAATTTCTATAATACTATATAGAACTTGTAAAAGAGAGATTAAATTAATTGATACCATATTCTTTATAGAAAATTATATTTGATGACATTTTTGAGTTCCAACTCTTTCATTCCATTTGAAAATCAAAAAAGTGACAATTTTAAATTAATGAATTAATTATTTAACATAATATTACTTAATGTTTCATTTATTTAATTGAATGTATCAACACATAATTGTTGAATTTTTATTTCATTCATTAATAACAAATTCAGCTTTACCTCCACTAACTCCGGGATGATGACGAAAACGATTAGCCGAATACTTTCTGTTTTCTCAGTTTTCCTTCTATCTTAAATGACTATATTTAATTACTTTAAATACACAGCGTTATTACTCTTCAAGGTTGAAAAATTATGGATTGAAGAATCAACAAATTCGTTGCTTAATGAATTCATGTGAATGTTGAAACATATTACACAAATTTTACAAAAAACAAAGCAAATTCATTGGATACCTTTAACTAGGGTCGCCTTTAATTCTTTTAGCTAACTCAACATCTTTTTTCATCAGAGTTACTCTACTTGCATGTATTGTACACAAAACTCCATCTTCCATTGTTCCAACAATAAATGCCTCAGAAGCTTCTTGTAATGCTTGGAGAGCTCTTTCATTGAATTTAATCGTTGGATTTATTTTTTCTGCGATTTCCCTGACAACTCTTCTAAATGGTGCTTTTGGGATTAAAAAGTTTATCTCTCTTTGATACCTCATGACTTCTTTTATAAATTTGTTTCTTGGTTTTGGGCGTCTTATTTTTTTAATCTTTCTTGGTTCATCCCATTCGAAATAAGAAGGCTGACTTTCAAGCTTCCTTTGCCCCATTATCTCTTTTTGCGCACTTTCTATGACCACATTTGGCTTTTCGGCGTAAATTCGTTGCATTTTGTTACAACATCAAAAATTTGATGCGTCTCACAGATCAAATAAATTTAAATACAAATTCAGTTTCTCTATTATCAAAATATATATTTTATTGTAATCAGCAGCTTTAAATTTTTATTCTTGATAAGACTTTTAAGAATTTAATAAAAATTAATTTGTAAATTTAAATTTCATCGAAAACATATTCCATTTTCCCTCCTGCCACAAAATGTACGTTACAACTAGTGAGTTATCTTGTTGTAAACATTTAAGAAAGCAGTAAAACACTTTGATGAATTAAATTTCATCGAAACAAAACATTTTATTGTTTGTCAAGCCACTTTTTGATTAATATCGGTACGGTTTTACCAAGAAAATCAAGAATTTTCCGTTCAAAATTATGGCACTTTTTGGTTCATGCACATGAAGAGAAACAGTTCAAAGCCATTTTTTTTGTATTAATCATCAATGATTGGACCAAAAGTAATACCAGCAAATACATTTGAAAAGATTCAGCTCAGTATCGGATGTTATTGCCAATTAACATTAAAAGTTAAACCTTCACATGTTAAACTTGTTCATGAAATCTCTAAAAAAGCAGTTGGTTGTAGAACATTATTTGACGGAGGAAATTATGTTTATACACCAAATGAGTGTCCTGTTTTTAAAATTTCTGATAATTTTCCATCTCTCGAATCAACTCAAT
Organism: Histomonas meleagridis; assembly: GCF_020186115.1. NCBI lineage: Eukaryota > Parabasalia > Tritrichomonadida > Dientamoebidae > Histomonas > Histomonas meleagridis. The sequence goes on from NW_027150896.1 coordinate 8,515, forward strand.
CATATGTTGCAACTCATTTTACCTTGCCTGAATCTGTAAGGCTCGCATCAATATGTTACAACAATGACACCATTATTCTCAATAGTAATCATTCTTCAATGGATGGTGGGTACATGAAACTTCTTCTTAATTACTTAACAGGAGCAAAAGTTCCCTTTGATCCCGACCATTACATTCATGAATCTGTTTACGACACATTCTCCGAATCTATACACAACGCACAAGGCAACGCAGATTACTCGAGCACAAAAATCATTGTAAAAAAACCGAAACCGCTCAAACCGCATCTCACATCACATTACATTCCATTTGATATTCCTATAAATGAACTCTCAACTTTCCACAATGGTAAATGCAAAGGGATGACAGACATGATATGGAGTTCTGTAATTCTTTCTGTTTCTGCATCCAATGGTGAATTTACTGATTCTAAAGTTATGACTGCAGTTGATTTAAGACGTGAACTAAAGAATCCTAGTTGGTCCAATGCAAATCTAGACAGTATGATTTCGGTAAATGCTAATGGAATCACAAAAGATTCATCTGTTGGAGAAATGAAGAGGACGTTAAGGGTGAATTTCACTGACAAAATTGAAAAAAGTGACACAGTATTCAAATATTTGAGAGGTGTAACCGATGGGAGCATCAAGTGGCCCGATTATCCTGTTTGCAGCACATCTAATATTGGAGTGCTTAAGACAGGTGGTGACATTATAGATGTGAATGTTGGTACATCAGTAACATCTGCTGGCGGTCCTCCAGGTTCAATATCATTGAACTCTATATGTGTTGATAATAAGGTTTTTAGAGGAAGGTTATATTGCTCTCCCTTTGTCTTTGATCATGATGAAGCAAAAAAGCTTGCTGAGACAATGAAATATTGTTTGATGCATGTGAAGGATGACATGAAAATTGAAAGTGTAGTTGAGGATTTGAAACAAAAATTTCATTATTAAAATTATATTTGCAATACATTTTAATGTTTTGGAAGTTTTTTTCTTTTATAAATGATCAATTGTGAATTAACATTTGAGCAATTACTTTACAGTTATGGTTTCGTGTAATGCATTACAAAAATATTTTTATGTATCTTTTTTTTAAGAAAGAATCACATCCATGTGTGAGGGTGTAAAATGCTAAAAAAATGCCTATGAACGATTAAAACGAATTCAATATGTTTGAACAAAGTATACCGTTTACTTTTTTGGGCTTCCATTTGATGGCTAGATTCGTAGAAAATCTACAAATTTCCTACCTTCATGCAGTCGAATCCCAACAAAGAAGTGTTTGTTTTGTGAATTCAAATTTATCTACACCACACAAAACATTAATTCTTGATCTTGATGAAACATTAGTCCATTCTTCCTTTTACCGACCACAAACGTATGATTTTTCTGTTAAATTTTGTTTCCAATGTAAGCCATTTGAAATCTTTGTACAAAAGCGCCCAGGTCTTGATTTTTTTCTTCAAACATTATTTCAATTATTTGAAATATACATATTTACAGCATCTTTAGAAGAGTACTCATTGCCTGTTATACGTGCCCTCATTCCCAATTTTCCGATTTCTAATATCCGTTCGAGAAAAGATTGTAAGTATTTCAATGGTTCTTTTATTAAAGACCTCTCCATATTCAACCGCGACCTCAGCCAGATATTAATTGTCGACAATTCTACGACGTCATATTGTTTGCAGCCGCAAAACGGAATTGCTGCCACCACTTGGACCGGCGACGCGCTGGACTCAGAGCTAAACGGCAGAATCCTCCCGATACTGCTCAGGTGCTGCGATGTGGACGACGTCAGGCGAACAATCGCCAACGCGTAATTTGTTTATGTAAAAGTGACAATGTTTATTTGGTTTACAAAAAGTGTTTCAAGCGAAGTCAAGTATTTATTAATTGGCTTGTACATCGAAATCTTCAGCGAATGGATCGTCGGCTGCTTCGTTGTAGAGTGGGTTCTCATAGTTAACTGTTGCATCTTTCTCAACATGCTGATTGTATCCTTCGCCAATTTCTTGCACTGGTGGTTTGGATCCAAATTTAAGAAACACTGCAACGGCTGCGGCGACAATGGCAACAACACCTACTGCAACACCGCCGGCAATGTAATACGTCATGTTCTTCTTTTGTTCTTCTTCATATTGCTGTCTGAGCCATTCTGAGTATTGGTCTGATGATAAATATGGAGGGAATGAACGCGATGGAGAACGCGTGGGTGTTGCCATTGGCGACTGTGATGGTGTTGCCATTGGCGATTGAGAAAGTGATGGTGAACGTGTTGGCTCTAGTGGGGATTGTGTTGGTGTTGGATGTGGTGACTGCGATACGGAAGGCGATGCTGATGGTGATGCTGATGGTGAACGTGAAGCTGAAGCTGATGGTGAACGTGAAGCTGAAGCAGATGGCGATGGTGATCGCGATGGTGTTGCAGCTGGGACTGGGATTTTAACACTTGCAATATCACTTACTTTACCTGCACCATCAACAGCAGCAACATAAACAGTCATTCCATTAGAGATTTGTTCAGAATTAAGTGGGATGAAAGTGCTTTTTGTATCAAGTGTCAATTGATTTGTACTAGTAATAGTTTTATCTGTAATTGCGTAAATGTAATGATCAACTCCTGTTGTAACAGTTACTTCTACTTCATCTGATGTAAGATAAGGTTTTGTGAAATCATTTCTGTTGTATGCTTCAACTTTAAATCTGTATTTAGATCCTTTATCAGTACTTTCGATTTCTACACCATATTCGTTTGGTTTATATTTCAAATCTTGGATTGTTGGCGCTGCATTATCTTGTGATGAATGATCTTCTGCAAATGTGTATGTAGTTCTTTGGTTTAAGTAGTATATTGTGTTTGCGATAACTTTTCTTTCATCTTCTGTTGAGTCACAATTACTGTGACCTGTTTGAATCATAGCTGTGTTGTCTTTAGTTGTAAGATAGAAGTTATGTTTGAGACCATATTTATCTTCGGTAACTGTGTCTTTGTTAAATGTCATCCAAACATCGCCAATGACTGCTTGATATGTTGTGTGTGCTTCTGGAATTGTTAAAACAGTTCCGGTTTTCCCAATTTCATATGGATAGTTTGTTAATAAGCCTTCACGTTGGATAGAAATTGTTTTAGATTTAATCATTTGATAGTATGGGGTACCTGTAAAGCCATTACCTGTGTAAGTGTTATCAACAGGTTTTGCATAAATTCCAAATTTTTCTCTGATGGATAATAAACTTTGGGGACCGGAACTAAATGAAAAATCTTGTGAAATGGAGTCGTGGCCTGTTAAGAAACCATACCCTTTCTCAATGTATGGAAGAATAAAATTCTTGGCTGTAGTTGTTTTGATAGAATAACCAGAGTTTGCATCCCATGTTCCAAATACAATTACTTCATAGTCATAAATAAAGCAGTCATCTGAACCAACTTTACATTCACTACTAATTCGACTTTCGAAAGTATTGATAGAAATTGGATCAACATATATAAGTTGTTCTCCTGTGGTGGTGTCTACACCGTAAGGATCAAATTTTTCCGTATGACCACTTTCTCTAATATAACCACCTTCCATCCAAACTTTAAGAGCTGCTGATTTCGGCAAATATTCTTCTTTTGCATTTTCATCTGTGCCAAACTTAAAATAGACCTTGTAAGAATTATATTGGCCTTGATTATTGGCAGCTTGACCTTTATTGCCATCAAATTGACTTGGATAGATATTCAAGACGTTAACTCTTGAACCTTTCAAGTATGTACTTATTTGCTTCCAATCAGTCCATTCATCATCTTCGTAGCTTTTTTGGAATAGCTTATAAAAAATTGATTGATCAGAAAGATTTGTCCATGAAAGATATGTACCACCTTTTCCATTTGCGTAAGAGGTATTAACTGTCGCTGTTATTTTTAATGATTCTTCATAGGTAAGAGAAAGAAGAAACAAAAACATGATTTGACATTTGACAGCTTTGACAGAAAAATATAAACAACAATTTTATCAAAGATGATGTACTTAAACTAGTATAATTGCAATAATAATATATCATTGTTAATTTTATATATAATTTCTGAATAAAATTAATGTATATCATAATTTTGGTAAGATATTTATATTTTTGTTATGTAAGGAAACTTTTAACAGTTCCCACAAAAGCTGTTTAACAACCCAACCGAAACCGTTTTGAAAAAATATAAATATCTTAATATACCACTAAGACACATGAAAATTGGATTTTTATATCATTTGAAAATATTCATATATAATAAATTTGATATATAATGGTATGATTATAGTTTGAAAATAATATAAATACGATTTTATTCATTTGCTTTCTTTCTCATTTTTCAATATAAATCAAAATTTCAAAAGTAAGTGCGAAGAATAACCGATAAACCTCTGAATTTCACCACGTTGTCGGCCTCAAGGTTTTTTCTAGGGAGCTTGAACACAAAAAAGTGACTTTTTGTACGTACTCCAACAAGAAGTTATAGGAAAAATTTTTACTTATAAGCACAAACTCATTAAATTTGATGCCTCATTCTATAATATTACCGGTTTTATTAACCAAAATTATATATTTTCTTTAAATCTCGTAATTTTGATTCGAAATTTAATATTGAATTTATATATATTTCTTATTTTGATGTTTAATTGACCGTGTGGCGTGTACCATGTCATCATCGTGTTGTTTGCTTAAAGTGTAATAATTTAATGTATCCTCGAATGAATTTGGAGCGGCAAACGGAACAGCGAGAAATCCCCGCTAAAATGTATTCAAAAAGCAGAATAACATACAATACTTCATCAAAATACAACTCAAAAAGCTTTGTCGTTTAACGGTCATTGGTTACGCGCTCCTGGCTGTTCAGGTTAATTCAAACAAGAACGACCACCCACTGGTGACGTATTAAACTCTCAGCAGTTTGGTGCGCGCCATAATTGTTCGTTGAGGATCTATTCATTTATTTAATACACCATATTTAGATACTTGATACTCATTCATTAATACAACTTTAAATATTATTTATTCTTTTGATGCTCATGTACTTATTCAATACCCCCTATTTAGTCATTTAATCCATCTTCCTCATTCATAATAATTTTTTGGATCTTCTTTATTCATTTAATAAATTTTGTTTAACCATTTGCAAGTTAATGTGCTTCAATTATTTGCTATCATTAGTGCCTCGTTTGGTTGTTCGTGCCTCATTTAACCCATTTATTCAAGTAATAAAATTAGAGAACAATTATCACATTCCTTTCCGAACATGTGACTCAGCTGTAAGTGGCGCACGGAAATGTTAAACTGAAACTTAATCAAAAACAAATTCCCAAAAATCCCTTTTTATTGTCGAAGAAAATTTGGTATAAATATTTACTCGTCATCGAAATCGTCAGCGAATGGATCATCTTCTGCTTCGTTGTAGAGTGGGTTCTCATAGTTAACTGTGGAATCCTTTTCGACGTGTTGGTTAAATCCTTCGCCAATTTCTTGCACTGGTGGTTTGGATCCAAATTTAAGAAACACTGCAACGGCTGCGGCGACAATGGCAACAACACCTGCTGCAACACCACCGGCAATGTAATACGTCATGTTCTTCTTTTGTTCCTCTTCATATTGCTGTCTGAGCCATTCTGAGTATTGGTCTGATGATAAATACGGAGGAAATGAACGCGATGGAGAACGCGTGGGGTCTGGTGATTCTGTGGGTGACTTTGTGGGTGATTGTGATGGTGACTCAGTTGGTGAACGTGTTGGTACTAATGGCGATGGCGAACGTGATGGCGTTGGTGAACTTGATGGCGTTGGTGAACGTGATGGTGATGGCGTTGGTGAACGTGATGGCGATGGTGAACGTGATGGTGATGGTGATCGCGATGGTGTTGCTTCTGGGACTGGAATAGTATACTTTTTAATTTCCCCAACGTTTCCTGCTCCATCAACAGCCGCAACAAACACATTCATTCCGTTTGACACTTCCTTTGAGTTAAATTGAATGTAATCATCTTTTGTTGAACTTGTTAAATCGTTAACAGTAACACTGTTCTCACTTGTTATTGTATAAATGTAATGATGAATTCCTGTGGAAACAGTTATTTCCTTAATGCCTGATTCAGCATAAACTTGATCATTAGATCTCGTAAGTGCTTGAACTTTGAACCTGTATTTAGATCCTTTATCAGTGCCATCAAGGTAAACTCTATATGTTGCTTCATCAGGTCTAAAGTTAAATGTTGGTGCTTCGTAATCTTGTGATGAATGATCTTCTGCGAATGTTTCATAAGTTCTTTGGTTTAAGTAGTATATTGTGTTTGCAATAACTTTTCTTTCATCTTCTGTTGATTCACAATTACTGTGACCTGTTTGAATCATAGCTGTGTTGTTTTTAGTTGTAAGATAGAAGTTATGTTGGAGACCTGCACCATCTTTTTCTGTATTCGTATTAGTTCCCAATGTCATCCAAACATCGCCTGTTGTTGCTTGTGAGTTTGTGTGTGTTGTCGGTATTGTGAGAACTGTTCCAAGATCTCCAATTTGGTATGGATAGTTTGTTAATAAACCTTTGCGAACAATGGTAACAGTACTTTCTTGAATATATTTATAATTAATATTTCGATTATTATAAGTATTATCTGTGTAAATAGATTTAATTCCAAAAAGATCTCTGATTGCAAGTAAACTTGTTGCCTGATTACGAATATAGAAGTCATGCGCGATTGAATCATGTCCAGCTAGAAACCCATAACCTTTCTTGATGTAATTTGTCACTGCACCTTGGGCTGTTTTTGTTGAAATTCCATAGTAAGAGTTGGCATCCCATGTTCCAAAAACTATAACGTTGTACTTGTATAGGAACTCTTGATCATTTGCTTTATCTTCAAAGTCATTAATTGATATTGGTTCTACGTAAATTAGTTGTTCACCTGTAGAAGAATCAACACCAAAAGGTGTAAAATGTGTCACATCATTACCATCTTTCATGATACCACCTTCCATCCAAACCTTTAAAGACGCGGATTTTGGCAGTGTATGCCATGTATTAGTCCCTTCTTCATCCTTATATTGGAACTTAACATCGTGAGTAGCATAAGCATCTCCATCCCATTTAGATCTCTGACCTTTGTTTGAATTTTTATTGCTTGGATATATATTTAAAACATCAACACGTGTACCAGATTTATATGTGCTTATTTGTTTCCATGAACCGTATTTGCTATTATCGGTATCATAACTTTGTTGGAAAACTTTATAATATATGTCTTGATTTTCAATTTTTGACCAACTCAAATATGTACCACCTTTACCAGATGCATATGAAGCATTAACTTGAACATTTAAGCTAAGAGTTTCAAGAGCTTGACAATGAGCAAGGATTATCGAAACCACAAACATTTTTTGGAACAAAAACCGCAAAACCACAAAAAACAAATAAAAATTTCTAGGCTAAAATAATATTTATCGGGTATTGAATATAAATATATTATTTAATCATAATATTCTAGATAAATACAAATTATAAAAGTATAATATTATGTATTTAATAAGATAATTATGTTTTTATTTTTTTATTATTATAATTATCATATTTTTGTATTCAAATTTGAATACACCAATATAACGTTATATTTTCAATATTCTGAAAATAGTTATAACTTTCATAAAGTGTTAGAATGATAAATATTCAAAATTCTGAGTTGTAACTCGCCAAAAGCGTTTAAACAAATTTTAACCTAAACGGGCGGTTTATTTGTTGTTTAAATTCTGTCAAAATTCAACTCAGAAACATGAACAAGCAAGATTGATGAAATTTTAATATAAAATGTGAAGACTAATAATAATTGTAAACTATCCAAGTAAGTTATAATATCTATTATAATCGGATTAATTTCTGATAATTGCGGACATCGTAAAAAATAATCAATTGAATATTCGATTTTTTTTTATCGAAACGTTTTGAAAAATCGATTTTGTCGATAAAGTGACATGTTCCGATGATTTTACAAGTTTTGAATTGCTTGAGTTGTTATCCTGTCAAAAGTCGTTGAAACACTTCACCTCTCATGCTGTCACTTTCCGAAAGTGTCGCTGGGATTTGTGGGGACTTGAGTGTTCGCCTCATGTACGGTTATCATTATAGAAAAAGTGGTAAAATTTGAATGTTTTGAGTTAAATATGTAGAATTTTTGATTGGATAAAATGGCATTTTATTTATATAAAAATTTAATGAATTCGAAATTTATACACCCTGATTTATTTCAGATTTATTTTTCGTATCATCCTATTCTCGTTTAATGTTCTTTAACAAATTGCTCTTAAATATAAGAATAGTACCATATTTTATATAGATTTCACTATTTGAAAAAATAGACATGTCTATTTTATTAACTTTGAGAAAACAATAATAAAGAAAATAATATTATTGATTTAAAAAACATGAATATTCAACTACAGATTACACACTCAATCAAAAATAATGAAAACAAAAAATAGAAATGATTAAAGTTATAACCGAAAAATAATCTAAATCAATTTTTATGAGCAAGATGGAAAAAGCTTTAATTTATGAATAATCAATTTTTCTAATATTTTGATTCTCTCTTTGAATTCTATATATAATATTTCGATTGGGTAACTTCATTTAATGGTCGTAATCTGTATTTCCAATAAGTCAAATTTCTGTGAGAGATAATATAAATAATGTAAGAAAAAATGAAAAGACATATATAGAGACTGATTAAAATCAAAGTTTAATATAATTATCGAGTTTATTAAAAAAAAGGAATTAGGAATCAATAAACAGGAAAATCATTGTACTTATATATATAATTGTGATTGACATATATAATAAGAAAGAAATTATTTAACTGTAATTAAAATACTTTTGATTTACGCTATTATAAAAGAGGAAATAAAATATTTAAAGTATACAATTTATAAATCATGGATTTCTATTAAATAGTAATTATAAAAATTCACAGAGACTGTGCGATGTGTTGTTGTTAGCAGTCCCTTGTTTGACTGTAGATGTTTTGTCTATCCGAAGAAAAAGTAAAAATACCCTGATGCACTGAAAGATCACCCTTTTTTGTATGATAAGGCAAAATAACGTATTTTTTTGGAAATTTTTCTTCAATATCTCTAAATTACGAAATCATCCAAATGTGAAAATTTAACAAACAATTTCCCTTATTATAATGAATAATTTAACCTTGAAAGCTTCTAATTTATTAATATTTTTTTCTATGAAGTAACAATTATGTTTCTCACTTTTTAATGGAAATCAACACTTATTTAATATAAAAAATATTTTTCAACTATAATCCTTTTCATTGCCAAAGTTTCGGGTAAAAATAAGAAATTCATAATTATCAGATATGAAAGGAAGTTAAAACTCAATGATTTTTTTAAAATTATTTTTTCAATTTTGGAGACTATATTTATGAACTTATGTACTTTATTTAATCTATATTTCAAATCAAAAATTAAAATTTGTACAAAATTTTTTTTTATTAAGCAATTTGTTTTTTGCATATATCTTTTTTTATTTTCAAGAATTTCCTCTCAATTTTTGACATTTTATATATTCCTTCTTTCAAGTCTTAAAATTTTTCAAATTAAATCAATCATTCTACTTAGGGGTTGTTTTCATTACTTGGCCGGCTAAATAACGTTTGAATACGAATATTTATATTGTTTTTGAAAAAGTTACTTGTATCGATACAAGTTTTAGATATTATCATTATTTACCTGGCACTTGATCAAATGTTCAGTAATATTGATTTCAAAGATCATGATCAATTAATTATATTTAAAATTGATATCAAAGATGTTTTTCATAATAGCAAAGGTTTTCCTGTTTAATGGCTCCCTCTCTTGATTTCCGGATAAGTCAGTTCGACTTAAATATAAGTTATATGCCATTTTAATCGAGCCAAGCTCAAGGTTCTTTAAAAAATCATCATAACGAATGGTACGGTTATAGTTATGTATTGTATAGTTTATATTTGTAAAGCATTTAACTCAAAAAAGGGTGATCTTTTAGTGAATAAGGGTAAACATAAACATTATTTCTTCAATAAGATCTTAATAAATGAGTAAAATACAAAAAAATTCGAAATACCATTAAAGTACATATTATATTTGAAAATTTTTATTTTATAATGTAACCTGATTATTTTTATTACATAAGAAAATAATTGAGATTTTCCATTTTTTGAAGACATTTTTTTTAATTATTTTTGGAGTCAAGGTGCGATACTCTTTGCTTTAATGTGCCATAATTTCATCCCTTAAATAATTATCATAATATTATACGAAAACACCCAAAAATGAAAGAAGTGCCTCTCAATTTGGTCCAAAAGTGAAGTGATAAAAAAATTAAAACATGCAAATTTCTTAAAAATTATTGAAACATATTTAAACCAAAATATTATTAACTATTATCATTAAGTTTATATATATAACTAAAATGCAATTTTTGAAGTATATAACGTGCTATAAGTAATATTCAATTTTTTTCAATCAAAATCATCATTTTCAAATTATCTTTAAAAGGTAGCAAAATTTTGATATTGCAAATATATGTAATGTGCAAATATATATATATGTCTTATTATAAATAAATATGGTGTTATTTTTTTTATTCAGATATAATGAATATATTAGAAAAATTTCATCTGAATTGGAAAGATTTAATAATTTCAGAAAATCAAGAATGATAAAATATTGAACTTTTGTTTACATCGACCAACGATCACATTAAAAATTTCTCGAAAAGAATGTTTTTTGTTCTTGATCTAAAAATTTTTTTTCTCCCAAATCTATAGATTTGTGGGGACAAAATGTAGCATAAAAATATAATATTTTGGCAAATAGGATCAATGGTATAGAAAAAAGAATCTAATTTTCCTTGAAAACTGCATGATTTGACTAGGTATGCTTTATAAAAAAATCACATCACTATAAATAAACCCAACAATATTTTCCCATTGTCAAAAAATGGGTGTAAAACGTTCAAAAAATGAAGAAAATTGAATGAAAAATCATACTTAAGATTTCAAGAACTATCATTCATAAAATATGATATACAATCAAAAATGTTTAAGATTTACCTTCAAAAATATATTTTTGAAAAAATTGATTTCGAAATTTCCATTTTTTTCTCAATTTGAAAACAGATTTTTATTTAAATAATGATAAGGACTTAATAAAAATTAAAAAATTCATTAGAATATGTATATTTTCTCAGTTTGATGAACTCTCTTAGTTAGTTTTACTAATGTTATACCAACAGATATATGTTATAAGAATGGTGTTAATGATTGTATTTATTTTATACTGGTAAGAAAATTCATCATTTCATCATCATTTTATGTGTTTAGTATTTATAATAATGTTAACATTAATAATAATCGATAACATAATGTTGGTGTGATTGAGCTTCTGTTGTTGTGTTTGTCGCATTAAGTAATACAGATGCAAGTGAAGGATTTGAGGATGGACACAAACGCAAAAGGCGCTGAATTAACTTTTTGTGAGTAAATTTGAATTTAGAAAACGTTTGGCTGTAATGTTTGTTCACTTCGTTTTTTGGGCGGCCAAAGTCTTTATTCTCACAAAATATATTTTGTTTTTGCAAAAAAAATTCCAAAAATCCCTTTTTATTGTCGAAGAAAATTTGGTATAAATATTTACTCGTCATCGAAATCGTCAGCGAATGGATCATCTTCTGCTTCGTTGTAGAGTGGATTCTCATAGTTAACTGTGGAATCCTTTTCGACGTGTTGGTTAAATCCTTCGCCAATTTCTTGCACTGGTGGTTTGGATCCAAATTTAAGAAACACTGCTACAGCTGCGGCGACAATGGCAACAACACCTGCTGCAACACCACCGGCAATGTAATACGTCATGTTCTTCTTTTGTTCCTCTTCATATTGCTGTCTGAGCCATTCTGAGTATTGGTCTGATGATAAATACGGAGGGAATGAACGCGATGGCGAACGCGATGGAGAAGCTGATGGTGATGCAGAGGCTGACGCTGATATTGAACGCGTTGGTGATTCTGAGGGTGATTCTGTCGGTGAACGTGTTGGTACTAATGGCGATGGCGAACGTGATGGCGTTGGTGAACTTGATGGCGTTGGTGAACGTGATAGTGATGGTGAACGTGATGGTGATGGTGATGGTGAACGTGATGGCGATGGTGAACGTGATGGTGATGGTGATCGCGATGGTGTTGCTTCTGGGACTGGAATAGTATACTTTTTAATTTCCCCAACGTTTCCTGCTCCATCAACAGCCGCAACATAAACATTCATTCCGTTTGACACTTGCTTTGAGTTAAGTTGAATGTAATCATCTTTTGTTGAACTTGTCAAGTCTTCAACAGTAACACTGTTCTCACTTGTTATTGTATAAATGTAATGATCAATTCCTGTGGAAACAGTAACCTCAACTGAACCTGATTCAGCATAAACTTTATCGTTAGATCTCGTAAGTGCTTGAACTTTGAACCTGTATTCAGATCCTTTATCAGTACCATCAAGGTGAACTTCATATGTTGCTTCATCATATCTGATATTAACTGTTGGTGCTTCGTAATCTTGTGATGAATGATCTTCTGCGAATGTTTCATAAGTTCTTTGGTTTAAGTAGTATATTGTGTTTGCAATAACTTTTCTTTCATCTTCTGTTGATTCACAATTACTGTGACCTGTTTGAATCATAGCTGTGTTGTTTTTAGTTGTAAGATAGAAGTTATGTTGGAGACCATATTTATCTTTTTCTGTATTTGCATTAGTTCCCAATGTCATCCAAACATCAGCAGTAGTTGCTTGGTTAGTTGTATGCGTACTTGGGATTGAGAGAATAGTGCCAAGATCTCCAATTTGGTATGGATAGTTTGTAAGTAATCCTTTGCGAACGATTGCAACCTTATCTTTCTGAATAAATTTATATTCAATTTTTTTACCGTTGTAGGTTGAATCTACGGTATCGACTTTAATACCAAAAAGTTCTCTGATTGCAAGTAAACTTGTTACTTTTCTGTTAACATAAAAATCATGAACAATAGAATCGTGTCCAGTTAAAAAGCCATAACCCTTTTCGATGTATGGCTTTATATACCTTGTGACAGTATTCGTTGTAATTCCATAATGAGAGCTGGCATCCCATGTTCCGAAAACAATGACTTCATAATCATATATAAAGTTTGGGTTTGATTTGATTTTGTTTTCAAATTCATTAATTGAAATTGGGGTAACGAAAATTAGTTGTTCACCTGTAGAAGTATCAACACCAAATGGTGTGAATTCAGTTGTTTTTGTTCTTCCCCAATCATCTGTTTCTTTTATTTTCCCACCTTCCATCCAAACCTTTAATGCAGCAGACTTTGAGAGTCTATGCCATTTGCTTTCACCTTTATATTGAAAATCAACCTCATGCGTCCGATACTGAAGATGGTTATAAGAGGTTCTTTGACCTTTATCTCCATCAATCTGACTTGGATAGATATTTAAAACATTTACATGAGAACCTGTTTTATATGTACTAATTTGCTTCCAAGTTGAAGCCCATACACCATCCTCATCTTTGTTTTGCTGATAAACTTTATAATAAATGTCTTGATTTTTGAGATCTGTCCACTTTAAATATGTTCCACCCTTTCCAGCTGCATACGAAGGATCAGCCGTAACTTCTAATGTTAATTTTTCTGCTGCTTGCCCATGAGTAAGCAAAAGATATAACACGAACATTTTTTTGAACTCAAAGTTCAAATAGAAAAACAAAAACTCATTTTTCTTGCTAAAAATTTATATTATTTATTTATAATTGATAGAATATAATCAAGATAATGGATTATATATAAATATAAATGATTATATAATAATATCATGCATTTAATGAAATAATTTCATTTTAATTTTTTTGGCTGACTAAATAACGGTTAAAAATTTCAAAAGGCATTGAATTTGATTCAAATTTTTTGGTTGAATGTAATTTTTCTGATGGGACATTGACATTTGACAAATTATTTATGATTTCTGAATGTGACGTTAACGGTTATTAAAAACAAAACAATCAAAAATTTACTTTTTCATAAGGAAGTGATTTCAATTAGCTCCTCAATAATTGTGTGAAATCATCCACAAATTTACTGTTTGTCTGAATTTTGAATAATTCATGACTTTGTGCAATGATCCAGACCCAATTCGTTATTCATCATATAAAAAAAAGGAATTTATTATTGTTTACAATATTTTTTGTCAAGGCGCTGATTTTGTTATTTTAAATTTGTTCAGCACCTCATAAAACATATCTAATGCCGAATCATATTTTTCCTTGAAGTCCATCATGATTTTTTCTTCTTCTTTAGTAATAATGAATTCAATCAACGGACAAAATAAAATCGTTGGCAAGTCATCGAACTTTTCTCTAACCAAACATTCCCGAATTGAAGGGACAATTCTCGAAAATAAAATGTAACCAATGAGTGCTAAAAACACAGGCGATTTGTTTGAAAACTCTTTTATAACATTATTCAATGATTTTTCAAAATTTTTCACAATCGATGTGAATAAAGAAGAAACCATGGAGGAAAACCATAACGAAGGGGATAGCTTTAATCTCTTAAATATTACAAATACATCTTTTCTTTCAGAATAAACAATATGCTCAAATAATAATGAAAGTGCAATATTTTCATTTGACCCTACAATCAAAAACTTAGAAACAGAATCATCAATACTTAGCATGGTTAACTCCAATAGGGATTTTTCTTCATTAATTTTTTCTTTTATTAAGTTGATTAAATTTGTATATTCACATATATAATTTGTTTCAGGTAAAAAACTAATAAGTTCTCTAATTTTATCTCTGCTTTTACCTTGATGCACTACAATATAAAATAATTCGATAATTTTATAATTATAATCTTCATCATAACTCATATTTTCAAGTAATTTTTGAAGTTCAGTAGGATGTAATGATATGTATAAAGGTAAATCAATAAAAATTTTCGGGTAAAAATCAAAAACATTTTTTTCATCAATTTTAAGTGATTTTTCTATCATTTCCTTAATTAAAGATGTAACAATTTCTTTTGATATAAGTGGAAATGATTTTGGAGATATTATTATATTTAATAATGAATTTCCCCATTTTTTAAATTGTTTAATTAATGATAGTAATGATTGAATATCTGTCATTTGCATTCCATAAATAATATGTATAAATCGAACAGGATTAGAGCATATAGCAATGATAATATTCTGTATGTCTGTTATTAAACTTTTTTTCGATTCGTTTTTATGTAAAAGTGTCAATAACGATGTTAAAAGTTTTAAATTTAAATTTGAGTTCGTTTCTAAATAATATGATATTAAAAAATCTGTAAATATATATAATACTGATTCTGCTTCTTGTAGTTCTTTGTCTAAACTTTGTACAATAAAATCTATGACTAATGATGTGATGGCTTTTGACGCTGACAGCGGTATAAACGATAGATTATGACGAGTTTCTTTACGAATCGGTTGCGCCCAACGATTAACATTATTAATATGTTTTAACGCATCATAAAATTTTGTAGTATCACCAGTACCAATCGATAAACAACGGCAATATATACAAAAATCATAATAATGTTTCTCATGATGTGGTGAAATTAAACGGTCGCACATTTTTTGGATGGAATTTTTTGGAAATGAATTAAACATCCATTTAAGTGATGGATCAAAACACATAAGAATCTCAAAATTGACTGAATCACTAAGGTTCTCAATGAGTTGTAGAATAAGATTATATTCAGCTTCATCCACTGGTGATGTACGATGTGATGAAAATCGCGTTAATAATAAATAAAGTGCTGCCGCAAATTCAAATGAAACAGGACCTTTGTCCCATATTGAAACAGCATATTTGAAAACATTAAAAAGATGTCGAAGATCGATAATAATGGGAGCTGAACGTAATAATGAATATGAATATATTCGAACAATGGCTATGGGTGATTGAAGACAAAGAAAACAGGCATTAAAATAAATTGTTAATTCAGGTGAATAAATGAGTTGATTAGTGTGAACTGACCGAAGTATTAAAATTTGTTCTACATCAAATACTTCAGATTCTAGAACTGATGAAATCATTTCTGTGGCATCAGTGGATTGTGGACCAGAGCCTTGTGGAATCCATAATCCACTTTGTTTTAAAGCTAAAATTAATGGTTTTATTTTTAAAACATATGTTGACACTAATTTTCTGTAAAGAGCACTTGTTAAAATCTGGTGTTCATTTGGAGATGGAAATTGTTGGATAAATTTCTTTATTATTGGTTGCATTAAAACTACAAAATCAGATTTAAAATATTGAATTGGACTTAATGAGTCAGAAATTAAAGAAACTGTAAAGTAACAAAGTTCAAGAAAAATTCTCCCTTCTTCAAAGTCATCAGACATACGAAAATTAGCAAGGATCCAATTCTAACGGATGTCTTTCACATAACATTTCAAATCAACGAAACCGTTAATAGGAAGCATTTTGGTTTACGTAAGCGACACTTTTAATCAGGGCATACCAATGTACGTTTATGGAAAATCGAAATTTTTTGATGCTTTCAAGTTCAGCAATTCGAGAAATTGCAGAAGGCGAAGGAACAGAATATATCTTTGATTTTTCTCGAATCAATTCATCTTTGTATAAACCGCTTTTCCGAAGTTTGCAATATTTCATTCCAAAGCGTGTTCAAAAAATTACAATTACATCAAATCCTCTAAAAAATGAATTTGCAGCAAAAAACAATTCTATCGCACAAACAAAAAAAGATTATATTTATAATCTTTTTCTTTTACTATGTCATGTTATTCCAAAGTCTACCATATTAAAATCCATTTCTCTTTCTCACATAAACTTTTCACAGAAAGAACTCTTAAAAATTTTTGAAGCTTTTGAAAAAAATTCAAGCATTGAAGAGATCAATATCAAAAACATCCCATTTGGTGATTATGAATTTCAATTTCTTATTAAACATTTAAATGCTAAACAAATAAAAACATTACGAATTGAATCATGTCCAATTAGTGACGAATCAAAAGAAGCAATTATTGATTTTCTTCAAACAAAAGAACATTCGCAAATTAACACAAGTTTTGAATTCATCAACACAAATCTTTCTGATAAAGCTAATGAAGAAATTTCACGTACAATTAATAAACAACAATCACAAAAATCGATCGATGAACTCAGAGAAGAAAATTATATTTTAAGAAAAGAATTTCAAGAATTATTTAAAAGTTGTAATGGAATTAAACTCAATGAAAATGTTTATGTTTTTGGAAAACAGTCAAAAGAATTTGTTCGATTTTTATTCTCTGCTGAATCTCAAATCCAAGAACTTGAACAACTCAAATCATCCACTTTTGAATTATAAACTTTTGTTAAATTTTTCAATTTTTTCTTTTCATTTGTGTTATTATTCTCTTGTTTTGATAATTTTTTTAGATGGCTTATTTGTATATTTATATAAATTATGAACTTCTGAGCTTCCTGGGAATATGGAGTTGTCATTTTTAGTTACCACATAATTTTCTTGATCTTTTTCCCCCATTGCGAAGAAATTTATAAATAAACTTTTCATGTAAATCATTGAAAACCCATGCTGAATCTTTTCTTCAGGACAAGGAAAGCGAAAGACAAAGCAGAACTTGAGAATGTTGCAAAAGATGTTAGAAACTATTACAAAACAATTGCAAATAACACTCGAAAAACAAACTTTGTATCACCAATATCTTCAACAACTACAACGTTTTTTGAGGTTTACCTCACTCATTCACTTATAAATGAAACTCGTCAGAATGTTTCACAAAATGATGTTTTTTTCTTTTCTTCAGTTCTTCCATTTACCGTTTTTCAAGAAAGTAATACCAAAATGAAAATTCGCACAATAACTTCAATATGTTTAGGAACTCTTTTTACTAAGAAGGATTACATTAATTTCTTAAAAGGTATTCCTTTTCTCAAAAAAAAGTATTTTAATGATACATTTCTAGTTTTTTCTTCATTTTATCATGTTTTATCCACTCAGTTCACATGTGAAGTAACCAATATCAATCCAATTGATGTTTTACTCCGTACATTTTCAGTCAGTTTAATCTACAAATTTAATGACATGATTTCACATTTTATACATAATCGTTTTCCTTCAATTCCTCCTAAAATTATATTTGCTTTATTATCGTATTTAAGTGTAAATCTCATTGAATCTATCACTAAATTTGGGCATAAGCAAACATTTTTCAATTATTGTGAGAAAATTCTTTCATATATTATAAACGAAGCACCTCAGACACTTCCTCTTGATGTAAACGTTGATATTCCAGAGGATTTAATATGTCCCATTTGTCATGACATCTTAAAATCACCAAAAGAGTCTTATGGATTCTTCTTTTGTGCTGACTGCATCAATCGTTGGATATCATATGGTAACCACGTGCATCCTTGCACAGCAGAAACAATAACCTCCGAAATGATAAAACCTTCTCTATTAATGGATACTATAACAAATAAATGGATAAGATTTACTATTAATAATGAAGAAAATTAGAAAATAAATTACAAATATTTGATTTTTATGAATAAAATAAAAACTTTATTGTTTTTGTGTATGTTTTTTTCCCCTTTTTGTCACACAAGAAATTATCTCTTAATGTATTTGGGGTAAAATACAAACAATTATTCATATATGTATGTGTTTAGTTAAAAATCGTTTGTTTCATAGAAACATGTTAACGGTCAATGCGTTTTAGGGTACCTTAACTTGAAACGAATGGAAGAAGAACCTTCGATTGCTACAATCTTTGGTTCATCAGTCATTAATCAAAAAAACTTTACAACTCATTTTAATAATAATGCATGCGCATTTCCTTGTGGTTGTGTTGTTTCAATTATTTTTTCATCAGGAAGAAAAAGGGAAAACTTTATTATTACAGATGACATCAAAGGAATATCATCCATATCATTTTCAAGTACAGGAAATAAATTGGCTATTGGTGAACAAGGAGAAAATTCCAGGATCATAATTCTTGAATTTCCAGAAAATAATTATGATCAAATTCTCAATACTACAATCATAGATACACAAGAGAGTGGCTTTTCGTCACTTTGTCTGAACTCAAAAATCGGAAAATTAATTTCTGTTGGATCTGATAAAACTCCGTATCTTCTTCTTTGGGATATTTCACTTTCAACAACAAAGATTATAGGTTACCTTCGCCTTCCTACCATTCCAACAGGTGTTTGCATGTCTAATGATGGTACTTTTTGTGTTATTTCTGGCAATAAGCTTCTAAAGTTTGTAGATTTATCGAATTCCATCAATGGCGAAGCTCATGTTCTTCATTCCATGGATATTGGTATTCGTCATTCTGTTAATTCCAACTTTGTTTCGTGCGGTATTTGTGGTGAACGTTCCCCAATAATTTTAGGTTTAACGTCAACAGGATTTTTATATTCATTTGAATCAGCTCCACTTCTTTCTCAATCACTTAATAAACGTTCTGGGAAGCAAAATCATGTTTCATCACGCATCACAAAGAAATCTTTTAATATTCGTAAAGGCGAAGCTACATGTTTTTCATCGGAATTAAAACTTGCAGGATGTGGTACAGCAGATGGTACTGTTGTTTCGATTCAAATAGATTCACAACATCAATTTAAAGTCATAGGCGAGTTAAAATCGCCCGGTAAATCAGTGATTGCAATTGGGATAACAAAAAATGAAATTATATCATCATATAATGATGGCGAAATAATTTTCTTACGTAGAAAACGTCAAGCGAAACCGAAAATTGTTTTATCAAGTCATAGAGGACCAATATGTTCAACCTCATTAATAACAGAAGATTATTCATTATTATCGGGTGGAAATGACGGATTTATTCGCTTGTGGAAATGTTCTCCAACATTACAAGAAATAGAAGAAGAAAATAGTAATAATAATTCGACTAAATTAATTACAGAAACAAAACTTTGTAATCCTTCAAATGATAATACGAAATTAAGCGGTGTTAGATGTGTTGGTTATTATGAAGATTTTGGTTTTGCTGGTGATGATAATGGAAGTTTGCATGTCTTTTATATAAATACATTAAAATGTATACAAAAAATTAATGAAAATCAAGATTCTGTTTTATGTTTATGCATAAGTTCATCTTTAACAAAATTATTTACAGGCGGTACTAATGGATTAATTTATATATATGAAATATATCCAAAAGGTTTAAAGTATCTATTTGCATATAATATCTTTTTGACGCCAATAAATTTAATGACTTTTACTGATACAAAACTTATTGTTGTATCAAATTCTATTTTAAAGTTTTGCGTCATTGGAACAAAATCAATTGAAGTTATTAAAGAAATTCAATTCGAAGATTTAATAATTTCAATTTCTTATTCTCCAAAAAGTAATTTAATCTTAGCAAGTTGTATTAATGGTTATCTTTATACGATATGTAATGAACGTTTCGAAGTTTTTCAAGAATTTCATATTTCAAGTGTCGCATATCCAATTTCTTTAAATATACATCCGACAGGTTTATGTTATGTTATTGGTATGAGTAATGGTTATATCTATATTTTAGATTCTATTTCAGGTGATATATATTTATCATTTAATTCTTTGGTGAATATTATCACAAGTATTACATTTATAGGTAATGATGTTTTAGTTTCTTCATTTAATGGTTGTATTATTAAATGGAATATGCCGAAAAAGTTCCACGAAATATTTTCAAACGAAATTTATCCTAATGTAACTGTTACAGTGACTTCGAAACTTGGTGCAATGATGCAATCGAAACTTCCAAATTGGGCATTCGTGGAAAAACCTGCGCCAATACCTGTTGAAGAAGTTCAAGATGATGTTTATGAAGATGATAATAATGATAACGAAATCATAGAAAAATATAAAAACAAAAAACCTTTAGTAGAAGATAATGATGATGATGAAGAAGTTGGTAATATATTAAGAAATTCATTTAGATTTCAAAAGAATATACTTCAATCAATTAAATTATTACCTTCAAATGAAAATGTTAATAATTTAAGCGGCGTAAAGAAAAGTGGAAACTCTCAAAGTAATGTTCAAATTGAAGAAAACAAATGTCGTAATATAGAAAAATTAATAGAAGACCTTAAAAGTGAAATGAAAAAGGCTAAGGAATTTATTGAATTAGTGCCAAAAAATGATGAAGAAAAACTAGCTCAAAAATCACTTATGGAGGCAATTGAACTGTTCTCTTCAACTCCTTCAAAAATTGATAAAGTCAAAGAAATTGATGAAATTTCAAAGGTGGTAAATGATAACGTTCTCCTTTCACAAAATAACGTTCGTCTCTCAGAAAATCTAACAGACATATTCAAATGATCTTTTGGTGTAATTACAAATGTATATAGTGATCCAATTAATGTTGGAATTAAAAATTTTGAAAATTTAAGCATATGTATAAATCAAATTCTTATTCTTAATAAGATATTTAAAGAATTATAAATAAATGTTTATCTGAACTCGAAACCTTATTTATTTTAATCTTTGTTCAAAAGCTATTTCATTAATTTTTTGCTGCATTCATTGCAAGTGTGTTCATAACTATGGTGTTACCAATAGGGTTGGGAAAAACTGGGCCAATGGCCCTGATGAAATGAAAAACGGTTGGAAAAAATCTGGGCCATTGGCCCACTTCACCTGGGCCAATGGCCCAGGCCCCATTAAAACCGCAGGGGTGCTTGGCCCAGTTCCTTTGGACGTTAATAATTTGAAAGGGGTATCTTGGCCCAGGTCCCGATAACGTTAATAAAGCGAAAAGCCTTATTTGGCTGGTGTAAATTAATTTCGAATAATATAATTAGATTAGCAGGTTTTGTTTTTTCATCAAAGTAAACTTTTGAAATTCATTTTTTGTACACGTAATCAGCCGGCCAAATATCACAATATGATTATTTTCAATTCAAAAAATGGCTTTTTGTAATAGTTATCTAAAACAATTAAAACAAGAAGATGTGGTGGCTTTTACTAAGGTTTTCGATCTCGGGATATTTTTAAAATCAATTCATCTCATATTCATCAATTACACGTCGAGTTATTTACTCGTTACAATATAAAAAAATTCGTCTAGATATATTTTTTTTCGTCATGCCTTCCATGTAATCATTTATTACATATTTACCTTGAGAAAATATTCTCTCAACACTTGCTGATGTAGGTCTAAGAGATATCATTTTTTTTGCTAAGGTATATAAGATAGGCATCTTATCTTTTTGTGATTCCCACCATTGAACGATATCCACTACATTCTCATTGTTTGATGCGATCATTTTTTCAATTTCATTTTGATATCTGGTATCAACGATTTGACCCCTTCTCACGAATTGGTTATTACTATTATTTATCTTACTGAATGCTTCAGGATATTTTACAAATAAATACTTCATAAATTTAGATTCAAGATTTTTAAAATAATTTGGTAAATCTTCCTCAGGAAATGAAATTTGCAGAAAATTAAGGAGTGGATTTAAAAATCCACCAATCAATGAATTATACAGAAAATTATGTTTTTGGTATATTGAGATTCTATCAATAGATCCTTTTTTTAAATATTTCTCCTGCTTTTTCGAACCCATGTTTAATTAAGATATCACGATGATCAAAATAAATTGTAGCTATGTTGGACATTGCCCAAAAAATAGTTTCTGGGTCATCTTTTTCAAGATCTAACATCATACTTTTAACTCCAATGAAAAATTCACTGAATGCATCGATAATACAAAAGTCACTTATCGAAAAAAATGGAAAATCTTTTATAATAAAACTTTTCCCATTTTTTGTTAAATATTTCTGATAATTTTCGATAATTCCACGACATTCAATGGCTCTAGAAAATAAATCTGCTAAAGAGTATTTTCTGGTTATACAATAACAAGAAAATGATTTATAATTTTTCGAGCTCAGAAGAAGAAAACGCTTAAATTTTCGAGATGAATGTAAAACTGATAATCTAATCGCTAAATCATGAACATTTGTTAAAGATTGTAATAAATCGTCTATACATCTATTTAAACTATGGTTACAACAAGGAAAAAAGTCGATACCTTTACATGCTCCTATTACATTGCTTCCGCAATCACTACATTGAAATGCAATTTTATTTGATATATTATAATAGTTTATTGTGTCTGTAACATAATGAGATATAACGTCTTTTGTCCTTTGAATGTCATCGGGAACGATCGAATCTAATAAAAACATTGCATCACATGATGAAGCTGTAATGGCTAAAAAATTATGTTGGAATTTGGACCATTCATCAAAATATATTGTTAAATACTGATAATTTGTGATAATTTTTATGATTGATTGCTTTACTCTTGTTGTAAGAATTTCCAAATAATTGTAAATTGATCTACTTGAAATTACATCAAAAGCAAATAAATTTGTAAAATCTAGATTGTCAACAAGACTTGAATATTGGTTGTTAAGTAAAATACATTTAATAATCTGTTTTTGTGTTGCATTAATTACATTTTATAATTTTTTGTGTTTTCTATAACAATGATTAGATATAGTGCTATAGTCTGTACACAGATATTGTGTACAGATTTTGCAAAATGAAATTATCCAAACATTGTCTTTGTAAACTTGATATATTTCGTCATCTTTTCTAAGGACGACTGCGTGATCAATACCTCTATCATCTGGTAATTGTAATTCTCCCACGATCATTGTACCATTCATCGTGGTAAAGTGAATTGGAATTGTGCACATTAAATTAATGTGAAGTGATTATACTCGTCTTTCAGAAGAAATTATTTTCAATCCAAATTTACATTCAATTTTTCATATTATATTTTTATTTTTCTTAACACTTTTTGAATATGACATTTTCCAAATATTTTATGATCCAACTTTTTCAAATTTTTTGTGGTTGAACTCGAGATTTTTATTAATTGGTTATTCAAAATTTTGAAATTGGTTATTTCAAGTTAGCTTTATGCAAATTGTAAACCTTGGGTCTTTGCTTGGCAATTGAATAAGGGACCTTGGCCCAGGTCCCTTTGTCACTTTTGATCATCTTGGCCAAGGTACCCAATCAGGGGCCTGGGCCATAGGGCCAAGGTACCTCATTGATGGCCTGGGCCAAGGTGCAAAGGTACCTTTTAGGTACCTAGGCCACAGTGCCAAGATTTGCTGTCACTTTTGGGCCATTGGCCCAGTTGCTTCCCAACCCTAATAGAAATAAACAATATTTCTACCTAATGATGTATTATTTATTTATTGAAAAATTAAGATTCTTGATAAAATATGACAGATAATTAAATTTTATATTAAAATAAAATAATTAAAGTAACTAGTTACCAATCTTGTGATTTTTTTGTGTGTGTTTATCAAAAAGTGGCATGTGCAAGAACGTTTAATCATTAACGTTCACAGAAGAAAGAAAAAAAAAACAAAATAAATAATTTATTCTAGCAAAGTTTTCTGTCTTGAACCTTTCTTTCTTAATTTCACGCCTAATTCATCTTGAAGGTATATTGCAAGGTGTTCATAAAAAGGAGATTTTCTTGCTATTAACAATACATCTTCTTCTGAAATTGTTTTACGGCCCGCGTGATTTCGGAATGCAATTACATCTCTTGCGATAACTGCACGTGTTGTCATTAACACCAAGTTTGTTAAACAGTTTATAAATCCTGCTGATAAATCCTTATCACCAGCAGCTTTTGTAGCGATTCTTTGAACGAATATTCTAAGTGACTCGAAGATTTGTTGTAATTCTTCTTCATTACTATTACCTTCTGGTTCCATATAATGTGTTAAGTTCCAAAAACCAATTCACGAGTGCAAAAAGTGACAAGTTATCGTTCTTAGGAAAACAACGGTTATTTTGATGCGACGGTTTCACATCAAATCATTTTTATTTGGAATGAGAATACAAGCATTAGTTCTTAAGAACTTTAAATCTTATCAAGGTAAGCATGTCATTGGTCCTTTTGATGATTTCACTGCAATTATTGGAGAAAATGGATCAGGGAAATCTAATTGTTTTGATGCTTTATGTTTTGTTCTAGGTGCTTCTGCAAACACAATGCGATGCAAAAAGATATCTAATTTGATTTGGATGGGAACACCAAAATCCTACAAAGCTAGTGTAAAACTTACTTTTGATACAAATGAAAACGTTAAAAGTATCAAACGGAAGATTGTAAGAAACACATCGATTTATTATATAAATGACGAAAAGAAATCCAATGAAGAATATAAGTCATTTCTTCAACATATAGGATTTCATCCAAAACTTCAAAACTTTGTTATATTTCAAGGAGATATTCAAATGATTGCTGAGATGAAACCAATAGAGTTAACTAAAATGGTTGAAGAGTTAAGTGGAAGCATTGTATATAAACAAGATTATGAAGACAAAGAGAAAAGACTTCATCAAATTGAAAACGAAATTAGTTTTATTGAAGAAAAAAGAGAAGTTTTATCAGAAAGAAAACATGACCTTAAAGAAGAAGTTAATGAAACAAATAAATGGAAACAAAAAGAGACCGAAATGAATCATGAAAAACAAATTTGCGAAGATTTCCAAGTTTATCAAATGCTTGAATCGAACAAAATTAATTCACAAAAAGAAATTGAACTTAAACAAAACATACAAATTACACAAAATAATATAAATAATTTAAATGAAGTTATTGAGACAACGAATAAAACAATTAAAACATTTCAAAAAATTCTTCGAAATGACAACAAAACATTAAAACGAATTTCATCAAAAATTGATCAATCGCAAAAAGAATTAAATAATTTTAAACAATTGAAGACAAATAATGAAGAAAAAATTGAAAATATAAAACAAAATATATCAGAATGTCAAAAAAATATCGAAAGAGAAAACAAACAAAGCAAAGAATATCAAAAAACAATTAAAGAATTCGAACAAAAATATAATAATTTCATCAAAAATAAATCGATTTTAATTAATTTACAAGAAAGTATAAATAATATCCAAAGCAAAATTGATCAAACTCAAGATTCACAAAGCATTGATATACTACAAACAACTTTACTAACTGAAAATGATTTATATCAAAAGACTTTAAAACAAATTGAACAATTAAATGAACAATTAAGAACAATTACTGAAGAAGAATCTAAAATTGGTATTATTGAAACGCCAAAAGAACCAAATTTAGAAAATCTTAAAAATGAGTTAAATTCCATTTCAAAAGTCATTCAAAACAAACAAGAAGAATTAAGGAAAATGGATTATATTAAACATAATACAAAACGTGAAGAAGAAAAGAATTTTATGATTCAAGAATTACATCGGAAATGTAAAGGTGTATATGGATATGTTCGAGATATTTGTCGACCAATTCGTTCAAAATATGAAAATGCAGTGAATTGTGGAATTGGTTATTATTTAGATGCAATTATAGTTAAAGACATTTCAACAGCACAAAATTGTATTGAAATATGTAAATATTCTAATTTAGGAAACGCGACATTTCTTCCAATTGAAAACCTTCGAATTAAACCTCAACAACATTCGAAAGAAGATAAATTAAAAGATCTTAAAGAATGTATAGAATATTCAACTGAATACAAAACAATTATTGAATATATTACAAATGGAATTTATTTTTGTGAATCATCAAATGATGCAAAACGATTTTCACATATGGGAAAATGGAAAAAAATTATTGATATTAATGGAACTATTTATAAACCAAATGGAATAATGATTGGAGGATATACAAAAAGAAGAACAAATTTTAAGACAAATCCACAAAAGATTAAAGAAGAAATTGAAATGAATCAAAGTAAATATGATGAAATAAGAAAAATAATTCGTGATCAAGAAACAAAACATTTTAATGATCAACTTGAATACAATCAAAAAATATGTAAACTTCAAATGATTCATACAAAAAAAGCAAATTGTGAAAAATTAATTACAAATCTTAATAATAAATTAAATCAACATCAAACAGATATTGATAATCTTAAAATAGAAATTGAATCATTAAAAGCAAAACAATCCATAAATTCCAAACAAAGTGAGTCAGAAAAAAACGAATTCTTCATAAAATTCAAAAATGAAAACCAAACATTATTCAAACAAATAAATTTATTCACTCTCGAAGAAATATTAAATAATTTTAATATATTTATTGAAGAAGAAAATAAAATCTTTGAAATTCGTAATCAATTAAATTATATTTTGGATTCAAGTGCACCAGAACAATTAAAACAACTCAAAAATGAATTAACAATGTTAAAAAAGCAAAATCAAGAAATACATTCTTCAATAGAAAATACTGAAAATGAAATTCATTTAACTAATGAAGAAATGGAAAAGACAAAAAAGAAAAAAGAAGATATCCAAAATGATTTAAAGCAAGCACAATCACAAAAGTCGGCATTTGTTAAAGATTTAACTAAAAATGAAAAGCAACAAAATGAATTTGAAAACACATTAAATGAAATTTCAATTAAAATTTATGATTCACAAAAGAAATTAGAAGAATATGTAACGAAAACAAATAATAATTATACAATTAATGATTTATACTCAAAAGATTTTTCACATCTTCCATCATATTTATGTCAACTTAAATCCACAGCACAAATTAATAACATTGTGAAAAGTTTTGAAGAAAGAATTAATAAAATCAAGAAATATCTTGAAGAAAACACGCCAAATTTCCAAGCAATTCAATCACTTGATAACATTAAATCTAAAATCAAATCTATTGATGAAGAATTAACTATAAAAAGAAGAGAATTAAGTCAACAACATCATTATTTCACAGACGTTAAAAAGAAACGTTATCAACTTTTTATAGAAACATTTCATTTAATCGAAAAATCAGTACAAGAAATATATCCTAAATTAACAAGAAATCCTTTACAGCCACTTGGAGGCAATGCATTTTTCTCACCTATTAAACCTCAATGTCCATTTTTAGATGGTATAATATATTCTGTTATGCCACCATTAAAACGACATCGAACATTAAATTATTTAAGTGGTGGTGAACAAACACTTGCAGTTGTCTCATTAATATTTGCATTAAATCAAGCGAAACCTTCACCTTGTTTAATTCTTGATGAAATAGATGCTGCACTTGATAAGCAAAATCTAATGATGTTATCAACATTCTTAAAGACACAATCAATGAAACAACAAATAATTATAGTATCACATCGAAATATGGTATATTCTGAATCTCAAACATTAATTGGCATATGTCATAACATTGGAAATTTATCATCATTATCATACACATTACCATTAGCTCAAATTCTTAATAATGATGAAGATATCGAAGAAGATACAAATACACAATCGATAAATCCAATAATTCCATTAAATCGTCATTGTGTAAGTCTTTTTTGAAAAAAAAAAAAAACAAAAATATAATTTCATCAAAGATTTAAT
This sequence comes from Histomonas meleagridis, assembly GCF_020186115.1. Classification (NCBI taxonomy): domain Eukaryota; phylum Parabasalia; order Tritrichomonadida; family Dientamoebidae; genus Histomonas; species Histomonas meleagridis. The sequence continues at coordinate 37,022 of NW_027150896.1, forward strand.
TTAATTCATTCCCATCATTGCCGCTTGTTGTGCTTGTGCCATTGCAGTATTCTCTTCTAATTTCTGTGTCACTGATTTCTTATTTACTGGGTTACCATTTTCATCTCTTTTAATTAAACCTGAGACAATATCATCGACTCTTAACAATGATATTGCGCATTCGAATGCAGTTTTATAAACTTGTGACTTAACGGCTAATGTATCCCATACATTAATTTTCCTCATGTCTTCAATTTCACCTGTTAATCCATTAATTCCCATATAATATTTATCTGGATCTTCTGAATGTATTGACCTTAATTTCGTAAGTACTTTCATAGGTGAAGCTCCACAATTTTGTATCAATGTACGTGGTATAACTTCAAATGCTACAGCTGCTGCTCCATAAGCCATTTGTTCGATGGTATCTAATTGTCCATATTTCTTTCTTAAATGTGCTGATACTGAAACTTCAGTAGCACCACCTCCAGGTAATAGCGATGGTTCCTTAAGTAAATTCTTCGCAACTTTTAATGCGTCGTCCATAATACGGAACATTTCCAAAAGTACATCCTTTGTTGGGCCACGTAATAACATTGTACAAGCTTTAGGATTCTCGCATTGATCAAAGACTGACCACCATTCGTCACCGAACTTACGGCATTCGTATAATCCACATTTTGTACCTAAATCAGATTCAACTGCTTCATGTGGATCTGACACAATTGTTGCGCCACAACATAATGCGATTCGATCCAAATGTACTTTTTGGAATCTTCTTAATGCTGTGATTCCGGCCTCACTTAAGTAATGTAATGCCAAATCGCTGACTCCTTTTTCAGCTAATACTAAGTCACAGCCAGTAGCAATGACTGCGTCACAAAGGTCTTTGACTTGTGCTTCTTCTTCTGCTAATACATTTGCATAATCATTTTCACCACTGATTTCTATGTTTGTAATACTTTCGCCTTTACGATATTCTAATCCACAATCGAGAATTAAAATCTTAGGATGTTCAATACGACGACGCATATTCGAATGTAAGACATCTTTGTTGATCATTGTACCTTTCATTACATATGAATCCTCGATTTCTCCGCCCGGAATACGTTCAATTCGAAGGTTACGTTTAAGGTCAACAGTTCCGTCGTCAGTTTTGATTGTTCTGACAGCATCGAGTGCTAATTTGGCAATTAAGTCGGACCATTTGGATAAGAACTTTGTGCCAATTGCGGATTTGATGATGCCGAGCATCTCTGCGTCGCTTGTGTTGTCGATTGGTTTTTTGATTGCTTTAAGATGTTCAAGTGCGTCATCAAGTGCTTTACGAAGACCAGAAATTAGAATATGTGGATGAACTCCATCTTTAATATGCTTTTCGAGAACAGAAAGAAGTTCTCCTGCAAGGACTACAACTGATGTAGTACCATCTCCAACTTCTTCATCTTGTCCACGTGCAAGTTCAATAATGGACTTTGCGGCGGGATGACTGACATCGATTTCACGGAGAATAGAATTTCCATCGTTTGTAATAACGAGTGTGCCCATTGAGTCGAGAATCATCTTGAGCATGGCTTGAGGACCAAGACACGTGCGAATGACATCGGCGGTAACTTTGGCAGCTGCAATGCATGAAAGCTGTGCTTTGCGGCCTGTGTCACGTTTTGTTGTTTGGTTGAGAACAATGATTGGTGATTGCATCTGAAAGTGTCCGAACAGACCTCCCTCAAAGTTATGGCACTTTTGATAAAAAACGAACAAATAGGGACAATTCAGGAAGAATTCCATTTCTGACTAACATAATCATTAACAAATCATAAGAAATCTTTTTAAGTATTGTCACTGGAATGAAACAGTTAAAAAAATGAAAAAATGTTCAAACGAATTTCATTGACTTCATATATGTTATGAATTTATTGTTTGTCACTGAAATTTACTAATTGATAGTTTCGCTTCTCGGAATTGGTTTTAGCTATGAATTTCATTGATTCAAATGTTTGCATAATTACAATAAATCAATTAAAACATTGGTTTCCCAACGATAGAATCGAATGAATGAAAAATCATCGGATTTATATTCAAAAACTGAAGTGTTCCTTCTGCAGAACCACTTTACTGTTTCAATTCGAGAAAGAAATATTTAGCAAAAATTAAAACTTATGTGGAAATAGAATCTAAAATTAATTTTTTTTTTTTAAAGTAAAATCACTTGTTGAATAAAAATATGACTTGTAAACAAAATGATATCTTTAATTCAGTTAATGTAATTTCATAAACTGATTGCTAACAAATCGTTTTATACATTTCATCCTCCCGATACATCCGCATTATTTATGTATTATCCTCTTTATGATTTATTTAATTCATTTTATTTTGATGATATACATTACGTTCATACGTATTGCGACAAGTTCTTCAATTAATTTATATTACGAACATAACAAAACGTTAATATTCACAAACAGAAATCGCAATATATTATTATATAAGTATAGCGCTTTACATCTTTATGTTTATGACTTAACATATATAAAAGAATTCGAATTTTCGAATTGGAACTCATTAATTACATTATACATTGGAAACACAATCGAAACAATTAAAGAAAATGCGTTTTATCGCTGTCGTAACTTAGAAAGTGTTCAATTTAATGAGAATTTACATACAATTAAAGCGAATGCATTTTGTCAATGCACCAAATTAAATGAAATTATAATACCAAAAACAGTTAATGTTATTAATGAATATGCATTTTGTTTATGTAAGAACTTAACAAATGTTAAATTTTTATCTGATAATAACTTAACAACAATTGATAATCATTTATTTTGTGAATGTTATCAATTGTTAAATATTAAAATTCCAAACTCAGTAAAATTAATTGGCGATTATTCATTCCAACGTTGTACCTATTTAACAGAAATTACTTTTGGTGAAAATGTTATAAAAATTGGAAAGTTTTCATTTGATTTTTGTGTTAATATATTAAACATAAGTATACCGAACTCAGTAATGTTCATTGGTAATTTTGCATTTCATCGATGTTATAAATTAGAAAACTTAAAAATCGGCGACAACGTTACTGTTATTGGTAACAAAACATTTTTTTATTGTTATAACTTACGAAATGTAATAACTTCAAACTCATTAACATTTATTGGCGTCTATGCATTTTCGGAATGTTCATTTGAGACATTTCATTTTAGTAAAAGTCTTCAAACTATTGATGAAAAAGCGTTTTATTCATGTAACAAATTACGTAACATAACATTATCCGAAGAAATTAATTACATTGGACCATCAGCTTTTGCATATTGTTTAGATTTAGAAACAGTTTTCATCAAAGGAAATCTTAATGCTTTAGAAGATTATTTATTTTTTTATTGTTTGAATTTGATGAAAGTTATAATTCCAAATAAAATTATATCATTTGGTGAATATGTATTTGCTTTTTGTACCAATTTAACATCAATTAATACATATGAAAATGATATAATATATCAAAATCAAATCTCAAATTCGACAATAATAATCGGTGAATCATCTTTTGCTTATTGTATGAATTTAATGAAAATCAAATTAAATGAAAAGTTAAAACTTATCGAAACTCATTCGTTTTGTTTCTGTAGTCAGTTAACGAATATTATTATTCCTAATTCAGTTTCATTAATTAAAGAATTTGCATTTGAAGAATGTATTGGATTAAGAACCATAACTTTAAGTGAAAACATTGATATTATTCATAGTTATTTGTTTTATTCATGTTGTAACTTACGGAACATAACACTTCCGAAATCGATAAAGTCGATTGATAAAAATTCGTTTCAATATTGCACCAAATTAAAGAAAATATTTTTCGGTAATAACATTACATCGATTGGTAATTATGCGTTTTCATTCTGTGAGAACATTTATAGTTTTACAATACCTAATTCCACATATCATATTGGAAATAATTTATTTTATCATTGTACAAATTTAAACGAAGTAATAATGAATAAGAAAATCACAGCTATAGGTTCCGAAGTTTTTTCATATTGTTATAACTTACAATATGTTCAAATCGGAGAAAACGTCGAAATCATTGGTTACGCCGCATTCTTTAAGTGTTCGAAGCTTATATCAATTGATATCCCGAATTCAGTTGAATTAATTGTTGATTATGCGTTTTATTATTGTACTCGATTGGAATTAATTGATATAAAACAAGTTAACATAATCGGCGATCATTCATTTTGTGGATGTAAAAACATTTATAAAATCCAAATAGACACAGTATATTTCATTGAGAAATATGCGTTTGCATTATGTAATAAATTGGAAATTATAAACTTCGGCGAGAACTTGGAATCTATCGGAGAATTTGCATTTTACTTCTGCACTAACATTAAATGTTTGGTAATTCCCGAAAATGTTTCTTACGTTCGACAATGCGCTTTCGCACTTTGTTATAACTTGACGACAATTGTATTCAAGGGAAATATAAAAGAGTTCGAGGAGAAAGTGTTCTATAACTGCTACAAGTTGATGTGCTTTTACTATTTCGGTAAGCGCGAGCCATCGTTCGGCGATAATGTGTTCATCGGTACAAATTTGTCCAGCGTCGTGACGTTGAAGAAGTACAAAGGCAAAAAATTCGGCGATATAAAAGTAGTGAAAGAAAAAATAGTCGAAGGATGTCCGCCGATAGAAATAATCGGAGAAATGTACTTCGAAATATGAAAATGTAATGTAGAGTAAATGAAATGAAATTACTTTTAATTTGGATATTTGATTGAGAGTGAAATTGTTTCGTATTCATTGTAATGTTTGTGCAGTTTGAAGTGAATTAAGTGTGGACATGTGTTTGATGAAATTGTAATTTGTTATTTCATTTAAATATTTGATTGAGAGTGAAATTGTTTCGTGTTCATTGAAATGTTTGTACAGTTTGAAGTGAATTAAGTGTGGACATGTGTTTGATGAAATTGTAATTTGTTATTTCATTTAAATATTTGATTGAGAGTGAAATTGTTTCGTGTTCATTGAAATGTTTGTACAGTTTGAAGTGAATTTAGTGTGGACATGTGTTTGATGAAATTGTAATTTGTTATTTCATTTAAATATTTGATTGAGAGTGAAATTGTTTCGTGTTCATTGTAATGTTTGTACAGTTTGAAGTGAATTAAGTGTGGACATGTGTTTGATGAAATTGTAATTTGTTATTTCATTTGAACTATCAAATGTGAATAAAATATTATCATTTTTATCTTTGATGATAATATACTCAAAACGAAATTATTTAATTTTTTCTATATAATTAATTAGGATAATTGTACATTAAGTTTCGAATGGAACATAAATGTAACTCATAAAAATAATCATATAAAAGTGATATTATTAAACCAAAAAGAAAAATTACAATAAAAAACATACGAATATTATTTACTAAAAACGAATGTGTTTTCCTTGAAGTCATCCGCAAATGGATCGTCATAAATTTTCTCAGTTGGTACACTGAATGAGAAGTCGTGATTCGTCTCTGTAACTTCAAACTCATCCAATTCTGAATGTCCTTGTTCACTTATTAACATATTATTCTTTCTAAATCGAATAACCAAAACAACAATTATAATTACAACGACAACAACAGCTATAACGACACCAATTATCACATAAACATAAGTATCATCTGTTTCATACTCCTCTGTATATCTTAAAAGTGTATAAAATTCCGAATATATATTATAAAACGTTGTGTACATAACAACAGTATATGCATAGTATATATAAATTGAATTTGTTAATGTTAAACTTGAGTTAATTGTCGATATTACTAATGTTTCACTTGTAGACATTGTAAATATCGAAAATGATTTTGTATAAGAAATTGAATGTATTAATGTTACTACAAAACTAAAACTATGTGTAATATATTCATTGATTGTTGAATCAAATAAAAATGTATTTATTTCTAAATATGTATTTGAACTTGTAAATGTATTTGAATTTGAATATGTATTCGATTGAGGAAATGTATTTGATTGAGAAAATGTGTTCGAATTCGAAAATGTATTAGATCGAGAAAATATATTTGACTGTGTAAAGATATCAGACGCAGTATAAGTTTTCGTGCTAGTAGGAGTAAATGTATATGTTGGCAATGCGGCACATCCCTCAACAATTCCTCCTTTATTTACGGAAAATGATCCGAAAGATTCGCCTTGATATGTGAAATATGTCATAACAACTAAATTGATATTATTAAATGCTGCGGATTCAAAATTTAATTGTGTATCTCCCAAAAAACTAACGCATTTAAGGGAATCACAAAAACCGAATGCGAATGTGCCAATGAAATTAATTGTTTTCGGTAATACAATTGATTCCAATACTTTGCAATTACAGAATACTTGTGATTCAATTCTTTGTACATTATCTCCCAGAGAAACAGATGCTAAATATGTACATTCAATAAATGCACACGTAGAAATAATTGTAACTTTATTTGGTATTTTGATTTTTAATAAAGATGGACAAAAACCCCATTCCAGTGTGTCTAAACCTTCACTTATTGTTGCTGTTGTTAAACTGCTTAAATTAAAGAAAGCAGCTTGATTAACATTAGTAACAGTATTCGGAATATTAACGACTTTAAGCTCACCACAAGAATTAGATGCATAGTATTCAATTGATTGTACACCTTCACTAATCTGAATTGTATTTAAATTATAACATTGGTAAAATGCATAATTACCAATTTTTGTAATAACGTTACTAATATACAAATATTCAAGCAAAACCCAGTTATGAAAAGCACTAACGAATATTTCATTGACTCCATTATTAATAAGATTATAGATAATAAGATATTTCGCATTAGTTTTATAATCTGTTAAATATTCCGTAATACTATTTAAGATTAAAGTCGAGTTTTGGGAAATGTAGGCTTGAGAAGAATAAATCAAGAGCAGTGCAAAGATAAACATGAATTCAACATCCATACAAAAAAAACGACCAAATTCAATTACATTTACGATAAATATGTACCCTTAAAATTGAGAATAAAATGAACGACAAAATCATTCAAAGTGGCTTTTTGTATCTAATAAACGGCCACAGTTCAAAAGATTTTCAATTCTATGTGCAGAAATGGTTCTAAAATTACTTTTTAAATATTTAACCCCTCACCAGAAATTTGAAAATGATCGATTTCAATTCAATCACGTGATTAGTTTTTGGCGTTTTGCTGACTAGAATAAAAAATAAATATACACAAGACGTATATAAACTTGAATTAATTCCTACACGAATACCTGAAGGATGCTTGAATTTCTTTTATAAATAAGTATCAATTTTAGGTTGTGCATCAACATTGATTGTAGAGAGATTATTTGGTAATCAATATCTTCTATCAATGAAAATAAGGTGAGTTTACCAATAATAATAACTATTGTTATTTGTTTGCTCATTTTTCTTTCGAAGCCGAAAATTTATGAATTCATTAAAAATTTTTAATTAGTATATATAATAATTTCATGAACTACAAAATATGGATAACATTATAAGAATGTACCTTGAAAAAAAGGTATTTCCATTAAATCAATTTTAAACACCACAATGATATTGTTTTTTGATTGAATAATTTTTATTCTTTCTATCTCGAATTTCAAACACCAAAACTTTATTCCTCAAATGGAACATATTTTAAAAGCATTGAAGCATGTGTAGCGACAATTGAATTTTCGCTTAATGTTATTTCTTCAATTTGATTATATAATGAAGGATCACAAAGTTTTTGTTGCACAAAGCATGAGCACGGAGAGTTTGGACATCTTCTTATTAGTGTTAGCAGAATTGATGTCGAAAGAATCGATGCATCATCACTTAAACCAATTAACTCAAAAATGGTTTCGACAATTTCTTCATTCATCATTTGCATTAAAATATTTTCAATTTGTTGATCCGCATAATCAAAAATAAGCTTTAAACATTCGAGTGATAAAACTTGTACATCAAATGAAGAATGAAGAAGTGTATATGAAAGTGATTTATATAGTTGTGGATTGAATAAAAAATCAGAATCAAGACGAAGTAAAATCGATTTAACAACTTTTAGTGAATTTTTTTGTATTTTTCGATCGTTTTTAGCTCGCATTAAACGTAAAATTTGATTTACGTTGAAAAATTGATATGAAACATTACATTTAGTAATACATAAGTTTATGACCTCAAGTGAAATATAAATGAATTTTGGTTTATTAAGTTGAAGTATGAGATAATTGACATCATGAAAAAGATTGATTTTGCGTAAAAAATTAGGAAATGAATTTAGAGGACAGAGATAGTTAGCAATGATTCTATATGCTGAATATATGTAAAACTCATTATTATGTTGTTTGGAGATTTCATAATATTGAATGACTTCATCAGCACCATATGGTGAAATAAGAGAAATTATTTTAGAAAATATGTTTACACTAATTAATGCATTTTTTGAATCTGTGAAAATTAAATTGAAAAATCCAGATAAAGGAAAACAAACTAAAAAAGCATTAATATTGTTTCTATCTAATATGCTTCGAAGAACTTTTAGTGAGTTATATGAAATTTCTTCTATATTTGAAATAATAAGATTTGAAAAAAGTTTAATAATATTTTCATTACTTGAAATTTGATCTAATTTATATTTAGGATAACTCTGCAGTGCTTTAAGAAAAAATAAACAAAATTCTGGATTTTCAATTTGATTAAAAAAATTTAAAGAATTTATGTCAAACTCATAGCTTGTAGTCTGACTTACTGCTTTAGTTTCTGTTGAATTTGATAAGCTCCAAATTATTTCATTTTTGTCTGATTCTTCATTGATCATCAAGAAAATTTTTTAATCCTAAAAATTAAAATTGATATCATCTGCACGAACCAAATGCACCAAGATTTATTTTTGATTTTGGTGAATTTAAATTTATTTTCAACTCGTTCATTTTCAAAAATCCACAAACAAATCAATTTCTAAAAACTGCACAATAATAAGAATAGCCTTGTGTTTTTATATTGCAGATAAAACATATTGTTAAAATTATTTAAAGATTTCCTAATTATTAATTCATTTTACTAAATTTTTATTAAAGCGATCATTAAACAACGTACAAGTGGAATTTAGAATGAAGTTGTTATTATTCAGAAATAATATTTGCTCTGTTTCAAACATCTTATGTTTAAACATATTGTTTGTCTCAATTCATTAAATACTTAAACTTGCAATGCACACTATGTGTCAATGCTTTTTGTTTTTTTCAGAAATCCTGAAATTCGTTAATAAAATTTTTTTTAGAGCTCAAAAAAGAATAATGACGTTTTTCTGTGGCAGACGCTAGTGCACTTATCGGCAACTTTGCATCATTTTATCGGTTGTTGGTATCAAAAAGTTTAAACTCCCTCAGCGGGTGCTTGAAATCATTCTTCAAACTAGAAACAAAAATAATATGTTACAAATTGATAATGTTAATAATTGTTATCGTTGATTTGTTGAACAAAACATAATTTTTTGATTGAAATAATATTGTGTTAAAAATTAATTTTTTTCTGAATTTATCAGTATAACAATTATCACACGTTATTATGCTTGTGATATATAAGATAGGTCTTGATGAAATTTGAATATTTTTCTGACTCAAACGAAATTGATGCCATAAATGATAATCATTTACTATTATGTTTGATGTAGCGTTATTAAGTGCATTTTGTTCAAAGCGTCTTTAGGGAAAATGATTCTTTTGATCAACTGTACACGCGGATATTTATAACGCGGAACTAAAATTTTGATACATACAAAAAGTTATATTGATATCTTTATTCTCACAAATAATTCAATACATAGATTTTTCAATGGAATATGTAAATTTCGAATTCATATTTATCTCGATAAATCCAATAGATCCTTATGTTAAATCATTATTGACAGTCGGACGATAAATTTTGTGTTATAATAGCAAAGTATCATATCCAAAAAATTCGATAGAACACCAGAACTTTAAAATGTGAAGTCACAATGTTTTACACCCAGACATTTTTGAGAGAGTAAATTGTTTACACTCACAAATAATTGACCATACAAAGTACGCTTTTTGAATTTGGGTCTTTAGGTTACAAAGCAAACTAAAAAAGAGCGCGAACATTATCTACGGAACAAATGGAGCTCACCCCTTTCGCGGAACAAGTTTTTCGCCTTTATCTTTCAGTAGAATTAGATGCCACAAGTAACCAATTGACTGAAGAACAAAAACAGAAGATTATTACAGAATCCTTATCATATCTTGCAGATAAAAATAATATAAGCGATGTTGAAAAATATATCAGTGATAGCATCAGTTATTTAAATCTTATAAACGAAATCAAACAAGTATTTAGTGAAACGCCTCCTAAGATCATTCCTATTGTGAATGATAATATAATGGAATCTAAATGTAAGAGAAGTCCGAAGTGGACAAAAAAGGAAGATTTAAGACTCCTTTGTGGGACAGCAAAATATGGAGCAAAGAATTGGAAAGCAATATCAGCTTTTGTCGGATATAACAGAACAAGCATACAATGCAATCAACGTTGGAATCGTTCTGTCAATCCAGAAATTCTCCATAGTAAATGGACACCACAAGAAGATAAAATATTACTTGAAACAGTCGATGTAAAAAAAAATAAACAAATGGAAGCAAGTTTCCAATCTTATACCAGGGCGGACTGATCTTCAGTGTAGATATAGATACACTCAACTCACACGAAATGATGCTCATCAACACATCGACCAAATGATGAGCGATTTTCCATTACCGGAACCAACAGTTAAACGCGATATTTATTTAGAGCCTTTATTACTAAGTGACAGTGAAATAGAAAAAAGTAACCAACATAAAAAATCCAAAAACAGTGTTGTGATTAAATCAAATCATAAAGTTGTTGTTGTACAACAAATCTAAACATAATTTTATTTATATATAAAAATACATTGATGTTATTAAACATGTAGATTTCGAAATACTTTTTTTTAATTATTAGTAAGGTTTTACATAGAATTTTTCATAAAAACGTTCATTTAAATGATCAGTAAGAATTGAAAATAAAAAGAAGTTTAATTATAAATCATCGAAGTCGATTTCGATATCACCGAATGAAGATTCTTCTTTTTTCGTTTTTGGAGTGCTCTTTGGCGTTGCTTGAGGTGACTTTGCGTCTTCTAAGTCTAAATCAATGAAGGAGCTATGCTCTTCTGCTTTTGGAGTGCTTTTATTATTATCAACTTTTTTAATTGGTTTTTCATCAAGATCATCAACATCTAAGTCAATGTCACCAAATGAATCTGGTTCATTTAGCTTTGGCTTAGCTTTGCTTTCAACAACTTTTTTGACGGGTTGCTCATCAAAATCATCATCAAAATCAATATCTTCAAATGAATTTGAGGGCTTTTCTTGTGGTGGTGGACTTGCCACAGGTTTCTTAGGCGATGGTTGTTTTTGCCCCTTTGGTTCTTCCAAATCGAAATCTTCATCAAATTCATCAAAGAGAGCAGATGTATTATCTTGTTCTTTAGATGGAGTCTTCTTTGGTGATTGTTCTTTTGGCTTACTTGCAGGTGATGGTTGAGCTTTTTCGTTTGAATCTTTTGGTGTATCAAAGGAACTTAATTCATCTGACTTTGACTTACCTTTTGGAGATTGTTTGTTTGAAGTGCTGCTACGACGTTTCTTCTTGATACTGCCTGTACGCTTTGATTTCTTAGGAGGTGATTTTGCATCATTTGCTGGTTTCTTCTTTGATGCTTTAGGACTTTCCTTCTTTTGTGATGCATCTTTTAGTCTGGCTTCAAGTTGTGTCCTGAATTGAGTTTCGTTCTTTTGTAAATATTGTTCTGAATTTTTAAGCCAGTCTTCGCATAATGCTGATAACAAATTTTCTTTCGCATCAATATTTAGCTCCTTTTTAATGTTGTTTGAGACAGGTTTTTGTGAAAGTTTTTTATTTGTCTCCAATTCAATGCAACGTATTGTATTTTTCATACCATGTCTTTGAAGGTATTCAAATACAAACTCTGCTGCAAGTTTGTGATCAATATCATCTTTGATACTTTTGATCATTTTCATTGAGTCAAAATTGGAATCTTGAAGAGTTTCAGAAATATCAGCTAACATAGTTGCATTGACTTGATTTAATATCCCGTTGTCTTGCAGGCATTGTACAACTTTGAGATCCAATGCTTTCTTCTCCTTTTTTTCTTTTTTGTTCATATTTTTAATGTACGTTTAGTAATAAAATTCGTTTAATTTTAGGTTGAAAAAAGTTTTAAAAAATTCTTTTTTCTTTTATAGATTACCTATAAATTAACTAGATTTTCTATTATAAGTCACTAAGCCCAGGGACTTTTCGCTCTTAAATCCAAATTAAGCCAGATCAAAATGATTCGATTAAAATTGAACGAATTTCTTCGGTGTTACAACAAATAAACGGTCTTCATCGCTATCGTTGCAAGACACTCTATATACATAGACACCCTTAATATCACTTTACTTAAGCTCAAAAATTTTTTTTGGACTAAGTTACAAGCCATCAAAAATTTCTCTTTTCTAAATAAGTCCTTGCCACAAATGCCTTAAAATTAATTAGGGTTTTAAACTCATTTCCCTCATTTTAATTATCATCAAAAATAAAATAAAAAATTTTCTTTCATTAAATCTAAAGAGAAATAGTTCGTTCATAAATGCATATAAATGGCTAAAGAATTTATCAGGCTTAATAATTAAAAAAAATGGTAATTAATATTGTTTATATTTTCCCTATGATTAATAGTTTCTAAAGCTAAACCATTTGTTCATATAAAAGTTGTAAACTGTGAACTTCACTTTAACAGCAGAGATGATAATAACCGTTATTATTCGAACTTTTGATTGAAATTAAATAGTTTACAATGCCGATTAAAGTCACATCGGTTGTCCCTAAAAAGTTCATAAGTGAAATGCCTTCTTTCCTCAACAACAAGAAGAATACAATTCCAAACGCAAAATAACACACACCTCAAAGAATACGAGAGAAACGTATGAACAAATTTATTTTTTATGTATTTATATTATATTAAATTACACTGCAAAGACTCTCTGGTCGTTAAAGAACAACAATAGGGGCATCTAAGCCAATGTCTGATAATATATCTATTAATTCGGCAGGTTTTTTCATAACACTGCCTGATAAAAGAAGCCACTCTGGCAATAAAGTGCGCTTCGTAATTAACATTTCCGCTACTTCTTTAGAGAATGTTATGATTGAGATATCAGTACCATTTACAATTGCAATTGCTGCTTCATTATTTTTACCCATGTAATCAAATGAACTAAAAATAGTAATACAATCATCGTTCATCCAATTGTATCCTTTTTCACAAAATTCATGGGCTCGAACAACACACTTAAGTTTGTTATCTTCTAAAAATTGTGAAACAGCATCTGCATTATATAAATAGCCAATTCCCCGATTTGATTTTTCAAAAACGATTGATGAGTTTGGATTGGGATCGCTCCAAAGCAAATCAGCAGCAATCGAACATGAAATATCTGGAATTGGTCTTTCTATTAATGTTTCGATCTCTGAGAGATCTTGAAGAGAGGGTGAAAGCCCTCCATGAACGCAATAAAATGCGTCGTTAACAATTGCCGCAATTGGCATATACTCAAAAGATTTACAAAACTTACTGTAAAAATGATGGTTGAGGTATGTCATGCATTCATCTTTGAATCCATATGTTCTTGTTGCCTGTTTGGATTCATGATTTCCTCTAAGAATATATATTTGATTTGGATATAAAAGTTTTAGTGAATACAATAATAAGAGAACTTCAATCGAATTTTGACCCCTATCAACATAATCACCTAGAAAAAGGTAAGATTGATAAGGTGGATATTTGAATTTTTGGAATATATGAATAAGACTATCTATATTTCCATGTATATCACCAACAATAACCAGGTGACTATGCAAATTCAAAAGAATTGATTCTGATTTGAAAACATTGGTTATTGACTTCAGAAGACGTTTGATTACCCGAGTTTTCAATGTGTCCACGCAGTGACTATCCCTCCGCATGCGGCTGATGATTATCTGAAAAATTATTTCATGAAGCTCATCATCTCGCATTGCGGACAAAGAAGTGACTTGACGAAATAAAATTTTATCAAAATTAAATAAAACTGCCATTTAACCCTCAATTAAAATCACACCAAAAAAATTCAATGGAGTGGCCCTCCTTTTGAATGGAAGAAGGTCAGTCCGTTTAAGTTTTTATTCGGACGATCGGAACCTCAGAAATGAGACAATCGAAAAACTAAAACCTGAAGTTTTTTCTGACCAAGTATTCCTTGTACTCTTTGTGTTTGCTTATCTTAAATCGCATTTTTTCTTTAATTTTTTTGATATATAGTTCGATAGGCAATGATTTTTAAATTATTTCCTTCTCTTTTTTGTCCTGAAAAGCGGTGATCTTCTTTCTTCATTCTAGTTTAGAACTATTTCAATGATTGATTTTTGGTTTATATTCTCTATTCAATGTGTTCTATCATGGTCGATTACGGCATGCCCTCGGTAACAGTCTTTTGGGGTTGGTGCTTGCTGGTCAACATAGGAATTGCCACTAGTCGAGTGAGCGATCGTTTTTTTGAAGGATAAACTATCCATCTTTTTGATAGACGCAAGTTTGACATGGATTTTCTATATAAAAACGATCAAAGACATTCCACTTTTTGAGATGATTCGGTTGTTTTATTTGGAGACGGTTTATTTGCCAAGACGATATTGGCACTTTTGACTCAAATCTGTGGTTTGGTTTAGCGGTTTTCGCGTCAAACAACCAATAAGTTAATCAAATATTTGATTGATGTTCTTAAATACTTACTTAAATTAATCTTCGTCATCATCACCTAGACATCCAAAAGTCCTTATAGATCCGTATCATTCTGATACTATCAGATTGCTCTTTTGTATATTAATATTTAAAAAAAATTGATATATTTTTATGATACATAATATTTGATATTAACTTATAATGTTTATTCTTGTGTTTATATTTATTTAGAATTTGATAAAACATATGCTGAGAAATTTGAATTTTTTTGTAAAGCGTCAGTTTTTCACTTCACTTGGACTGAGCCGCGGCTTACGGAGGTTTTGACGCTTATATCAAAAGTGATCTGAAATTTCCATCTCTTTGGCAATAACAAATTTTAATAATTGTTTTTTTGCGCCAAAGCCAACTGAATTTCACGATAATTCTAGGAAACAAACAAACAAAATGATGAGAATGCATTCATACAAAATAAATTTTCTTTATTGAAATATTATTAGAGCGCATTATGTTGGATACTCTTGGTTCATTTGATGGAGTCTCTTTTTGAAGAAATCGCGTAACATGTGAAGTGATCGTGGTGTTATATCTTCTACATTAATCCGTACTTCGTCTGTTTGCTTATCAAATTGTTTTTCTGATTGTAAGATCTTACATATTTGCAATAAGTCATCTTTGTTGTAAAACGCCCGACTTGCTTCGATAAAGCAATCAAGCTCGCGACTTGAAAAAGGTGCGTAATTATGGTAATCCGATGGTTTCCTGATTGGGAAAATTGTGCCTACGGATGAAGGTGGTGAGAGTAATAATCTATCAAGTTTTTCGCGTGATAAATAAAGATACTTCATCCATCCTGATATTTTTTTCATATCTAACCTTTGCTTAAGCTTTTTAAAGTGGTTAGACATATGATGTGCTATAATAGAAACATAAGAGTCTTTTCCGTTGTAAAGTTCGGCATTTTGCCAAACTGTATTAATATCTTTCTCCCATGACTTAACCTCTGTATATTCACCTCTTTCGAGTTTTTCATAAATGGTGCCTAAATCTTGGGGATTTTTGATTTTTTTATAATAATTCGTTTGATGATCAGTATTAACAGGCTCATTAAATAGATTGGCGCCAGGATATTCACGGAGTTCTTGTGTAATTTCTTTGCATATTTTAAGGAGATTTTCATCAAGGCGCGAGTTCGACATTTGATAAGGAAAAACGTTAAATAAATTTATTTTTTTTATAAGGTCATGATCTCTTAGTCCATGAAAGGGTTAGGTTGATATTCAAATACAACAAATAAAATATCTTTAGCATTAATATCAATTCCTTCTTGTTCAAGAAGTAATTTAACGATTTCTGTATGACCATTTTCGGATGCTCTAATAAGTGCTGTTTTAAATTATTTAAATATTTTCCAAATATTATTTTGAAATATAAAATTATTAAAATAAATTTTAAATAAAACAAATAAATATCTTTAGCATTAATATCAATTCCTTCTTGTTCAAGAAGTAGTTTAGCTATTTCTGTGTGATCATTTTCAGATGCTTTCATAAGTGCTGTTTCAAATAATTTAAATAATTTCCAAATTTTATTTTGAAATATTCCAAAATTATTAAAATAAATATTAAATAAAACAAATAAATATCTTTAGCATTAATATCAATTCCTTCTTGTTCAAGAAGTAATTTAACTATTTCTATATGACCTTTTACAGATGCTTTCATAAGTGCTGTTTGAAATAATTTAAATAATTTCCAAATATTATTTTGAAATAACAAATTATTAAAATAAATACCAAATAAAACAAATAAATATCTTTAGCATTAATGTCAATTCCTTCTTGTTTTAAAACATATTCAACAAGTTCAATATTTCCTGATGCTGGTAAAAACAACAATATATCATGCGGAATTGAATGATCTTTAAGAAAATCTTCAACTAAAAAAATATTTCCAATAATTGCTGCTTCATTAATAATATCATCATTGATGTTCATTCCTTCTTTAACTAAAAATGAAAATATTTCATAATTATAATAAAAAATACAAAGCTTTCCTAATTCTTCTAAATTATTAATTTCTTTTAATTTATTCTCATAAAAATATTTAAAGATATCATTTTGATGATATTCAATTGCTGTTTCATATGCTTTATCAAATGATGAATTATTTTGTTCACATAAATGAATAATTTCTTCATTTCCACATGCAATTGCATATTTTCCTGTATCTTCAACGTTTGCATTATTCATAAGTAAATATTTAAAACATTTAACTGATCCAAAGAATGCTGCATAATCAATAAGTCTAATATTATGTTGATTAATAAATGAACATCTTTCATAAAGTGATGGTTCAATCTTTTGATCAAAGTCAAAATTTGTTTGTGATGATATTTCTTGAAGTTTTTCTATTTCATCATTTCGAATGATTTTCGAAATTTCACTTGGATTATGTCCTTCTCTAATTAATTTCTTATGTAATTCCCAATCATTCTTTGAAAGTTCTTCATAATTATCAAAATAATATTCTAAATGGATTGATGGTTCTTCTTTAGACATATAATGTACAAAATATGGACTCCGGCTGTTTTTTACAATGTTTGGTTCAAGAAAATTTTGTTCAATCATAGCTTCAAGAAGATAATTTGATTCATATGTATGCTCATTATTAAGAAATCGACTAAATATATCAAATATATTGGATTTGATTTTATTACTCTCTTCAAATGTTCTTATTTCTTTTATAATATTCAAAAATAAATTTGCATTATTATTTTTAATTACAAAGGAATGATATATCATTTGAATAATCTTAAATCATAAGATAAAGGATGGATTTCATCATATTTGCTGATTATTAAACCTAAATATTTAGGGGAATTTTCTTCATTTAAACCAAAAATTGCGTGATTTATTGATAGAAGTGTTTCCCAGTCGCAATGTTCCTTTGGGTTCATATTTAATGAATTCATAAGAGACTGTTTTTCCATTATAAGCTGTTCCCTCTCAATCATCGGAGGACGTTTACTGCTTGTTCAACAAGAACGATACTGTATCGTTTTTTGTTTTCAATGGGCGGAATAACGGCTTCCAAATGGCCGAAGAGGTTGTACTTATAAAAAATGAAAATATAGAAGTTATAAAAATAAAAAATCAAGAAGCCCAACAAATAAAATGTGTTTTCAAAGTTTCTGATGATATAAACAAAATTAAGTCAAATATCAAAAAAATTAAAAAAATTTCTCATCCAGCACTTCTTCCCATTGAAAGCTATTCTGTTAAACCCGATGAAGGAGAAAAGGGTTTTTTTACATTATTTTATGACCTCCAACAAATCAATTTAACAAGTTTTTCAGAAGTTGAAGATCTTTCAACAGCCGATGCATCAAAAATTACTTTGGGCGTTGCATCACTATTTCAATGTCTTTTACATTCAGGCATCTCTAAATTCAGGTTTGATTTATCTTATCTTTTTTTAAATGAAAAAAATGAACCAATTACTATTTTAAGTGGCATTTCTCAATTTGGTTACCCTATATTTGAGTCCTTAATTAATTTGATGAAAACTTGCTATCCTGACCAAGAAGATTACATTGAAATTGAATTCCAAGATAAATTATCTGATATGAGTCCATTCGAAGCAATTGATTCAGCTCTTCAATCTCTTTATTTTTCAGACAGATTTGGCGCTAATTCTTCCGACTCATATAAACCTTCATTATTATCAAATACATTTTCTACACAACTTTTCCAAAAAATTTACAACGAAAATATCGCACTAAACGAAAAAGTCAATGATTTAACAGAAGAAATAACTGAATTAAAAGAACAGTTTGCCAGATATCAACAAGAAGATCATGACTTTAAAGTTCAAGCATATAAAATTCAAGAACTTGAGAAGCTTGTTTTTGATGCTGTTAATGTTCTTAATACATACTCGTTCATGAAGAACGAGCTTCATATTCCTCTAAGTATGACTGATGGAGGAATTTTTTCATATTTAATAAATTCACAAGAGACCGTTTTTTCGCGATCGGTTATTCCCTCTCAATCGTCGGGGGACGTTTACTGCGTGATCAACAAGAACGACCCAGGAAACTTTTCTACTGGTTCGTCAACTAAAGAATACATAAAGTTTCTATTTCCATATCCTATCCGCATTACTGGATTCAGTATACAGTCGTCATATCGTTCATTTCTTCGTACATGGAAAGTAAAAACTTATGACGAAGATGGTGATCCCACCACTATATTTCGAACAAAGAATGATCAATCACTTAACGGTGAAGATAAGAAACTTGACATTACCCTTGATAAGGTTATTACTACAAATAAAGTCAAGATAATCAAAAAAGGTTATAATTGGTCCAAAACTAAGTTTGTTCGTATTAAGAACTTTGAACTGTTTTCGGACCAACCAGAGTTTATTGGAGGCGTTTTCGCAAATATGATTAAAAGAGCAAATGGCGATCCACATCGAGCTGACGTTTACATTACTTCATCCAATTTTGATTTCCGTCGCTTCCATAAGTTATCTCCCTCACATTCTCTTTGTACATTGAACGATGCTGACTCATCGTGGTTCCAATGCGAACTCACAAAAGGAAAAGCTGTTGTCCAAGGCTACAGGTTACAATTTCTCAGCAGCTTTCCGATAACGAAATATTCTATCCAAGGATCAAACGATTTGGAGAATTGGACCGTTTTAGATCGAGTAAGTACAACAAAAGGCGAAACAGCTTTGTTGGTTGTGAGAGAATGTCATTCGATGCAACCATTTAAGTACATAAGGTTCTTTAATGAAATGGTGTTAGAAGAAAAGAAGTTGCGATTTAGGCATTTCGATATTTTTGGAGTATATCTTCCTGAGTAAACTATGAAATGTGAATCCTTTTATTTTGATAATATATGACCAAAAATATATCCAATTTTAAATAATGTACAAAAGAAATCAACATATGTTTTAGTATTTTATATATACCAAAAATTCGTCGGTAAACGATGGACAATTTAAATGATCAGGAAACTGTTTTCCACAGAAAAAACTATCGTCATTTTGAAATTCCAACAGCAGAGAGAGTTGAGAGAACTGTGTCAAAACATAAAACGAGAAAGATTATTTTTTTTCCATAATTCAACGGTCTTTGCCCATTTTTTCTTACAAGTTTATGAGTATTGATTTAAAGAATGAATATTAATTACTAATGTTTTTTCCCTAATAAACCTTTTCTGATTAGTTTGCTATAATATTTGATATATATTTAAGGTGTTCCAAAATGTGGCATCTCAATGTGTCTATAGACTGCAGTGAAAAACCTCTCGACCGACACATTAATATAACCCACTTCTACACTATAGTATTATTCATAGAGAATATACTTCGTAATATCTATTTAATAAATTTTTTTTCGGTTTAATTTTGTAATTTTCGCAATATTCATATTTTTCACTCACTAAGGAGAACGTTAACTCGATAGAACTTTTTTTTGATTTTCTTTACATATTTTAATCAATTCATATATTTGGGACCGAACATATTTTAAAATTTCTATTTGCTAACAAACAATATAAAAATTTATCTAAAATTATGTTGTCTATCTACAGGTTTCTCAAGGCATTCTACACAAGATTTTGTCATACGGCGAATATTTCATATATATTCTGAACCTGCCAAATCCGGGTAAAGCGCTTTACTATAAATTATAAAAATTGCACAATTCGATTTGGTGTCTTTGATATTTCAATGAAAATGTTATAGATGACATCAAACAGAAATTATTTATTACATATCTAAAGTCAGTTCATATTTCTGCTGCTCCTTATGGCTGCAGCTCTTCCATTTTGATGCAGCGCATTTCTTGTGACTGACGCGTTTCTATTTAGCTGTGCTCTTGCCGCTGTAAACTTAGCCACAGTTCTCTTCTTTTGTTCGACAATATTTCGTTTTACGTTTTCGTTATTACATTTTTTTCCTTTTTCGAGTATTGATGCTGTCGAAGTCACTGATTTTCTTCTTGCGCTTTTCGGCTTTATAGCTTCAACACTTACAATGTTAGTTTCTTTTAGAGGGGACATTGGAACGCAATTATTTTTCTCTTCGATTTGTTCTGGAATTGATATTTCAATTGAAACATTTGATTTCGGTGTTGAAACTTCCGACTTTTTCTCTTTCATTAGTTCGGGTTTTCTCGTTTTTGGCTTTAGATTTGTTTCTTTGTTTAATGGCTTTACATTATGTCGTTGGTTTAAGTTGATATTTGTCCTTAAAGATGTTTTTGGATTTGTTTTTGTTTGCTGCTTTGGAATTTCTTTTTGTGTGAAATTTGATCGTACTGAAGATGCATTTGATGTGATTGATGCTCTAATTGGATTTTGTTTCCGTTTCGGATTTAAATTGGTTTTAGGAATTGGCTTTTCTGCTTCTTTTATGCTTTGTTGCGGAATTTGCTTTCGTTTTCTTATTTGCGTAGTCGACGTTTTTATTGCTGTCTTTGGTTTACGTGAATCATTCGGCTTTTCTTTTGTTATTGTTTGTTCTTTGGAATTGGCTTTGGATTCTTTGGCGCTTTTGGCTGCGCTCGAATGCTTTTTGGCGTTTGTTTCTTCTTCGTTAAATTCGGGAATGCTGAAGTCCATTTTGATGCTTCTGACTTTGATTTCAGATGTGTTTAAACATTTTTTGTTGTTTATAACTTTATTTGCAATTTCGTTTTTATTTTCTTTTGTATTTATTACTTTTTTGTTATTTACCTCAGTCGCAAATAGAGATTTGGCTTGGCGCTCTTTGATGGCTTCGGCTGCGTCCAAATTTTCGTTTTCGTTTTCATTATCGAATTTAATTTCAAATTTATCCAAAACTTTTTTACTATTGTTATAATTCTCTGTTTTGTTTTTGGATGTATTTAAAAGTTTACTGTCATTTGCTTCATTTGCATTTAAATTTTCATTTTCGTTTTCATTATCGAATTTAATTTCAAATTTATCCAAAACTTTACTGTTGTTATAACTTTCTTTTTTGCTTTTGGATGTGTTTAAAAGTTTACTGTCATTTGTTTCATTTGCATTTAAATTTTCATTATCGAATTTAATTTCAAATTTATCCAAAACTTTTTTACTATTGTTATAATTCTCTGTTTTGTTTTTGGATGTACCCAAAAGTTTACTATCATTTGTTTCATTTAAATTTTCATTTTCGTTATCGAATTTAATTTCAAATTTATCCAAAACTTTACTGTTGTTATAACTTTCTTTTTTGTTTTTGGATGTATTTAAAAGTTTACTGTCATTTGTTTCATTTGCATTTAAATTTTCATTTTCGTTATCGAATTTAATTTCAAATTTATCCAAAACTTTTTTGCTATTATACTTTTCGTTTTCTGATATATTTAAATCTGTTTTAACATTGTTTTCTCTATTTGATAATATTCCTGAAATTTGACTCAAATCTTTTTTCGTTTTATCTAAAGTAACTTCATCGATATAATTAACGACGTCCAATGTATTAAAGTCAGGCAATTGACTTGTGTTACATTGACTAATATCATTTTCCACTTTTTTATTATATAACAAACCGATATCAGTTTCATTAAATGCGCTTTTTATAATTTTAATTTTTTGTGAATCATTTAAACAATTTTTGGATAATTTTTCGGTCCATTTTTGATTTAATTTGATTGAATAAACCGAAGAAGAAATTGTTTTATTTTGGACACCACAATATAAAACTATTTCATAGTTATCATTAATTCCGAATGCGAAATCTTTTATATTATTAGGAACATTACCAATATCAATGATTGGTTTAATTTTAAGAGTTTTAACATTAAATGAAAACGATTCGCAATTCTTAGTATTAGAAAGACCACCAATAACAATCATTTCATCACCAATCATAAAACATTTATGTGATGTTCGATATTGGATATCACAAACTTTTATCCATTCATAATGAATTAAATCAAATCTCCAAACATCATTAAATATTTTTATGCCATTTTTCCCTCCATAAATAATCATTTGATCATTATAAACAATTGCTGAATGATTACATCTTGGATCAGGTTCAATATTAAATTTACATAAAGTTTTCGAATTATTTCTTTCTAAATCAATGATAACTATTTCATTTGTTAATTGTTTCGATGTAATTTTACCTCCGAAAATAAATATTTTCTTGTTATATATAACTGATGTATGTCCATGAAGTTGAATTTTTGTTAAGTTTTCCATATAACTAAATTTTTGATTTATTAAATCATATTTTATGATATATGAATCATCAGTTTTAATTGAGCCACCAATGATATAAGCAAATGATTCATAACAATTAATAGTATGTTTTTTCCGTGATAACATTTGTTTACATTGAATATTATTAATTTTACCATTTGTTAATGTATAAATTTCCATTTGTTTCTTTTGGAGATTTGGACAAAAGAAATAAAACAAATCATTAAATGGTATACAATAATGATTACATATTGGATTTAATTCATTTGATATCGGAAGTTTTATCCATAGTAATAATTTTTTGTCTGAATTCTTTTGTAAAAATATATTCATTCTTAAATATAATTTATCAATAAATTCATTAAATTGATTTTTGGTTTCAAATTTTATATTTAATAAATTCATCTTTGATTCAGTCGAATTATTAATTATTATGTTTTGATGATTAATTATATTAAAATCAAATGTTATAAGTTTTGTGTGATACATTAATTTATAGGAATTTTTGGTTATAAATATAATGTCATTACAAACAAATATAATATATTCATTTAATTTCCCATTAATTTTAACTTTATAATTCCCTAATATTTGTCGTGATGGTGTAACAAACACAAAATTGTTTTTATTCTTTTCTTGAAGTTTCATAAGTATTGATTTAGATTGTAAAATTTCTGTTTTTTTATCATATTCTTGTGTAATATTTTTTAATATTTTACTTGCTTCATCAATAAAGATATAATCAGGATGAAATTCATTTGTAAATTTTTTAAGTTCATTCATTAATAAACTATAACGGGGCATTCGTTGGACTGGCGTGATTAAATAACTTCCAAAATCTCGATTTCCACATTGTTTCGATATTGAAAGCTCAGCTTCTTTAAATAATTTTGTTGCACCAAGCCTTTTTATCGTTTCACTAATTTGAGGGTAATTTGACACATATTGAATTGAGGCTTTGAAAAATTGAGAGAACTCCACAAATAAACGTGCGATTAACGTCGCGTAGTCGTTGTAATGATTGATAAGAGAAACATAAAAACTTTGATGATATGCTAAAATAGAAGGAAAGTTCTTAAATATTAAATCTTCATCATCTTTTGTGAGGATGTTAAGCGCTTTTAATTTGGGATGCCATAAATCAACTATTGTTTTTATGGAATCAATAAACGTTTTCTCGGTTGTAATGATTTCTTTGACAACATTATCACGCTGTCTCATGATTTCACATATCGATTTATCAAGATCGCACAAAACAAATAAATCTGAATTAGATGATGCTTCATAGATACTGCGAATTGAACTCGATGGATCAACTTTTTGTTCGCGAATAAATATTTCTTTGGGTTGTATTCCTTTACAGAGATTTTTATTCATAATCTCAAAAAGAATAGAAAGATTTTGCCCAAGAACAGATTTTGGAATTGGAAAACCAATTTTTGGGAAATGCATTTTTGAGTTATGTGAGACGTTAAAGAATAATATTATTGAACTTGAAGGTATTGATTTGTATATTTGAAAAGAGTATGAAGGTGTAAAATAAGGACCAGGTCTGCTTTCGAAAAGAAGCCCAGGATATTTAGGAAATGGTACTTCTTCGTTAAATAAAGGTATGGCAAAATTCGGGCATTTGATCCATACTACATTTTTTTCTTTTAAAAATTTTTCAACAATTTCAGCCACAGTAAGTTTGCGTTCATCCGGGTTGATTTTATAAATATTTTTTGGAGGATTACCAATGGAAAAATAAAAACATTTCATTTGCGTTTCCAGTACGTTTATTTATTATCCTAACGACAACAGACACTTTTCAGATAAACATTGCTCATGCATTCAAGAAAAATAAACAAAACAACTATAATTTATTTTTCTTGTTCATAAAAACCATTTTTAAATACACATTGTAAATTATTTCTTTCATCTTATAGTTTTGCAAAATATTTGACTATTTTAGTGAGGAAATTCACCCACATCAAGCTGGGCAACAAAGGTGAAGTTCACTTGTTTTTGACTTTCATCCACAAGCAAATTGTAGCTTGAACACTCCGAAATCTTTTCCCGTTGTCATCCAA
The DNA here is from genome assembly GCF_020186115.1 of Histomonas meleagridis. Classification (NCBI taxonomy): domain Eukaryota; phylum Parabasalia; order Tritrichomonadida; family Dientamoebidae; genus Histomonas; species Histomonas meleagridis. The sequence continues at coordinate 62,160 of NW_027150896.1, forward strand.
ACTTGCGCTGTTCCGCAGTCACCCCATTGGTTTGTTGATTGTTCCGACTCTTCCATTTCTAGCAGAAGTTCTGTGTCTGGAGGCTGGTCGTCACCTTGATCGAATATTGGATATCCGCCTAAGTACGTTCCTCTGTGCCATAATTCATCATCGTGGCTCTCTAATATTATGTCTGCAATATTTAGTTCACAACTTGGCATTTCAGGATCCAATTTCTTCAAAACGTCTGATGATGTTGGATACATAAAAGATTCCTCCCATCCAGTGATAACTCTATTCTCATTAAAAATATTATCACTGTCAATTTCATCATATATAAGATGATCAATTTCGTCCTTATTATATAAAACAACATCAAAATCGCAACACTCTTCACATCCATAACCAACAAGAACAGATGTTAAGGAGTCAGATGGAAAGAGTCGTTGAATCTCAGCAGGAAGTGATTCAACATAAAACGAAAATATCGTAGACTTAGGGCTTTGGCAATATTGACATTTGTTCGGACCATTTTTGGGAAGATAAGGAGCTCGACCGCCAAACTTGGATACCCGTGGATCAGTGGAATCTAAATCTTCAACAACGGGTATGAAACATGCTTTTTTATATGATTTGATTTTTGATTTGATATCTTCGAACTTTTGTTTAATTTGCTTGTAAACATCAGGAGCGGCGGAATAGAAAAAAGGGTCACTGCTTAAGCCATGTAAAAAATAGATTTCTGACGTGGTTAAGGTTTTGCCTGATAACGATTTGACAAAATCTTTCTCTTTTTTAAGGGTAAAAAGAACCCGGTTGAGTGTTGATAGATAATAAAAAGGCATATGTTGCTCCCAATTTAAACAAAATGAATAAAAAATGTCAAGCATTTCTTTTGAAGTGCATGTTGCTTTTACTACTTCTGTAAAGTTATCATTTCCCATAGGATTAGAATTCGTTTTGGCAAGCTCGGTGAAAATAGTATACAAATTTGATGACGTTGCATATTTAACTATAACACCTAGATACCTACTTAGTCCTTCGCTATCATATGGAATTGGTGGATTTTTTAATACTTGACTTAGCTCTGGTGGAAGTTCTCCCATAAGAAAAATTTTGGGGTGTTCCAAATTTGCATGTTTTGAATATGTCGTAAAGTATTGAAGTTTTAATTCAAATTTTCATATTCATTGAATCAGAACAAAAATTGTTTTTTAAGTATGTTGCCAAAATGCATGAGCAATCGTTGTTCAGCCTTTAGTTCCCTTCATAACAATCAGAATTGCTAGGATAATCTTCCTTCTTATCCAGTGGTCAATGATCGTTGAATGGTGGTGCGAGTCGACGATAGGGATACAATAGGACTTTTTGAACATGTTCACCAACAATTATTGTTTTAAGTTTTACTTTTTTTCAATTTATATTTTTCTTCGGACATGCTTGCTTATTATGCCCCATTTCACCACATATTTAGCCGTAATGTCCCTTTCTATTGGAACCATTATTGCTCATGACATTGCTTAGGTGTGTGTGTTAGGTACAATTACATCTAGTAATTCTGATACTCGTGAAAGTATGAACAAATAAACTTGACGAGTTATGGATTGGAACTTTAATGCAAAATGCTTCAAAATAGCATTTTTTTTTCCAAAAGTTTTACCTAAAATTTGGATTGTTATTCTTTATCATAAGCCAAAAAAAATTAAATACAAAAACGTGATTGTTTACGAAACATCCAAACATTTATATATAAACAAAATAAAATATAATGATTACAAATGATTTTGTTGGTTTGGTGTATGTGGCTTTTGTAGCTCGGTTGAATTTGACCAAATTTTATTATAAAATGTCGAAATTTCATTTGCAATTATATCACTATTAATACATAAATGTAATCCTGCGTAATTAGCAAATATTTGATCATTTAATGTATGGGAAAAGAAAATTATTCTTTTTCCAATTATCATGAAATTTGTCCCAGCCAAATTTGAATCATACAATCTGATAGTTGAATGTGAAAATGCATTAAAAGCTCTTAGCCATTTTTGGTTTGTTGCATTCATCTTTGTCGGAACTAAGAAATTAATATAAACAGGACTTCCAAAATTTTGTGTGATGAGTGTGCGTGATAAAGCTGTGAAAAGCGAAAAGTCCGATACGGACGGTTGTGGAATGGTGTCTGAGAAAATGGAGATGTTGAGTTCAACGTTTAGTTGAAATATTTTTTGGATATAATTATATATTGAGATAGACAAAGGGGGCCCTTCAAAGTTGGAGTTGACGAGAAAGTAAAGAGTTTCATTTGGATCATTTCCAATTATTAAAGGATTAATAGCAGAGGTTTTGGCATGAGACGAAATGGGTGCAACGGAATATGTTATGTTATGCTTTTTCCTCCATTGGAAATTAAAAAAGTTGGAAAGATCATCAGAAACTGTTTCACAGTCAAAAAACGAAAAACAACATTGTTGTGAATCACTTTCAGAAAGCAATGAGTTGAGATAGAATGATTGTGAATCAGCAACTACAAATGATGTATAAATCGAATCTGTTATCGTATAATTTGTTATTCCATTGTTTTTAAGTAATGTTTCTGTTTTTTCATCCTTCCCTATAAGAAGTGAGATTTTTGCATTATTATTTTTTGCAATTTTAAGTGAATTAATAAAATATTTTTCGATAATGGAAGCAGAAGGATTTGGGGTGCTGATTAAAACCCTCTGTTTGCTTGATTCAATGTAGGTAGTGATGATTTTATATATTTTATCACTTGCTTGATAAAAATATAAATTAGGTCTTTGATTACATTTGCCAGGCATTTCTTGTTGGAGATCGCCATAAGATAGTAGCATGCATACAACAAGAATAATTGTTGAAATTGTTATTCCAAGTAAGTTACAGTCGAAATATGCTTTGAACCTCATTTTTCTTCATGATTTGAATACTTTATGCTGATAAACTGGAATCAAATTCCTTATTAATTCCTTTATTGTAACTTAAATATTTCATTTAAACAGCAATCCTTTGAAGACATACAATATGCTAAATTGTTAGAATGAGAGAAATAGACTTTAAAAAGATATATTACCAACATATTAAATTAATATAAAAGTGAACCAATTTAAAACAAATTAATCGAACAACAAAATATACGATACCAAAATCTTAGAAGACATATATAATTTATGATACAATGAAAGTAGAAAAAAAAATAGTAAACACAATAGCTTAACGTACAACTTTGATTTGTTTGAAATGTCCCTTTTTACCCTTCATTAGGGTAAATTTGAATCGGATATTTCTACACATTATAAATGTACGCAAACCTAAAAGGTTCCGTTGTACCATCCCGTCAAATTAACGAAGTTGATATTCTTAAAGACAATTTTCTGTTTACTATCAATAAAACATTTTGTGCATTTCCAGGTTCAGAAATCAGAAATCAAGGTCAACCAGTGATAGTTGTACGTAACGACAATCCAACCAAATTCGGTCTTAAACAACCACGTGTTAAACCACCTGGCCAAAAAGTCACAGCTGTTGCTTTAAGTCCATTTGAACCAACAACACTTTTTGTTGGTACATCAGCTGGTATTCTTTCATTTTGGAATATTCCAGAGAAGGGTCTTAAAGGTGATGCCACCAAACCATTCTCACAATTCGACACAAAAGAAGAAGTCAAATGTGCATCATTCCATCCATTTGCAAAGAATCTTATTGCTGTTGGTTTAAGGAGTGGTCACATTCAACTCTTTGACAAATCTCTTTCCAAGCCATTAGCTGATCTTGTTCATTCACGTCCATTAAATTCCATTGCATGGTCAGATGATGGCACACTTATTTTTGCTCTTTATATCGACATGACCATCAAAGTGTGGGATGTTCGAGGCAACAAAGAGTTACATGAAATTAAAGCATCACCAACACGTGGAGTTGGATTCCTTCATTCACTTTCAGGTCGTCGTGTTCTTCTATCATATTCCGCAAGTGGTAAACAAGAACTTCGTATCTACGACGAGAGTCTTGCCGAAAAAGCCAAGCGCCAAGTTGCTGTTGGAGGAACTTCACTCAATGTCACATCACATTTCAGCGGCGTTATTGTTGCCTGTGCATGTCGAGAGAGCAAAGTCTATTTACTTGATGGAAACACATTAAATGACTTATGTGTCTATACACATGAAGTTGCAATTTATAATGCATTACCATTATATGAGAAACCAAATCCAGATGGCACAACAGTAATGACATTATCATTATTCCTTACCAACAATACAATTGCACGAGTCCAATTTGATGTAGCAAATGGACCAGCACGATTCCCACCATTCCCAGTTATGGAATCAGACCTTACACCTGAATCTTGGTTACAAGGTACAAATGGAACCTTAAAACATGAAGAACTTATACCAACTCCCAAAGAAGAAGCCAAACCAGTCGAAGAAGAGAAGTCAGTTGACTTAGGTCCACAAACATATTACAAATATTTACGTGGCGTTGCAGAACCACCAAGTACATATTACATCTCATTACCAGTTAAACAAGCACCGAATCCCGAATTTAATGAAATCATTACAAACGGAACACAGTTTGCATTTGTTGGCGATGGTTCAACACCACCAATTCATATCTTACCATTATACAAACCACAACGTTTCCCATCTAATTGTAAGTCGACAATCATTGATCCACATAGTTCTGGTGTTAGCACAATGACATTTAGTCCACATAAGCCACAACTATTAATGAGTGGTGGCGAAGATAACAAAGTTAAACTATGGAACATACCAAAGAGCGAAGAATTCTTAACGCCAATCACAGAGCCAATCACATCCTTCAATCATAATCGCAAGATATCGATTGCCAAATTCAGTGAATGCACAAACAACTTAATAATGACCGCAACACCACAAACGGAAATATATTTATGGGATATAAACACTGAAAAACGAATTCGTGACTTCAATAAGTTATGTCCAACAGGACTTCAAGATGCAGTAATGAATGACTTCTCATCAATGATATATTCCATATACAGAGATGGTAAATTAATATGGTTCGATCCACGTGATGAATCACCGAAAGTCTTCGAGACATTAGCGAATCCAAACGGCGGCCGACATCGCCGTCTTTTATACATTCCGGACTTCGAATACTTAGCGACGTTTGGAAGTAGTCGACGAGGCGAACGCCAAATCTTAATATGGGACGTGAAGAACATGGAGAAGCCATTGAAGAGCATTGAGTTGGACACTTCGTCCGGCCATATGTTACCTATGTACGAAGAAGGCTCCGGTCTGATATACTTAGGCGGGAAAGGCGATGGACACATTCGTTATGTCGAGTTGTGTCACGACGACAGAGTCATCGCGTCATCCGGCGTATACGAAACATCTGCGCCAGAACGAGGGCTCTGTTTGCTGCCAAGGAAACAATGCGACGTCATGAAATGCGAAGTCAGCCGTATGATGAAATTGTCGACAGAGTCAATGCACATCGTAAAGTGGCACGTGCTCAGATCGCACAACGAATACTTCCAGGATATGATATACCCGCCGATTAGAGACACGTCGAAGCCATTGATGGAAATAAGCGACTGGTTGAAGAAACAAAACGAAAAGTATCCAATGATCGACTTCCAGCCGCCAAACACAAGAAAGTACTCCGAAGTGTTGCCGATGTTCAGGAGGCAGCAGCAGGAGAAGTTGGCAGCAGCAAAGAACGTACAAAGAGAAGAGGAAATAGTCAATAAGCCGTTGAGCATAGACGACATTGTGGCAATGGCACCAAAGATATCAACGAGCGACGAACCAGATGAAGTGTCTGACGATAGCGAAAGTTGGTGAAGTAAAAAAGTAATTATAAATTGAATTGGAATTTGGTGGTGAGTGAAATATAAAGTGATTACATTGTATTAATAAATTGAATTGGAATTTGGTGGTGAGTGAAATATAAAGTGATTACATTGTATTAATAAATTGAATTGGAATTTGGTGATGAGTGAAATATAAAGTGATTACATTGTATTAATAAATTGAATTGGAATTTGGTGGTGAGTGAAATATAAAGTGATTACATTGTATTAATAAATTGAATTGGAATTTGGTGGTGAGTGAAATATGAAGTGATTACATTGTAGTAATAAATGGAATTGGAATTTGGTGGTGAGTGAAATATAAAGTGATTACATTGTAGTTATTTTGATCATAATCAATTTAAAATATTTTCTTAATTTATTTGGCCGCATTATGTCATATTATATATTTTATTGATCGTTGTTTCACCTTTCGATAAAGTATACAATTCGACATTCATCAACATGAGTGTGTCAAAGAAAAATTCCTTTTCAGACTTAATTACACTAACAGAAATAATTTATAACATAAATAAAGATAACATTGATACATCTATTTCATCATTATGCAAATTTTATGATAATTCACAAACGTATTCATTCAACTTGATCATCTGCCGTTTCATTTATACTATGTTTGTAGCAAAACTGATAGATATAGATATAGTTATTGAGTTTTTGAATTTAATTGATCGAGAGATCAATAAAAATCAATTTCAAATACTTGACATCTTTTCTCGATTCCTTCAGGAAAATAACACACAAGAATCTAATTATCTTATTGGAAAGTTGATAGAAAAAGGTTTAATTAACTCATCAATTACTGAGAATATGAAGAGTTTATTTTTTTCACATTTTAAGGCACATTTCGTTTTGGATAATAGATATCAATTTTCCGAATATTTCTCTAAAAACCTTGAAAAACTTCAAGCGAATGATTGGGAACTTCATAAAAAATATGTTAAAGAAGGAATAAATCCAAATGAAATTGTGAAAATAATTCGAAATGATGAAATCGAAAAACTACAAGAAATATTATCACAGCCAAATTTTGATTTTAACCAAACAATTGAACCATCACTTTATGAAAGATGTTCATTTATAAATAAAAAAAATGTCTCATTAATTGATTATGCAGCATTTTTCGGATCAGTTAAATGTTTTAAATATTTACTTATGAATGGTGCAAAATTAGATAACACAGTTAAATATGCTGTAGCAGATGGAAATGAAGAAATTATTCATTTATGTGAACAAAATCATTCATCATTCGAAAGTACATATGAAATTGCAATTGAATTTCATCGAAATAATATCTTTAAATATTTATATGAGAATAAAATTGAAAGGGTTAATGATTTAGAAAAATTAGGAAAAAAATGTATTTTTTGTTCTAATTTTGATATTCTTTCATTTTTAATTGAAAAAGGAATGGAAATAAATGAAAATATTATCATTGCTTTGATTGTAACAGGTAATTTATATATTGTTCAATATTTTCTTGAAAGAAATCCTATTCCAATTGATTTTTTAAAAATTTCAGGTTTTTCTGGAAATGTAGAACTTTCTAACTATTTAATTAACAATAGATATATCGATTTAAGCAAGATTGTTTGTTTATTTTATTGGATTTTTATTAAAGTATTTTATTGTTTCATAAAAATTTTAAAAATTTTTTCAAAATATTTGTAGTTCTTACAAATGCTTCAAAAAATGGTTATACAGAAATCGTTAAATTACTTCTTAAACAAGAAAAAATTGATATTAATGCTAAAAATATTTATTTGTTTTATTTGATATAATTTTTAATAATTTTTTATTTCAAAATATTATTTGATAATTATTTAAATTATTTAATACAGCACTTATTTACGCATCTAAAAATGGTCATACAGAAATAGTTAAATTACTTCTTGAACAAGAAGGAATTGATATTAATGTTAAAGATATAATTTATTTTAATAATTTTATATTTCAAAATAATATTTAGAAAATATTTAAATTATTTAAAACAGCACTTATGGAAGCAACTAAACAAGGTAACACAGAAATAGCTAAATTACTTCTTGAACAAGAAGGAATTGATATTAATGCTAAAAATATTTATTTGTTTTATTTATTATTTGTATCAATAATTTTCTATTTCAAAATTATATTTGGAAATTATTTCAAATATTTAATACAGCACTTATGTATGCATCTGAAAATGGTCATACAGAAATAGTTAAATTACTTCTTGGACAAGAAGGAATTGGTATTAATGTTAAAGATATTTATTTGTTTTATTTTATATTTATTTTAATAATTTTGGGTTTCAATATAATATTTGGAAATTATTTAAAATATTTGAAACAGCACTTATTAAAGCATCTAATAATGGTCATACAAAAATAGTTAAATTACTTCTTGAAAAAGAAGGAATTGATATTAATGCTAAAGATATTTATTTGTTTTATTTAAGATTTGTGTTGATAATTTTATATTTCAAAATAATATTTGGAAATTATTTAAATTATTTGAAACAGCACTTATAAAAGCATCTAATAATGGTCATACAAAAATAGTTAAATTACTTCTTGAATAAACTCTAGTAATGTCAAATTACTAAGGAAGCCCTAATTATCAAAAAAACAAGTAAAATATTAAAAACATTGTGTTTTTTACTGCCCTGGGCAAAAAAATATCCCAAAATCATTTGAGATTTCTGTAAACAAAAAATGTGGTGTGTCAAAAAACGTTTATGGTGCCTGTTGAATATTTCCTCAATAAAAAGTTTAAATATTATATGATTATATAACACTAGATATGTAATATTTAAAAACATTGTTTTATTATGTTTGAATATATTATATATTAAGATATTTTAAATTTTTTTTTGATTTTTAATTCAATAGTTTATGTAATTTTTGAGTGTAAAATGATCGACTTCTTTCAAATACATCTGTTAATATCTATAGGAAAATATGTTTTAATTCCTTTAATTTTGATGACTATAATTTCGAGTAATGATGTAATTTTGGAATTATGGGTTGGCCTTTAAATTTTTGAGTTGCCAAATCCAAAATTTATAATAATAAATTGATGAAATTTGCAAATTTTTTAGTGCCATTATTGAATTAAACATACTAATTTTGGTATGACTGTCATATGTCATTCGTATTGATGAAATTAATTAGTATAATAAGTTGAGTGTTACAGGTAATTCGTTTGTTGGTACGATGGTGAATTTCAAAATCATTCAATTATCCCGTATCGTTGCCCAACCTGGGCTATCGTTACCCAAGGTGGTTTTATTCATAAAATCATGTCCGATACAGAAAAAACCGCTTTTATATTATTGTTGCGAAAAACATAAGTTATTACGGTTTATACGAAAATTAGGATTAAAAGTGAATTTATTCAAACAGTGAAATTTTGGTGAGGAAAAGTGAACTGTAATGACTTCATTTTTGATATAAAGTATTGAATTCGGCTTTACCCAGTGGGTTGAGTTTTCATTTTTTTATCTAATTTTGATCAATGCAAAACGACAATTATCGCATTCAATTTTTTTAATCTAATTTTATATGATACAAAACGGCACTTATTTTATTCAACTTTATTAATTTAATATCACTTGGCGTAAAGAGTCACTTAGCGAAAAAAAAATTAAAAATTTGAAAGCATAAACTATACAATAATTCAATGGAAACGACCGTTATGCCCTGGAAATACGATTCCTTCAAATAAAATATGCATTCGTTTGGGTTTTAACCACCTTTGATTGAAGAAAATTATATTCAATTATTGAATTAAGAATATAATTTGATTCTTCAGTGCACTTGTTAAGAAGAAAAATTGCAAATTCTTTAAAAATTTTTGTTTTAATATTTTTTTTCTCTTGCATGATTTTAATTTCATTCATAAAATTTGAATATAAAAATAAATCGAAATTAAATATTTTAGTTTCTGATGTGACAAAAATGGTATATATTATTAGATAAATAACTAAATTCAAAGATAATAATAAATAATTATATTTAAATATTTCAAATATTGATTTTGCTGATAACACTAAATTTTCTTCATTTAAGGGTCTACTCGAATCGTAAAATTATGTACGTTAATTTTTCTGAGGTTTACTTGAAAAAATCGAAGATTTTTTGGAAAAAATTCAAAATTCCTCATTACATAATATATTACCAAGAACAAAAAGAAATGTCCGGAAAACTATAGATATATCTTTTTTCGAATGTTATTATATATTAAGAATAACTGTTGTGTAGGTAAAATAATGCTGGATCATTTATAATATATAATTTATTACCTAAAATTGCAGAATGTGTTTTAAAATAAATACTGAATAGTTTTTACTCATCTCATAAGAATTTAGAAGGGCATTACATATTCTAACTTTTATAAAAGTTTTATTGATTTTCATTTAATATTCAGTTGTAAAAATTTGTTTGATTAATTTTCCAACCAAAGATCATTCTGAATCCAAATGATCCACTTCATCTCAATGAATAATAGAGTTTATAAAAAATTACATATATGATTTAATTCCCCTTTGTTTGAATATTTCCGGAAATGCGAGCAAATTTTAAGATTTATTTCATGGAGTTCTAAATTTCACTTTTTTTATCCATATATATTTTTGGGCAATCAGAAATAAACGATCAATATTTAAAAGTAATTGAATGTATCGTCTTTCCCGATAGATTTTGATTGATTTTTGATCGGACAAAGGGTAATCTCTTGTTGTAAAAAAAAACATAGAGAATTCGTATTATAATGTCAAATGCCAATAATTTGAATGGTTACTGTCAAAATATAATATCTTTCAGATTATATAGACTTAATAATGTCCATTGTGAAAGAAAAAATTAAATAGCAATCACAGTATTTATCTCAAACGAGGGTCATCAAAGTTAAAACCTTATAACTATAAAAAGTCATATGTAACCTCAGTTATATAATGATTGATTTGAGAAAAAAGCACGTTAGATATAGAAACCGTTTGATATACATATCACTGAGGCTTATTTTTCATTTGTACTCAAATTTAATGGCATTCACAGCAATGTAATACTTATGATATGTCAATACGTATTCAAAATATTATTATATGTTTTAATATTCAATGATTCAGAGATGAACATATAATTTGATTATTTCTTTTTACTACACGTTAGACTTGTTCGGATAATATTACGCAACATCGTAATTATAATACAGATTCATATTCCATACATATCGATCTTTCTTCATAACTTCCATTTAAAAATATTATGACATTTGAATAGATTGTTTTGACAATAGCCATTCAAATTATTGGCATTTGATATTTTAATACAAAAATTTTTTGGCATGAAGATTCCTCAATTTGAGAGGAGACATGTCTCATTCAAATTCTCTATGTTTTTTTTACAACAAGAGATTACCCTTTGTCCGATCAAAAATCAATCAAAATCTATCGGGAAAGACGATACATTCAATTACTTTTAAATATTGATCGGCTATCATTTTTTTTGATCCGATAATATATCTTAATATACTGATTCACTGATATAAACTAATATATAAATTTTTTTATTACTTGAGCAATTGATAATGAATGTTGAAAAATGAAATAATATATTGGATTACACTCAGTTATCGAATGAATATCAAATTGCTGTCAATAAAAATTCGGGAAAATATGATCAATACATAGTTTAGCCGATGTCGATCGTGTGTATAAAAAATTATTTAAAAGAATCGATTTCATACTAGAAAATCGATTATAAAACGAAAATTTTTCCCAAGTATTCAAAAAGTTAATTTTGATCGTCGTTCGAGACCCTTAAGTCGAAAATAATATTCAAAATTGATAAGAATGTACATTCAAGAATTTGATCAATCAAATTCATTTTGACGGTTTTCCCTTTGTGCATAAATGAAAAAGTGACATAAACGTCCTCCTGGTTTGGTGTATATAAATTATTGTGGATGCAACTTAGTACAAGAATATCATTTAATGATATACAAGGAATGCTGTTTTTAGATCGCATTATTGTCTCAAAAAAGCAGGTTTACTTTACTTTTCACAATTTATTAGAAATGCCGAAAAAAAATATAAATAACCATTTTTTCTAGTAATAAACAATATTTTTTATTTAGGAATATCTTTAATTGAATTTTCCAATTGGAAATCCAAATAAATAAAGGAATTAGAGTTTATTTACACAAGAGACCTAGTATATTCGACAACAATTACCATTATCTTCACCAAAGGATTCTGTTTCAGCAGTTCCGTATGTTTCGTATTTGTGTTTAGCATCTTTTTGAACCAATTCACATGCTTCTTGATTCATTTCCCAGATATCTTTCCATTCATGTCCCGTTCTTTCAATGTTATAATAGTTACGAGCAGCTTGAATTAAACCATAAATCTCTTTATAATCTGGGAAATCTTCATATTCATACTGCTGAATCATTTTGTAAACTTCAGAAAATTGATAAGGAAGTTCACCGCGCACTTTTGATGGGTCTATACGAATCTTAATCTCGTAGAGTTCATCTCTATCCTTTACCTTAGACCATGGCAATCTACCATTGGCAAATTCAGAAATCATATAATACCATGAATATAAATCATCTCGATATGAAAGTTGTTGTTTGCTTAATGCATTAGGTGAAGCATACTTTGCTGTACCAACAAACCTACCTCCTTCATTTGGTAAAATCTTTTTTGTTTTAGGATCAATTATATTTCTGGAAATACCATAATCTAAAAGATAAAGTGGATTTTTTGCATAAGGTCGAATAATAAAATTGCTGGCCTTGATATCTCTATGAATAATTCCTTTAAGATGGATTCGCCTGATTGCGAATAAAGTTTTTTCAGCAAGAAACAATGTATTTCGAAGCATAAATCTTCTCCCACGTTGTGTAAGTCTACATGATGAAATTGATGGTCCTAAAAGATCCATAACAAAATATTTACAAACATCATTTGAACCACTTGCATAAATTTGTGGCACATATTTGCATCCTTTCAGTTGTCTATAAATCTTTAATTCATTATCCATACCTTTTTTTTCTGCATTAAGATATTCTGTTTTCAATGCAAATTGTTGATTTTTAGGATCTTCTACTAGATAAACATCACCAAATCCTCCTTTTCCAATCCTTTTAAGAATTACATATCCATCAATTACTGTTAATGGTTCGAAGACAGGGCGAAGGTTGGACATTGAAAAGAAATTGGAAACTTTACTTAAATTTCTTTGGATAAAATAATCAAAACTTACAAATTTAAACGTTCATCTTGTAACGCTTGTTGAAAAATGAAAACAGGATTTCTTTTCCAACCACCTGAGTTTTATAGAGGGCGAATTCCTTTCATAATTAAAGACTTAGTTGACCAATTAAATGAAATGGATGCAGCAAATTCAGTAAATCTTTTTTCAATTAAAGATTTTACCAATGTTGCCTATCTTCTAAAAAAGCTAAACCATGGACGAATACAAGATTGGACAGAATTTACTGATAGCTCTGTTCTTGCTGTTTCATTGATTAAATATTTAAATGAAATAACCAAACAATCTCCATTAATCTCCAATAAAATCGCAAATCTTCTTATTAATAATTACCAAAAGAATAACACTGTTGATCAGTTTTTCCAACTCATGCGAAATGAAATATATTCTGGAAATTATAGAATATTATTATTCATCATTAACTTCCTCAAATCTTTAACTAAAATTAAATTTAGTGAAAAATATAAGCACTTTTATAAATCGTTTCTTGGCACTGATACTAAATATAACAAAATTTTATTTTCCTTATTATTTCGAAATACTGATATCATATTTAAGTCAAAGCTTTCTGAAAGATCATTTCTTACTGATAAAGACATTACATATCTCTATGATAAAATGATTCAACAAGCCCCAGAAAAGCAACCAATACAAAACTACGTTTTACAAATTGAGAACAAATTTGGAATTAAAAATCTCATCGAAGACAAATTAGTATATATACCTCCAAACGCTACTAGTTATATGAGAAACCCGCTTGTAACTAAACTCAGAAATGCTCCTGAAAACTTTAATTGAATGAAAGGATATATGTATCGTAAATTCAAAAACCGGTGTAAACTTCTGATTTCTACTTTTTCATTGCACCCTTAATTTAGGGAAAAAGTTTATGAATTCAGACGAATCTGCTTTTAATGTGTTCTTTCTTATTTCATAAATATATTGTACATTTTTAAAAACTTGTTTAAATTTAATTTTATATGAATTTCTTTCAAATTTATATTTTGATTAATAATAATTTAAACTATGATATGAATCATTTCGATGTTATATTGTTTTTTTATTTATTTATAAAGGGAAGTGCGAATATAAATGAGATTTTTAACGTGTTATAACACTTTAAGATATGGATCAATTATTAGCATATGATTATTAGTTCCTTCTTATTCCTGAAGTAATTTAACAATGTCAAAATGTTTGTAAGCTTGATAGCTGCTTCAAATAATTCGAACAATTTCTAAATAATATTTTTAAATCTCAAATTAATTTAAAAAATAGTATATGAAGCAAACCCTTGGGCTTAATATCAATATCTTTTTGTTCAAGGAGAAATTATACTATTTTTATTTTTCTAGAAGCAGAAGCTTGCATAAGTTCCGTAATAAATATCTTGAGTAATTTCCGAAAATTATTTATGAATATCAAATAAATAAAATAAACAGGAAAAAACGTCTTTAGTGTTGATATCAATTCCTTCTTGTTCAAGAAGTAATTTAACTATTTCTGTATGACCATAAGAAGATGCATTCATGAGTGCTGTTCGAAATAATATAAATAATTTCCAAATATTATTTTGAAATAAAAAATTATTAAAATAAATTATGAATAAAACAAAAAAATATTTTGAGCATTAACATCAATTCCATCTTGAGTTAGAAGTAATTTGACTATTTCTAAGTAACCTCTCCCTGCTGCCCTTACAAGTCTCAAAAATAATATGATGAATTTCCAAATATTATTTAAAAATTAAATAATTGTTGAAATAAATATCATTTGAAATAAATAAACAATTTTTGCATTTATATCATTTCCTCTTCGTTTAATAATTAATTTTACTAAATCTATATTACCTTTTGCGACTACATAGCAAAGTACTGTATAAAATATCCAAGATAAAATCCAAAATTTATTTATAAATTGATAATTATTTGAATAAATATTTGAAATTAATATTTATAACGTCAAAATCGATTTTTTTATCATTATAGAGTAACTTAAAAATTTCTATTTCATTATCTTCAGATGCTCTCATAATTACAGTTGGAAATATTTTGAATAATTTCCAAATATTATCATAAAACAAAAAAATAGAATGAACTTCAAATAAAACAAAACAAAACAAAACAAAAAAAAAAAAAAAAAAAAAAAAATAGATCTTTAGCATTAATATCAATTTCATTTTGCTCAAGAAGAAATTTAACCATCTCTATATTATTCATCATTACTGCAATATTTACAAGCAGCTTTTGAATTTTTCTCATAATTAATAATGTATTTAACAAGTTCTTTATTCCAAGAAAAAGATGTTTTTTTAAGCATATCTAAATAATAGCGTTCAATCTTTTTTAGAAAATATTGTGAAATAAATATGTTACCTGTTTCAATTGATTTATAGAAAAATGTATTAGTGTCTTTCATTCCTTTTCGATAAACGAAAGAATTTCATAATTATCAAATTGTATACATTTATAACCTAATTCTTCTAAACTATTAATTTCTTTTAATTTGTTTTCATTTCACTGGAATTCAATTGCCGTTTCATATGTGCTATTAAAAGGCGCATGATTTTGTTCGCATAAATGAATAATTTCTTCATTTCCACCTGCAAATTGACATATGATTGTTAATTTAGCACCATTAAGAAGTAAATATCTAAAACATTTATTTAACCAAAAAATACTGCATAATCAATTAATGAAACATTTTCTTGATTAACAAATACCTTTCATAAAGTAATGGTTCTATTAATTGATCTATATCAAAATTTGTGATGATATTTCTTGAAGTTTTTCGACTTCATCATTTCGAATTATTTTAGTGATTTTATTTGGATTAACTCCTTCATCAATTAATTTCTTATGTAATTCTCAATCTTCTTTTTTGAGATTTTCAATGTTTTCAAAAAACTCCTTACCAAATTGTTCAGATTCGAATTTATTTATTTCTTCAATTGGAGTATAATGTGCGAAATGCAATGTTGGTATTTTAAGGCATGTTTTGGAATCAATCATTTTATTTTCAATCATTTTTCCAAGAAGTTAATATGAATCTTGAGTAACTTTAAAATAATCGAAATTCCAGCATCAAAAGAATTTTTTATAAAAAATAATTTTATAACACGCATCTAACCACATATAATTCCGACTGATCCTTTTGGAATTGTGCCTACTTCACCTCTAATTGTTTCAACTTTATACATCGTATCTATAGGGTTGTCTTCTATAATGGACAAAAAGTCTCCAACTCCGACCACAATTCCTTTTGCTTCTCCAGGCTTTGGTTCTCTTACACATATTCCCAATGTTTTACTTGTTGATTTCACGCAATAGCTTGGTACAAACCCAGTGACATGTGTAATTGGGTTCATTACACAACACCATTCTTCATCAGGTTCTTCCATCAAAAGAAGATACTTACCTTTTGTACAACTAATTTCATTCTCCCCACCACAAACGAAGTTTTCAACAACTTCGGCAATAGCTACAGGAAAATCTTCGTTTTTGATTTCGAGAGGTATCTTCTCTTCATCAAAATCAAAATCAACCTCCTCAAATTTGGGACATGTGATGTTATATCGAACGATACGTTTGGTTTCAATGAAAACGCCAAAGTCATAGCCCATGTCAATGGAATCGTGGATTTTCATGAGAAGACCATTGGTTTTCTCAATCCCAGCAACTACACATTCAATACAATTACAAAATCCATCTAAAAGATTAAGTAAGGCTTGATCACGGAAAAGAATGGACTCCGAAAATTTATCAAGTGATTCGATGTAAGACCGCTGTGAAGCTTGAACAGATCCTATGATTTTATCGCGTTGAACTTTGTAAGTTAAGCGACGTTTGAGAATTTCTTCATATTGTGTTGATAAATCTTTTAATTGGCGCGCACTTGGTTTACCTTTAAGAAGTTTGGCTGTAAGCTGGTCAATCTTTTTAACAACATTCATATTAGAATCTGCAATCGTTTTAATGATTGTTGATACATTTTCGGTTGTCGTGGAAGAACTTTCAATTTCACTTAATAAACGTGAAACTTTATCATCATTAATTGCATTATTGATCTCTTCCTTTGTCCTATGGATTTCTTTGTTGAGTTTAATGGAGGATCGATCAAAATTTATTGCAAAGTCACTAATTGAACCAATAATGTTAATAAGCCATACGTTAGTTGATCCTGGCATTCCTGGAACAACAAGTTCACCATTTAACTCTTTAATTGTTAATGCTGCTTGTACTTTTTCTTCGATTCCTTTAATCATTGTTTTATATATTGTAGTAAGTTCCTTAAAAAAATCGTATATCATTTCTTCTTCAATTTTCCTTGTGGCGTTTATTTGCTTTGCTGTTTCCAAGTTTTTGTCCATTCAGAAAATAAGTAGAGCTCTGAAAATTGAATTGACTCGAGTCAAATTTGTTTCCATCTACAGTTGAAAGCCGCCTCGTAAATTTTACGATAATTTCGAAATCCAAACTCATAATAGAACTAAGAGATTACACTTAAACATGAAAGCTTTCTATAAGTTAATTTGATATAACAATAATTTTACTTTTTAATTCCAGGTGCTTGATTTTGTATTTAAGGTCAAATTTAGCGAACGTTCACTTCAAGCATATTGACCGAATTTTAATCGTTGTTTTTACGTGAAAAGAAAGAATAAAATCTGCCAAATAAGTTTATTGTAAAGATTATAAAAAAGTGTCAATCAAATATCTTTATTCCAACACTCGAATTCTATTGTTCAATGGCCAAGTTCCATTCATGAAGGTAAGGATCCTTGAGATGGGTATACTCCTCTTGAGCGATAAATTTTCTGGGGCTTTTTTTGAGGTGGCGCTTTGAAAAGTTCTTCGATTTGTTGTGCTGTTGCCTCTCTTGCTATAGGAATCTTTCCTACTCTGTGTTTAGGTTTCCATGAATCTGTTCTTTGGTCAATGGCTTTTCCTCTCTGTTCTACAACTTTTTTTAGCTGGTTTATTTCCTTTTGTACTGAAGCAAATGGATCTAGGTCTCGATTTTCCGTTCCTCTCACTTCGCCTTCATCAAAATCTTCACTATCAAGTTTTCTCTGAATACTTTCATACCGTTTTTTATATATTTTAAGTGACGACTTCGTTCGTTCAAGTTGAAGTTCAGTGTCATAAAGAAGAGACTCGAGCTCATCTACTCTTTGTCGTGATTTCCCGAGTTCTTTCTTAAGATCAGCAGAATCAGCTTGTACTGGAAGTGGTCTTTTCAAATGAGTTAAGTATTCCACTCCTAGTTGAAGTAATTTAAAAGCTTTTAATACACTTTTATCATTAAATCTTTGATAATCTTTCTCAGTTAAATTTGCAAATGCTATGTGTTGAACGAGGTATTCTAGTGATGAAACATCCATGTCACGGGCAATTTGTTCAACATTAACATCTTCAATTAAATTCCAATTCATAGGCATTTTGCGTGGACACCACCTAAATGAAGGAGATGGATCCATTGAAACAACTTGATGATAAATAGGATATGGCATTTGGTAATAAACAGGAAGCATCTCGAATGGTGTTTATTAACGTACATTTTATTTGAATATTTTACGAATACATACATACAAGACAGGGGTTCTATGATTGGAGATCTCATGTTTTGAACCTATTGAAAATATGATATATACAATTTTTTGATATATTTACATGATTCAAGTTAAGCATTGAATTAAGGAACAAAACATTTAGAAACAACAAAATGACAATTAGAATTGTGGCTTGTAGCAATGACAATGGTACTGGAATCACAAGCGTTGTTGACAAGCTTGTTCATGATTGTTATGTTGAAGAATGTGACCCAACAATTTCACGAGATTGGAGTTATAAACTTGTTATTGATGGAAAACTTTATGAACTTAAAATTCTAGAAATATCAGAACTTTACGAAACAGGCGTAGAGTGGGCTATCAAAACCTATGACATCGTCCTTATTGTTTGTGCACATGATGAATCTTATTCTCATTCACAATTTACCGAAATGTTTAAAAAAATCAGAGAAATTAAAGGCTCAAACGATGCTCCTATTGTTGTATGCTTTAATAAATGTGATATAGAACATTTATACAGTCCATCAGAAATAAAGGAATTGATTGGTGACGAATCTATACCTTTTTTTGACGTCTCTGCAAAAACTGGACAGGGGATAAAAGGACTATTTGAAAAACTTGCAAGAATGATAATTGAAAAACAAGAGCTTGAATCAAAAACAGAAAACAAGGAAAAGAAGAAAACCAGTGGCGATAAAGAAGTTTGCGTTATACAGTAATTTAAAAGTAATTGACGAATTTTTTTTTATTCAATCTAATTTCTTTATGTTGTGATGCCATATTTGTAATAATAAACATTTTTATTTATTACAATTACTGCTTTATATGAATGAAAAGTGAGCATGTTCTAAAAATGCTTGAAAAATTCAGTTAAGAAAATAAAAAATTAACATTTCATAAGTTTAAAAATAAAATTTCAATTTGACTTCTAAATAGATTTAAATAACACTTTAATGAATAATTAGGTCAAGAAAAACACACACATTTTTAAAAATGAATTTTCCATTTTGTATTATTTAAAAAATAAAACGAAATATAATAAACACCACTCTATATATAACATAATTTCTACACATTGAAATAATTCAAATTGCTTAATTCATGACAGAACATCTAAAAATAGAATTCACAATTTTTATGTAATTTCCGGTTTTTACCCTTTTATGGGTAAAATTATTTTAATGAAGCCTTCGCAACTCCATTCAGAATTAGACAAATGGGCGAGAGAAAATTCCGAGTTGTTCTGTAGGCACAATCTTACAGCATCACGTCTTACTATTTCGAAAGCAGCTCAGCTATGGAAACCGTCTGGAATTGATCATAAAGATATAAAACATCCAGGAATTGAATTTTTTGATTACCCAGCAGTAATTGTTACACGAAACTATGCATACCAAAGCCCACAAAAACAAGCCGAAAATCCACCACAATTTTCCCTTTTTACATATGATGAATCTTTACTTCCAGAAGAAACACCAGAAACTATTGAAGACATTGTTAAGGTAGCACCTCCTTTACTATCAGTTTTTCAAAAACTTGAATATTCCCCCTTACAAGATCAAAGAACTGATGTAGGTATTCTTAAACCGGGTCAGCTTTCATATTACACAGCAAAATTCCAACGTCTTTCCTCAAAAGCACAAATTTTTGAACCAATTATTGTAAACCTTTTTTTATGGGATATGGATAAACAACACAAAATTTCACAAACGTGGAGATTCCTTCCTAATGCCAGTTCTTTTGAAAGTTTTTCAAGTTTTATTTCTCCAAGTATTTTCAATGCTCCAAATGAAAAACCCTTACCATTTACAACAACTCACAAGCGGATTGAAATCATTGTCTCTCTTGATCGTCTTCTCGTACGATCAGCTGGAGCTTCTCTTCAGAAATATTATGAAAAACCAAATTCTTCAAATAGACAAGCTGCTGAACTTGACATTAAACAATGTAATCAAAAGCTTACATCCATCACATTTGCATGGTCTAGTAAGCCATATCCTAAGTTTTCTACTGGAGATCCAGTTGAAGTTTCATTTGACACTTTTTACGCAACGCAAACGGTCTCCGACCAATATCTTTCCACAGCATTTTCACAAAGCCTTAAACATGAAAAGACAGTTCCTTTTGAATTAACCCTTGTATTATCTCCACAGCGTTCACAAATTCCACCACTTCGACATTATTTTGAATTTCCATCATGTCCTTATACATCTTTTATTAATGATTTAATAATACACCCTATCCAAGCCCATTTCCGTTTTCCACGTGGTACACGTGGTCGTAATATACTTGCTGAGATACAAATAATTGGTTCAAATAATAATCCAATTCCAGGTTTTAATGGCGAAAAAGTGTATACCACACGATGCCAATATCATGTTGACAGTCCTAAATTTGATGAAGACATTGTAGTTGATTTGCCATTATCATTACCTAAAACCGCCAAGCTTGTAGTTTTCTTTCATCATGCCTCCGTCAAGCCTAAAGCTAAGAATCCACGTCGTCAATGTGGTTGCTTAGTATATCCATTATTTAACCCTGATGGCACTTTTATACAAAACGGCATTCACAAAGCAGGCATATCGTACTCTGGGGCACCCGACGAAATCGTCCCCCCCACTGAAGGTAATCAATTTATATTTTCGATTAATTTACGAAGTTCTATTTATACATCTGACCCACAAGTTAATACAGTTTTTCAAGGTGATTTAGCTAAACTTACCACCCACCCTAATTCACAATTATTATTACCACATTTATATACAGTCTTAGATGAAATTATTAAACAAATTAATGAAGGTAAATATGAAGGCTTTACTGCATTAGTCCAAATCTTATCAGTATTTAAACGAGAACGAAATCAAACAGAAAGTCAATATTTAGTATTTTATTTAAAGTTTTGCGCATTACGTCATAATGGTGAAGAATCATTTCATGAACGATTTATACCAATATGGAATCAATATCTAAAGAAGACAGAGTTTGATCAACGAAGATCGGATTTCTTTTGTTGTTGGTTTTTATTAGAATTATTAACAAAGTCTATTTTATTAAAGAATGAAAATGTTGATTTTGATCAATTATCAATCATTACAACTACTTTATCATCATATTTACCACGATTTAGAGATAGTGGACAATATGTAGGTAATGCTATTAACAAACATTTATGTTTTTTTTACAAAGATTTATTCGAATTTATTGATCATTCATTAGTATTTAAATTATTAGAGAAACATATGAACTTAAATTTAGAAGGTATTACTAACATTTATGATCGAGAATGTTTTCGAGATATAATTCAAACGTTTGTATCACCGAAAATATTTTTATATTTAACAGCACCTATTAATGGCTCTTCTTTATTTATAGATTTGTTTTTGCCACATATTAAAGCTGCTATTAATATACCAGAACATACTAATGATTTATTTAAGTTAATTTTCGATCTTTTATTACAATTCGAACCTTCAGAACATTTAAAAATTGCGCCACAATTATTACCATTATTAAAGTTTATAGGTACTATTGAAGATGTATTAGATTCTTATCCAAGTAAATCATTTTTAGTATATTTATTAGCAGTCGCACATTATATATATTATTATAATAAAATTAATGATTTTAATAAAGATTTCGCAAATGTATCAAAAGTATTAATAAAGTTTTCATCGAAATTAACAGATGCTGAACAAAATGCGATTAAAGAAACAAGTAAAAAAATTGCAAATAGTGAAAATATTACTAAGACAATGACCGCAAGTTTAAGAGATACTGATATCATAAATCCAATCGAATTTGAACAAACACCAAAAACTCGAAAATTCGCTTCTTTACGTATGTCAACACGAAATGATTTATTTAAGGCGCAAAATGATAATTCAAATCCATTAACTAATTATCCGAAAATTTTTGAGTTTTTATCATTTGCGATCCAATCATTAATGTTAAAACTTGTTCAAGATCATCAAAATATATATTCATTTAATTCGATATTCCCTTATATTGCTGATAAAGAAGTTTCACCTTTACTTAAGCATCAATATCATAAAATATTATTACAATTTACTATTAAATCGACTGATATTGTATTTAATAATTCTGAATCGAATCTAAAACATATAATACATAAATTAGTTGAAAAAATCGATAATGATACTGTAGAATTATTAGAAAGTTTGTTGAAAATAGAAAAGAAACATTACGGGACGAATAATAGAATGAACGCTTTAGTCGCACGTACATTTTTTAAGTCTCCGCCAACTGAAAATACATTAGAAATTGCAAAAGATTCTTCGTTTTATAAGTTCATTAAGAAACTTTATGATATTAATAAGGATTTAAATGATGAAGAATTAAAAGAAACGAATTCTGATGCTTATTCATACTTATTATTAAAAAAGGCAGACTTGTTACGGAATTCTCCTGATGCAAGAGTCGAAATGTTATTACAATTAACTGCTTATAATAATCAAAATCAATATTATAGTGAAGCAATTACATCACAAATTACTGCAGCTGCTTTAGTTGCAGAATCATTATACCATTTAGGGCATATAACAGAAAACTTTAAGGACCCAATACAGAAGTTTTGTATCCCTTGCCCTTCTGCTATGTCCGAAATTTATCCAAAAGATCTGTTAAAGGACATACCAAAGTTAAAAGGATTTTGTACATCAAAATATTTCAATGAGTATTCAATGATTTACTTGATAACAAACGCTCAAGATTCGTGTAAACGTGCGAATTTATTTGAATTATCGGCAAAGTTACATACTTTACTATTACCGATAGCTGAGTCAAGACAATTATGGCAACTATTAAAGAAGAACTTCAATACTGGTTGTTTCATTTGGAAAGTTATAGGTAACGTAAATTCAACAACTGATAGAAATCTTGGTACTTATTATAGAGTACAATTTCAAAGAGGTAAAGGTGTCGTTAATTACATCTACAGAGAAACTAAATTCGCAAACTTATGGCAAGTATGCGAAAGAATACAAAAGAGCGCACAGTATGATGCAGGAGGAAAAACAGTTGTCATCTCTAACCAAGGAGAAGAATTGGATCCTTCTCAATTCGAAGACGATAAATATTACGTGCACGTTAAGTCGGTTAATCAATACTTTACTCCAGAAGAAAGGAAAAAACGGATTACGGTTTTCGAACAAAATCATAATATTTCAAAGTTTTACTTCGATTTACCGTTCTCAAAAAGTTCGCAATCGTCAATTGAAAATTGTTGGCTGAAACGGTTTATTTTTACAACACCTCACCCGATGCCGTTTATTGTGAATAGGGTTGAAATTCCAAAAGAAAATATAGAAACTTATACATTCTCCCCAATTGAATATAGTTGTCAAAACTTACAGAAACAAATAGATCTATTAACAGAAGAAATTGCTCGGAAAGACGCACCTGCAATTCAATTATTATTACAAGGTTCTTTATTAGTACAAGTAAATGAAGGACCTCAAAAAATTGCAGAAGTGTTCCTTGGTAGTGGTGAAGAAAATGAACATAAGCCAAAATTAAGAAATATATTTAGACAATTCTTGGAAGCGGCTGCTGCTGCAACTAAAGTACATGGTGAATATGTGAAGTCTCACCCTGTGTTTGCTGTGTTACAAGAAGAGCTCGAATCGAGCTTGAACCGTTTGAATTCTGTGATTCAAACATATTTGAAATAATTAAACAATTTTTTTAATTCGACATTACTATCTTCTACAAATCAAAGATATTCGGAATAGTGGTATGGAATATAATGAAAAATATTTGTGTATTTGATATCAATTGATTGAATAAGATACAAACAAATACACCAAATCAACACTGCCCATCCTTCAATGGACAGTTGATAGCATGCGAGGTGATTAATTGTATCCAAAATGAAGATTTGTAAGATTTAGCTAAATCTAAAGCTGAATTTCTTCAATGATAAAGATTATTAACTTTTTGATTTTTAATTCTTTGGTTGTGGTTCTGGGATCATTTCTTAAGTAACTTCAACCACTGATATAAATTAATTAACCATTACTTAAAGTCGGATGAAGACTTATAGGAATCGTTCCGTGTGACAATTCGCTCTCGGGCGCTGAATGAGGTTAAGGTTCGGTTCCATTCTGATGGCTTTTTTTGTTTTTTTATTAAAAACCATAAACAAAATTCTTTTTTAATCTTTTTCCCATCTTAATTTAGTCATTTAATTCCTTGTTTTTTTTAAAAGCTCCTTATCAGTTCCATTATCTTGTATTAACATTTAATAAGTTTCCTGTGATAATTTATCATCATAATGTCAAATAATTTATTATTTCTATGACTTCAATGAATACCAATGTGGTCAGTATACTTTTCTCACCTTATATTTCAACTTATTTGCCTGATTTATTTTTACATCAAAATTTTTTCATTGATTTTTATGACAATTTTAAGTTAACACAAAAAGAAATATTCATTATCAAACAAAACAAGAAAACATTTTCCATTAAACCTTTATTTAACATTTAAACATTATTCTTTTTTATCAATTTTGGATTAATTTCCCTTAAGAAATCAACCGAAGATTGTATATTATCGAATTTTGTTTCTATTTTCGGCTTTAGTTTTTCATCTGGTACGAAAGCTTTGGGTAATTTCAACACCTCAAAGTTTGCGAATGGTGAATTTGGTCTTGGGGAGATTCTTATGCTCATTTTCCTATGTAATTCCAAACCCAATGACGAAAATGTTTTCATCCATTTATCGACTTTATTTGGGAATTTTTCTTTTTCTTCTTTTTGTAATTTATTCACCATTTCGAACTGACTTGTGAAAGGTAAAATTCTTGGTTCATTTACAGGTTCCAACAAACTTGAAATTGCTGCCAAATCTTGACAATAATTTACAGGGGCAACACTTTCTTGTTTAACCAAATTGGCAAGATTAGATGCGACTGGATCCACTATATCATTCCATTTTAAGTTATCGATTCTTGGGATTGTTGGTAATAAAGGATCAACAATTGATACTTCTTTAACAAAGTAAAGAGCTTCAGACATTTCAGGCATCATTCTGACAGCCTCTTTAAATATTACTACGAGTGCTTGTTTGTTTAAATCGAATTTATCAGCTTCGCTTATGTCTGAGTGGTAATAACTTTGTTGTAAAATTTCATCGTTTGGAGAATTCGGAAATTTATTTGAAATTGAACGCTTTAAATCGGTTGGAATTGAACTTTTTTTACGTATATCGTTAAACCGTTTAAGTATTTGTTGTGATAAAGAAAAAATTCGCTTTTTTAAGTCGTTCGAACCATTACTAATCATCAAAGAATAATGAGATAACACTCTATTTAAGACATCAATATCAGCGGACTGTACCATTTTTTGATCATTTTCAGAAGTACAATTACGTGATAATGCAGAACTTACAAATTTCAAATCAACAGAATTACTCTTATTAAGGAATTCCTCGAAAGTTGCTTTAGCCTTAGCATCAACTTCAAGCAAGTTAAAGCAAGTTCTTAAAGCACGAAGAAAATACGATTTTGAAGCTCGATGAGTTATCGGTGAACTCAAGCAAAGTCTATACA
The DNA here is from genome assembly GCF_020186115.1 of Histomonas meleagridis. NCBI lineage: Eukaryota > Parabasalia > Tritrichomonadida > Dientamoebidae > Histomonas > Histomonas meleagridis. The sequence continues at coordinate 88,415 of NW_027150896.1, forward strand.
ACGGAATAATTTGCGAGAAATAAGCATCCAGTGATACCACCAAATCGAAAAATGAATTCACATAATTTAAGCATAAATTTTCATGACCTTTAAAGTGTTGTATAAACAAAGAAAATGTATCATTGATATAATCATAAAAAGGTTCGTAACTTCCTTTTTCAGATGAATTACTATTTCTTAAAAAGTAACTTGTGCTTCTATAAATACCTTTTAATAACTCTGTAATGATCGAACTGTCAATGTTATACTTCAAATGTGTTAAAATGATTATTGAAGTTTGTGAATGTTTAAGGGTTCGACTACCAATAACCCAACGCATTGCCTCCATTGCCCAAATATTCACTGGGTTTTCCCCGTTAAATATTTTTACATCCATTTCTTGAAGTTTCTTTTGGAATTGTGATACAATAATTTTTATTGATTTTGGACTTAAAGTTCTTTGTGTGTATCTTATGTTCATAATTTTAGTAACTCTTTTAAGTAAAGACTGTGTCAAATTCGAATGGAATAAAAGTGAAAATTGTATTATGTATGGTAAATATGATTGAATTGATTCTTTATGATGTTTCAATGCTTTCATTATTAATGGTACAATCCAAAACTCTTTTTCGAAGTTTAAATTCCTTTGATAAGAAATATAAGCATAAAATGAAAAGAAACATCTTTGTGATAATCGATTTGAGATTTGAGTAGGGAACCGATCAAGTAAACGATCAAAAATCATTGTTTTTATGTCATCGTCATCGTTTTCCATTATAAAAAGTGGAATTATATCGGATTCCATTGAAATTTCGAACAAAATTGCCCACAAATTCGCCAAATGTTCGAAGTCATGTTCTTTACGATTATTTATCGTCAATTTCATTAAAGAGTTTAAAAACTCATTTCGAGTTAATCTTTTTTCAGTTATATTAAATGTTGGCACACAACCAATTTGATTTGGTAACATGCCGAAAAGTTTTATCCAAGGAGTAATCGTTTCAATCATTACTTCAATAGTTCCTTGATACTTCGGATGATTCATTTGTTTAAATGCTGAATCTACAATAATTTCGGCAATTCTTTCTCCAAAACTTTGTATCATACCTAAACAGATATCTTCAGACTTCTCCAAAACTTGTTGAATTTCTTGATATTCTTGAGCCTTCGCAAATGTTGTTATATATATCAAAGAAAAGTTTAATAAAAAGTTTCGTGCTAAAGGTGAACCTTTTTGTAATTGGAATAAACCAACTAAAAACAATGATCCCGAATTCTTTAATAAGTCATGTGACTTTTCTTTTAATGAATCGGGAGAAAATCCATCAATTTTAGGTATTATTGAACAAATTGCATCGAAAAAGAAATCCGATTTTGATTGATGATGTCTAAAACATGCATTGATATAATTAGATAATAAAAATTGATGTTTTTGTAGAAATGGTGATAATACATGATAACCAATCCTTTCCGAATTTATCATTTTCTTGATGATTTTATCCGGATTTAATTGTGATGATAATAAATTATCTTTTTTAATTATGGAATAATTAGATACAAATGGTAATAAAGCAGCTGATGCATATCTTCTAATTTCTAACCAATGTTTAGGTTTAGATTCTTTTAATAGTTTGTTTTCGATTATTTGTATTAACAATAAAAATATGTTTAATTTAATTGATTCATTTGTTAATAATTTTGGTGCTAATTCAAACGTAATTGTTAATGAATAAAGATATTGTAATAAATGATTTGTATATTTTAATGTGTTTATCATATCAATAATTTGTGTATTTAATAAGTTCATAAATGATGACTTAATATTAGTAAAACATAATGATAATATATTAAATATTGGCTCTAATATTTCCGTTTTACTTTGCATATTCGATTCATAACATCGAAAGAAATAATAAATCGATGACATAATTTTCTTCCAAGGAAATATATCTTTATTTAATATGAATTGAATATTATTTTTATTCGAAGGTAATAACAAATTTAATATTAATGGAACAATACTAATGTTTGCATGTTGTATTATTTTAAATATAGGAATTTGATTATTAGGGAAATCTTCGAAACATTTTTGTAAAATTTTAAGTGTATTTTGATAAAAATAAGGAGTAAAAGTATTCGAAAATTTTGTTGTTAAATAAAGTTGTTGAATATCTTCATTATTATTAATTTGTGGGTTATTAGAAGTTGATAATAAAACAACTAAAATTCCATTAGTAAAATGAGTTTTTTTAACATTATAATTTTCAGATAACATATATAATTGGTTTAAAAAAGGTATATAATTAACAGATAAAATTACTTTCCCTAACTCAGATAAGAAATAGAACCATGGAACTTGATAACGTGATGATAAAGCATCTTGGAAATGTATATCATTATCATTACATTTAACACTTCCAGGATGTTTTGGAATTCTTGTCAACAAAATATTATGTGTTACATTCGATTCAATTGCTGCAATATGTGTTTCCATATAACCATAAAATCCTCCGTTTTGTAATAACTTATTAACCTTTAATAAAAGTTTATTACCAATGATTCGAACCATTGGATGTTCAGAAGTTAAACCTAAAAAAGCAGCAAACTCAATTCGATATCGAATATTGTTGAAATCTTTATTGTTAGGTTGATCAGGTTCAAGTTCACCTATACTATCACATAATAATGATAAACATGTAAATACTATTGCTGAATTTTGATAAACAGTAATTGTTTCTAATAAACATTCGATGATTTGTAATCGATGTTCTGGATTTTTTAAGTTTTGATTACATATTTGATATGCAGGTTTTGATATTGATGAATCAGAAACAGCTGATAAATATATAATTTTTTGAATTAATTCTTTCGAATGATAAAATTTAGAACGTAATAAATATGGTAAAATTTTCACAATATCATTCGATTTAATTTTTGTCTTTTTAGATGGAGAAAATGTATAACATGAACCAATTTTTAATTTCTTTAATCTAGAATATAATTTCAAAATAGTATTTGATGATGATTCAATAATTCCATAATATAAGTTATACATTTCAGATGATATATTATAAGAAGATATCAAATTTGTTATTTCAAAGAAATTATTTTCCATTTTTTTACCAATTTTCTCATATAATTGATGAATTAATTCATTTGAAAATTCTTCATATTTGTGAAAAAATGGAATAATCGAAAGAAATACTATAAATCGATCAAATGTTTTTTCTTGTGAAGAATATTCTAAAAATTTATCAACAGCTTCATTAATAAAAGAATTAAAATCAGCTAAAGCTAAATGCACTAAAATATCTCTAATGATTGTTTGGCATGAAGAAAAAAAAGGAGAATCATAAAAAACATTCATAAACAATTGGATTGAATATGAATTATTATTAACTTCAATGTCTATGATTGAATCCTTTTTATATGGATTCCATGAATAAAATATTGAGTCAGGTTTAACATCGAAATTACACATTCCATGAATAAATGCTTTTGAACTTAATATCATTCCATTTTCCGATACTTTCGCTAATGGAAATATTTTTTCCTTACAAAAATTATCAATAGTCTCTTTACTTTCTTTATATTTCTCTAATAAACTTAACTTTAATTGAAGAGCTCCAAGATATAATGGATTTGAGGATTGAATCGAATCACAAACTGTTCGAAAATATTCAAGATTTTTAGGATCGCCTGGATATGTTAATATGAAAGTAGATATTGATGATAACATTGATGCTGTTAAACTTTTGCGCTTTTTATTGGACCGTTTTGTTAATGAAATGATTAATTCTAATAAATCGTCATATTGACAATTTGGTGAATCAAGTCGAATAAATTGTAATAAACTAAAGAAGGCATCGGCTTTGTTAATAACATAATTGGAAATCTTAACATAAATAGTGTTGGGATTTGTCTTTGAAATATTCGAAAAAATTACGGCCCATTGTTCAAGAATACTTTGTCCAATTTTGAATGTATTATTTGAGAATTGAAACATGCAGAGATCAATACCACATAATATTAGATTCCCTGGATCAGTTTCCAGTGGATTTGTTGAAATTATGGTTGAAATGATATCTGTTAAAAATAATATTTCAAAGGATTGTTCAAGTTCAGAATATAATTTAAGAAGTAATGGAACACTCGAAGGAAAATTTAATTTATCAAATATTCGATAATTTGTATGTCGAATTGCTAATGTCATTTTAGAAACATATGCTAGGACATTTGGTATGTTATAAAGTGCTGCTTTTGATAGTGTAATTATTATTGATGAATATATTTGTAAATCTCTTAGTTCAGATTGAAAAAAAATTATAAGATTTTTTCCAAAAATTGTATCATTATCATCTTTCCGTTTTTCGATTTCTTGTATCACTGTGGATTTTAAGTCGCCTGCCAATTTCCCTAAAACTGAATGGAAGATATAGGGTTTGGACATAAAGCAACTTAAGTTTTATGGGACACCCTAATATTGGTCGGGAGAAAATATGAGAAATAAAGAAGAGATTAAAGAAGAAATAATATATAATTTTGTTTCAAGATCAATGATGGCTTGGCCAATTCAAATATGTAGTCCTATAATTACTTTTAAATTAAATTTTTTAAATTTTTTTGATTTTCAAATTCCTTCATATATTGAAGATAATATTAAATGCACCCATTGTGGCACTTGCTTTAATCCATTTTGTACAATAGCTGAAAGATCAATTTATTGGAAATGTAATATTTGTAATTCAATAAATAATTTAATACTTCCTTCATCAAACTCAAAAGAAACAGCTTACACTCTTGCAAAGTCATCGATTTTATATAATAATGCAGTTTATGATATAGTAACTCCTCAAAAATCAAATAATCGACCAAAACCAACAATTATAATTTCGATACAAACAAATGTTGTAAAAAAAATACAACCAATATTAGATTTAATTATTATACAAAATGATATATATAATTATTCAGTAATTTTTTTTGATTCTTTTCTTCAAGTTTATGATTTTAAAACAAAATCATGGAAAATTATAATATCAGATGAATTTTTCTTGCCAACAAAAATTGAACATCTATGTGGTAATTGGTCTGAAGCAAAAGAAGCAATTCTTTTTGATCCCAAACCTCTTTCAAATCAATGTAATTTCAATAGTTTATTTGATTTTTCTAAATCTTTTGAAAATTCAAAACTTTTAATTTTATTTGAAGGACCGTTAACTTCGATACAACCCTTACCAAATATTCCATGTTCTGTTGCTTTAATAGGAAATTATCAAACTTCATTATTTTATATTAAAGAATGGATGAGTTTTTGTAATATTTTTTATAGTAAAGAAATCACTCAACAAATGATTTTATTTTTGAATCATTCTCTTCAATATCCTTTTATTTCTAACTTAAAGATTCATTTACATGTACCTAAGTCAATATCTTTTGAAGAAAACCAATGTTTTAATTTTACTTTAAAACATAAAAATAAATACACAAATAATTTATTGGAATTTATTCAGTTTGAAATTGATTTTTCAACAATAAATGGATTTAAAGCACAACGAATTATTAATATAAAAATACCAATTCTTTCACGAACAAAAGTATATCAAAGTATTACTTTTACTGATCCATTTATGAATATATGTACATCAGCATCACATATTTTTAACCAAATAAATCAAATAGCATTAAAAGAATCTTTTCCAAAAATAAAAACAGAATTTATAAATTTCTCATTAGAATATCCAATGGAAAACTTATGGCCAAACTTTATTTATTCTGTGATTTCTTCTAATTTGTTTAAAGAAAATAAATCTCATGAAGAACAAATATCAAAACTTGTTTCGATAATGAGTTTGCCTTTTCAAATCTCATTTTTACATTTTGTTTCACTTGATTATGTAAATTCACAATTTGTTCCTGCACCAAAATTTAATGCTATTGCTCGAATAACAGAAAATGGAATATATGTATTAAACGAAGAAACAGGTGAATATATAATTAACCATTTAAGACTTAATAGATTACTTCCAATTATAAAAGTTGACGAATTACCTCAAATTCAAAATATTTTTAACGAAGAATTTGAATCTTGGAAAAAGAATTGGGATTTGTTACTTTTTAGTTACAGGGAAAGGAATGGAAAATCTGAGAAGAGTTCATGACTCATTTTTTTCAAGCTTTTGAACTCCTAGTCCTTCTTCAGCTGTGGATAATTGAGCATAAAATCCTGATCTTCCAAGTGCTACAACACGAGCTTTAACCAGATCACCTGGATGGCAAAACTGTGAGGCAATTTGACTGTCAACATCTTTTTCGGCTATGTCAACTGACCGAAGTTCGGCAAGAAGTGGTGATCGAAGAGGAACACCATTTGTAGTAAGCAAAACAAGATGAGCTTCTTTCCTTTTGGCACGAATTACACGCCCAATTACAATATCATGAACTTTCGGAACAATTGTTTTTCGGCATATATGAAAATTCGTATAATTATCTTCCTTTTCTGTATATCCGAGGACTGTAGTGAAATTAACATCATTTTGGCTGATTATAAATTGCTTTTGATCTTCGGTAAATGATGGAATATTATCTCCTGGTAAGCAAGCAGTCATCACTAAAGCCTAACAAAGTTTGTGAAAAATATTTAACGTTCACCATATGGAAATTACGTTTAATAATTTCATGAAAAATGGGTGAAACAGAAACAGAATTTATTAAGAAACTAAAAAGCCTTGGTTGGAATATCAAGGAAAGTTGGTTTAACCAAGTATTTAATAATGGTATAAATGATTTTGATACAATTCATCAAGAACTTTTAAACACAGATATTTCTCTTTCATGTGAGCCACATGATGACTTCCTATCACTTGCACAAAAATCTTACTGGTCTCTTCCTTATAATGTTGTTCTTCAAGTTAACGAGGTTGTAGATATTTCACTTCCATATGAAAAAAGAATAAATTTTGAGAGTTCCCCGAAAGGAACTTTCAAGATAGATTTAAGTGATGGAGGGTTTCAATTAGTTGGAGTTACAGAAACTCAAATTCCACATTTATCAGTTTCTATTATGCCAGGTCAAAAAATACATATCAGCAATAATACTGTTGTGTGCTATGGTGTATTTATGTTGAATGAACATAATGTTCAAATAAATGGCGGTTTTTCAGATATTCAGATTGAAAAGAAAGAACGTATTACAGCTGAAGCACCTCAAGAAAGTACTTTTGGAGAACTAATTGAATCACATAATTTTGATATTCAATATCCAAGCAATCCAATTATTAAATATCCAAATGTAAAACCACCTTTAATTAAAGCAATGGCAACTCATACACCTACGCCAACGCCATCACCATCCCCGCAACAAGAGCCTTCCAAATTACTTCCAAATAATGACAATTCTCCAAATCTTGTTGATACATACATGAAACATTTAAGTTCACAATCGAAACACACGACACAAACAGAGCGCAAGAAGCCGCAGCCACAAATAGATAAAAAGCCTCCTATTCAACAACCTCAACCAGAGAAAAAGCCTATTATCCATCAATTAAACGAACCACAACAACAAAGCGAGGGAAATCCTCCTAATCAGCAAGAAAATAAGCCACAACAAACAGAACAAAATGGAACTCCATTAAAAGACGATAAGCCAATAAACAAGCGACCGTTATTTAAACCGGCAAAACCGCCCGAAAAGGTTTACACCATTCAAGAATTGAATAATTTAGATAAAAGTGCAAACCTTTCAAATGTGAAAGTTAATGCTCATGTATTTTGCTTAAGTAGCTTTAAACTTAAGTCTAATCCACAGCCAACCTTTTCGGTATATGTTTCACTGACGAATCAAGACACTCAAGAAACATTTAATGTAAAAGTCAGCAAGGCATTAGTTGCAAAATTCATTGCAATACCACCAGAAGACTGGAACGAAATGCCTGAAGAAATTCAGCAAGAACAAAGAATGAATTGTGAAAACAATCTCTGTGCATTAACGTCACCATTAACACTTTTTGACTCTGGAGGTAAGAACGGAAGGTTTGTACTGGTAGAAAATTAATAAAATAAATGTTTAGAACATAAAGTTTTACATATTTGTTTCTTTATGATTTTCCTCTTTATCTGCTTTTTCGCTAAGTAATTTTACTATTTCGTTATATCCAGCTTCATATGCATAATGAAGTGCTGTTTCAAATATTTGAAATATTTTTCAAATATTATTTTGAAATATTAAATTATTAAAATAAATTTTAAATAAAACAAATAAATATCTTTAACATTAATATCAATTCCTTCTTGTTCAAGAAGTAATTTAACGATTTCTATATGACCATTTTTAGATGCTTTCATAAGTGCTGTTCCAAATATTTTAAATAATTTCCAAATATTATTTTGAAATAAAAATTTATTAGAATAAATTATAAGTTATTGAAATAATTTCCAACTTATTAAAATAAATCTTAAATATAATAAATAAGCAGTTATAGCATTAATATCAATTCCTTCTTGTTCAAGAAGTAATTTAACTATTTCTGTATGACCCTTTTCGGATGCTTTAATAAGTGCTGTTTGAAATAATATAAATAATTTCCAAATATTATTTTGAAATATGAAATTATTAAAAAAATTTTAAATTAAATAAATAAATATTTTTAACATTAATATCAAAATTGCTACAAACAAACCTTGTCAATTTTAGTATCAAAAAAATAATTTAGATGTCATTTTGTTAGATAAAAAATAGGTGGAGCAAAACGTCAGATTTCCAACGATAAAATCGATTTGAAACAAAAAATCATCGGATTTATATTCAAGAACTGAAGTAATAAACTAAGAGAGTTAAACAACAAGCGAAAACATATAACCAAAGATTTAAAAACACAAAAACTATTATTAGATACATACTAAAAAATTAAACAAAATCGACAAAAATGCAAAAAATGATATAGTGAATCATTTGAAAGAGAGAGATAAAATGAGATAGTAATGATTAAATGAGATACGAAACTATATGAGTATATTAATAGCCTAAATGTGATGGATAAAATGATTAAATTTCTATATTTATAAATTAGATGTACGAAATCACAAATGCGAGAGACCAAATGATTTAATGAGCTGCACTGAAAGTTGAAATTAAAAACGAAAATTTATCAAAAAGTCTATAAAAGGAGTAAGTAGAGAGGATGTTGCTGCTTAAATCTTTGTTGATGTTATGTGTTTTGAATTTTGCAAATTTTAAACGTCCTTTTATATGAAATCTAACATTTTTATTGACACAGATTCAAGCGATAACTCAGATACTTTTGATGAACTACTTTCCAAGGGTATAAATAATAGTTTAAAAAATACAAAATCCAATGGCTTCTTGAATTATGCACCAATAAGAAAACAAACAACAAAACGAAATGTAATTTATTTTAGTTCTGATAGTTCTTCAAGTGATGGTATTCAAGTTATTCAAAGAACAGATTTAAATCTTCAAACTGATTCAGAAAACAGTGATGCAATAATTTATTCTCAAAGTGAATCAGATAAGAGTTCCCAAGAAATAAACCATCATATTACAGGAAATAAATCAAGTGAAGGTAATTTCAATGAAACAAAACAACTTACAGAAAGCAAAGAAATTCAATCTAAAATGGAAGACAAAGATATAAAATCCGATGAAAACATAATTAGTCAAATACCCGACTTCGACAGCCAAGATTTGTTTAATCAAGAATCACCAAATAAAGGAATTGATGATCCTTCTTTGATTCATGAACTCAACTCTACAATAATTCGTCTTCCGGGCCACAAAGTTCCAAAAGGTATTATCCCATATATAGTTCGGCGCGAGAACAAACTTTCACTTCATGGCAAAAGGACTATTTTTCAACTTCTTCTCGGCGGTAAAGTCATTCTTTCTTCAAAGATTAAAACGTTATATTCCACGGATTTTATTCATATATCGAGTGATAATAAATATCATTTTAGTAATAAAAATGATTGTGGGACTATTCGTGTTTATGATAATTTCACCAATTTTTCACTACGAAAAGGTAATGAATTTGGTGATGAAATTATGACAATGAAATTTATTCCATCAAAAATCCAATATGCGCCAAGAGATGTTGAATTAGTTTTCATTTTCCCACCAAATGATATTTCGCCAAAGTTAAAAAACAGAAAACCTAAAATAACTGCTGCTTCAACATGGTCATTAAATCTTAATGGAAGAACAGCTAAAAGATCAAATAAAAATTGTATTCTTGTTGATGATAATGATAAAGAACATATTGTAATTTTAAAGCATCATTCATCTGAATTATATATCGAAACAATACCTTCAATTAGTTCATTATGTATTTTTGCTACCGGAATTTGTTCATTTTTATGTAAATTAAAAAGTACATGAAAACAAAACAAAAATTTTATTGGAAAAATTGTGTGGCAATAAGATCCGGAAATTCATCTGTTGGAATCGGTGCTGCAAAATTAAGAATTGCTTTCTTAAGGGGTTCAATGATCTTTTTCTTGGAAACTTCTTGATCAGCACCTTCAATTTCTATTGTGCCAATCGTAGAAAGTTTCATTTGTTCATTGACATCAAATGTAAGATTTCCAAGTTTACTTAGAAGAAATCGAATTTCTTTTTTCTTTCCTTCAAATGATTCAAACAATTGATGGAACGAATTATAATCATCTTTATGTTGTGGGTCCATAACAATAAGGATTTTAACAACAGAATCACATAAGATATTAACAGATTTTTCAAAAAAATTGTTCAACATAACTTCTCGATTTGATGATGCGTCATCGACCGTTTGTTCGGGGCGCTCTGTTTCCTCTGTTGGGGTGCCCTGATCGATCACTTCACTTTCTTCTTTTTGTGATGCGACAAGTGATGTAAGAAATTCATCTTTTTCTTTAAGTTCTTCTGTTAAATTTTTTATTCTTTCGTTATTTTTTGTGATTTTTTCCGTAAGTTCATCATGTTGATGCCTAAGAAGGTTTCTTTCCATTTTGAGTTGTTTGTTAAGATTGATAAGTTTTGAATTATCACCAATAACTGATTTGGAATTTGTAACCATTGTTGAATATTTTTTGATCTCTGAATCAATATCTTTCATCATTTTAATGACTGTTTTCTCAATGTTTCCATAAGCCATTTCTCGATATTTCGTTTTTTCTTGTTCAACTGCTTCTTGAAGTTCTGCTTGATGTTTGACGTCAAGAAGATAATATTCAGTAAGGGTATTAGAAAGTTGCTGGTTTTGTTCTGCCTTTTCCTTATTGAGCATTTGCTCAGCTTCATTAATCTCATTTTTAAATTGAGACTCAAGAGTTGCAATCGAGGAGAGTGAAGCTAGTCTTTGTTTATTTGATTTTATTGTGTTCTTTAATTGCTTTAATTCAAGTTCTTGAGATTCTTTTAATTGTTGATGTTCTGCTTGAAGTCGTTCAACCAATTCTTCAAGGTCCCTTTGAGCATCTTTAAGCTTGTTTTGGTATATTTGAATTTTTTGTTCTTTATCATGAATTTTAAGAGATAAATAATTACTTACTTCATCAAAATCTATTTTGTGCATTTCGTTTTTCTTTTGTTCTGTTCTTCTGGCAGTTGTTGCTTGTTGTGTTTTTAGAAGTGTTTGCTCATAATTTTTAATACTTTGAGTATTTACATCTCCTAGATTTTTTCTTTCAAATTGCACAGCTGTTGTTACTGCGGGACCCTTCTTCCCGTACGGGATTTCTGTCACAGGTTTTTTAATTTTGTTCCTGGACATATTCGACCGTTTGCATGATACGTTTTTTTGGTTTAAGAAGTCTTCTTTCCTGAAATCTTTGTAAAATGAAGAGGAACTTATACTAACAGCATAGAATACATCCCATTTCAAATGGATAAAACACAAAAAATCTCAAAACTCAAATTTGTTAATTCATGAATATGTTCAAAAACCGATGTGAGCGCACGTGTTTGTTCGATGCGTTTTTTTGGTTACCTCAACAAAGAAATCGTTCCTTTAAACATGTGAAAACAAAAACAAATTTAAATATATTTACAAACAAAATTTCTATTATATATTATATATATATATATATTAACTTACAATTCCCACGATATGGAACGACGTACCATTTGCCACGAAACCCAATGCCGGCGTCATCTGATTCAGCGCCGACACGTTAATTTTTATTTGATTTCTTTTCTGTGTATACAATGCGTCCAGCACCGAAAATTGTTTTTTCGAGTTTATGTCTATGATTGCCAAATTATTTCCATTGCTACACAACGTAATTGGCGCCCACATGCACGTGTCGACGGTATTTGCGTTCATATTATTCACCAACAAATTCTCTTGCGAAGGCATTCGTATATCGATCATTGATAATGAACCATCTTTAAACGTTATAATGAATTGGTTTTGTGAACAAGACTTAAAGTCAATTGGCTCTTTTTTGATACATGAAACTATTGATATATTATTTAAGTCTCTTATATCAATGAATTTTAAATCTTTTGAACCAATTCCAATTATATTATCTTTACTTTGTACTGATCGAATTACATTTATATTATATGAATTATCGGATTTAATTTTAATTGGAGTATCATAATAACATAATTCTGCATTCCATCGTTGGATTATATTTGGTTCAATTGATGCATATAATATATTATGATATAATTCAAGTGTTGGTAAATTATTTGTTGGTAATAAATTCTCTGTTTTAAGTTGAAAACAATCTGCAATTATTGGGGTGACTGATAATAAATTAGAGACAATTGATATGTCGCCTTTACGTGTTGAGATTAATGATGCTTCATTAATAGGAATGATTTTATGTATCGTATGTTTACAACTAACTAAACTAAATAATTTGGATGAATTATGTACTAATTCATTAGTATGATTACTATAATCTCGAATGATTAAATTACCATCAGAATCTCCAACTACAAGTTTCTCAGTACCAAAAAATGCGATGTTTGATGTAATAGGTAAATTATAATCAAAATAATCAATTTCCGAAAATTTGAAATTGGAATTAGACGTGTCAATAAAGATATCAATGAATGAGATACTTTCTTCTTTTAATGGCATAGAAAATGGTGGAGAAGTATATTCAGAGATTTTGGGGTACTCCGATTCAATAAACGCATCAAATGAACCTTTTAAAAGGGTTGTGACAACATCAAAACTTTCGGACGTTGACTCAGTTGCCTTTAAATATATTTCTGGATGCGGATCATTTTCGAGGAGTTTTAACATTATTAAAACCTTATTTTTGATTTCTGTTGTTATCGAGGTATTATTTAATGAATGTTTTAATAATATTAATAAATGAATTCGTACTATATGTGAAGGTTCATTAAGATAAAAATCTAAAATTTTTAAAAATAATGATCCAAAACTTTGAAATATGTTATCCTTATAATCAATAATCGATGTTAACGCAGATAAAAAGGCTGCACGAATCTCGCAGCTTGATGATTTGCCGGTTGAAAGTACAACTTTTTCAATGGGTATCTGTTGAATTTGTTGATTTTCTTTTGATGCATAAATTAAATAATTTGAGACAAACATCAAAATCCAAAACTTTACAACTAATGAATTGTTTGTGATTTGTTTTAGGATTAATGAAAACATGTTTGTGGAAATCGTCGACATTTCTTCAATTGGATCTAATTTTATATCAGTAATTAATATAATTAAGGCTAAAACAAGACAAATAGAATTGTTAGTATTCATTAATAGTAAATTAATTAATTTGGAACCACTACAAGTAAAAGGAATTAAGTTTTCATTCGAATTATTATACGCAAAAGCAATTAATTTGGCAAAACAATATGAAATAGGGATTAATAAATTAACATTATTTTGACTTTGAATCGATAACAAAATTGGTAAAATCCCAAAACATAACGAAGTACGTAACGCTTTAACACCAGTGTCAATAAACTTAGTAAACGAAATAATTGATCGTTCAATCAAATTTGTATCAAGTAAGATCAATGGTAACAAAGAAATTTCTGGAACTTCTGCTTCCAAAAAATTCATTTCTAGTGAATTCTCAATTGTAGTTAACGCATTACTTAAGAAAAATGTCATATCTTCTGATATTTGTTGTTGCCCAATACTTTTCGATGATTCTATTTCTGTGAGTCTAAACAACACTGTGTCCAAATATAAGTCAAAAAAATCCCATAAATGATGTCGTGAGAAATCTGGAATTTCCGGATATGACATTGGCGTAAAGCCAATTTCACTACCGATCCGTTGTGCAACGCAAAAGTTGACATATAACTTCCCGACTTTTTGGTCTCGATAAAACAAATCGAACAAATTATTTGGTGTCAGTGATGAATATGCCATTGCTTTCACCAGGCATTGAAGAAGACGTTCAATCTCATAAGAAAACAACAGCAAATGTGGGTGTACCCGATTTTCATCTGAGAATTGGTTAAGTTGAAATTGATGAAGTCCTCCTGAATCAAATGCATAAAATTGTCTAGAGCCCCATAACATTGATATATATGCTGGCGTCAGCAAACACGATGTGAACAAATCAGAGGGCAGTCCAATACGGTGCGGTAAGCACTCGTTTGGTCCGCATGAAAAAAACGCTATTTGGTCGCGACCGTTAGCGGCCTCTGAAAAAGTTTTAAATAAACCGCCGCTGAAATCTGCATCGAATATAAAGCAACCAGGAATAGGTAATGAGTTAACTAATGTCGATATTGGTAATTCGGACTTATCAAATCCTTCATCTGGTGGAAGAATTAAGGAATCTTCGGTAACTGGTTCTGGTGTACCATGTCCATTAAAAATGAAAAGACATCGATTACTTGGATCTAATGTTTGGAATTGTTGAAATAATTGTAAGATTTTGTTCGGGGATGGATCTGTTAATGTAAAGACATTGTCTTGGACATATGTTGCTAAACTATTACGGAGTTGAAACGCTACAGCTTCGGATACTGAAGCAGAGTCGCGATTCTTCATATCAGTCCAACAATAATGTCGTGATGATAACTCTAAACCGGCCCACCGCATATTACGCTCGAGATGAAATAAGCAGACAATGGCAGCGCTTACTGTGATATCGGTGATTGGTGAATTCGACTGTTGCTTATTTGTGGATTTGGATGAAATTAAAGATTTTAAATCAAACCTCCATAGCTGAGACAAGCCATCACGGATTCTGCCCTGTATTGATGTTTGCTTTTCATATGTTGATTTTCTTCTTACATTTGATATTCTTCTTTTCATTTTTTGAATAAATTGACTCTACTGTTAAATTTTTGACAGAACACAAAACAACCCGACTTTTTGCATGCTTTACATATTTGTATAGATTAGTTGATTTATTCAAAATGAACAACAAAAGTGAAACAAATCAATCTCAAAATGAATGGGAATCATTTGTAATGCTCAAAAATACAATCTTTGGTTTGAATATAGATAATTTTGTTCAATCATCGAATTTTATAATCAGCAAATTTTGTAAAGAATATTCAATATCTTATAATATAAGTATAAGCCGAATGATATATAATTCCCTTTTGATCAAAAGTAACAGTTTTTATATATATTTAAGTTTATTACAGGAAATTGAAAAATTTGAAGAAAATAGTAAAATCACTTCAAAAATAATAGACTTATAAGGTGTTCCACCCCTACCGTAGTATCTCTTTATATAGAATAGATACAATAATATTTTTTATATAAATAAAAACACTAAATTTAATGGGTTTTGTTTTTTATTTAAAAATAATTTTTGTCAAGTCTATCATTAACTAATAATCGATTTTTCTTTAATTGAATGCAAAAAAAATGACGTTTAAAATTTTTACCCCTCCATTATGGAGCTTGATCAAAAATCAATCACAATATATCTCGCGATGAAGGGAATGTCAGCAAAAGCGATTCATACCGAAATGGAGATCATATTGGGCGAAGAATGTATTTCATATTCAACAGTATGTAAATACCTCAAACAAAGAAGTTTTGATCAAACAATGTCACCTAACATTAGTGAACCGATTACCCCTATTGACGAAAATGTTGATTTAAAAATTTTGGAAATTTTAGATAAATTTCCATATGCTTCAATAAGACAAATAGCTAAGTTAACAGAGATTCCAAACACTACTGTATATAGGCATCTTACTGAAAAGCTTGGCTATGAAAATAAACTTTTAAAATGGGTTCCACATTTACTGACGGAAGATATTAAAAAACAAAGAGTCACTAAATCAATTCAACTTTTAAAGACATTAGAGATTGCAAGACATAACAGTTATAAATATTTTATAACAGGTGATGAGTCCTGGTTTTATTACGATCATTATTATGTTCGACAATGGATACCACGAGGAACACCACGAGGTACAATAAGCAAAAGGACTATTACGCAAAAAAAAGTAATGTTGACGGTTTTTTGGAATCCCCACGGATTTAAAGTTATTGACTATTTTTCAAAGGGTGAAACATATAATTCACAATATTATGTAAAATATATTTAATCAAAACTTTCCAAAAAGAATGGTACAAATCCTAAAAATGACACAAGAAAAATTACTGTACATGCCGACAATGCAAAACCGCATACGTCGAGATATACAATCTTATATATGGACTCCAACAAGCTCAAAAGGGCACCTCATCCCCCTACTCCCCAGATATAGCTCCTTCAGGCTTTTTCCTATTTGGGTACGTAAAAGGAAAAATGGAAGGATTTCAATATGAGAGTAGAGAACAGGTTGAAGAAAAAGTGACTTCAATATTATTAAATATACCGAAAGAAACTTTGTAAAGCGTTTTTGACGAATGGGAAAAAAGACTTAAAAAAGTTATCGAAACAAATGGAGAGTATATAAACATTTCATTTTTATTAATAAATTTAAAAAAACTTAAAAAATGAGTGAGATACTACAGTTGGGGTGGAACACCCTATATTTTCTCAATTTCTTCTTAGAAAAAATACACAAGAATCATTTTACTTTCTTAATTACATGATTAAATATAATTTACTTGAAGCAAAAGTCATTCAAAATAAAGGCAAACCATTTTTTGTTCATATTAATCAAAATAAATTTGATAAATATGAATATTCATTTTATAAAGAAAATATTGCTTATGAAGAACTTTCGAAGAATGATTTTGCATTTCATAAGAAATTAATTAAAGAAGGAGTTAATCCAAAAGAAATTGCTAAAATAATTAGAAATGATGAAATCGAAAAACTTCAAGAAATATCATCACAAAACGATTTTGATTTTAACCAGAAAATTAAATCATCAATTTATGAAAGATGTTCATTCATTAATAAAGAAAATGTTACATTAATTGATTATGCAGCATTTTTTTCTTCAGTTAAATGTTTTAAATATTTACTTATGAATGGCGCAGGAGTAGAAAATGCAGGTAAATATGCTGTTGCAGGTGGAAATATTGAAATTGTTCATTTATGTGAACAAAATCATTCATCATTTTATGATTCATATGAAGCAGCAATCAAGTTTCATCGAAATGATGTCCTTAAGTATATTTATGAAAACAGATTCGAAAAAATTAAAAAATTAGAAGAATTAGGAGTAATATGTGTTTCACATTTTAATTATGAAATTTTTACATATTTAGAAAATGAAGGAATGAAAATTAATGAAAATATCATTAATAAAGCAGCAAAAATTGGAAATATTTTTCTTGTAAAATATTCCCTTAAAAATAATCAACTTCCAGAAAATATTTTAGTTTTTGCTTCATTTTCAGGAAACATTGAACTTGTTACATACATTTTAAATAAAAAAGGATTTTATGCTAATGCGAAAGATATTTCTAAATTTTATATAATATTGATATTAATAATATAGTATTTCAAAATAATATTTGGAAATTACTTAAATTATTTAAAACAGCACTTATGTATGCAACCAAATATGATTATATAGAAATAGTTAAATTACTTCTTGAACAAGAAGGAATTGATATTAATGCTAAAGATATTTATTTGTTGTATTTAAAATTTATTTTAATAATTTTCTATTTAAAAATAATATTTGGAAATTAATTCAAATATTTGAAACAGCACTTATGAATGCATCCGAAAAAGGTCATACAGAAATAGTTAAATTACTTCTTGAACGAGGAGGAATTGATATTAATGCTAAAGATATTTATTTGTTTTATTTAATATTTATTTTAATATTTTAAAAATTCAAAATAATATTTGGAAATTATTTAAATTATTTGAAACAGCACTTATGAAGGCATCTTCAAGAGGTTATATAGAAATCGTTAAATTACTTCTTGAACGAGGAGGAATTGATATTAATGCTAAAGATATTTATTTGTTTTATTTAATATTTATTTTAATAATTTGATATTTCAAAATAATATTTGGAAATTATTTAAATTATTTAAAACAGCACTTATATTAGCATCTGAAAAATATCATATAGAAATAGTTAAATTACTTCTTGAACAAGAAGGAATTGATATTAATGTTAAAGATATTTATTTGTTTTATTTGATATTTATTTTAATAATTTTATATTTCAAAATAATATTTGGAAATTATTTAAAATATTTAGAACATCACTTATGAAAGCATCTGAAAATGGTCGTACAGAAATCGTTAAATTACTTCTTGAACAAGAAGGAATTGATATTAATGCTAAAGATATTTATTTGTTTTATTTAATATTTATTTTAATAATTTTATTATATTTCAAAATAATATTTGGAAATTATTTCAAATATTTGAAACAGCACTTATGAATGCATCCGAAAAAGGTCATACAGAAATAGTTAAATTACTTCATGAACAAGAAAGAATTGATATCAATGCTAAAAATATTTTTTTATTTTATTTTAAAAATTCAAAGTGGTATATAAAAATTATTCGAATAATTGAATGCAGTGAACATGGGCAATTTTGTAATTCATTGACTAATTTTTATATTCAGGATATTTTGGTAAGATCAAAAAAGCCATATCGTACACATTGACCACTCTAACTGGCCGCCAATCGATTACAACATGTTGTGCAAATAAATATTTTGTTTCAATCGGAAAATTTTGTAGGATCTTTCATATAGAATATCAAAATCTTAAACAAAAATTATGTATGAAACAAATATTGCACATTTATAAAAAAAAAATAATTTTTTACATGATGATTTTAAACATGAAACTAGATAAAATCAAAGCTTCAAAATTTCAAAAATCAATTTTGAAAAATTCTTGATTATTTTAATTTTCCTTGAAATTTTAATTTTGGCTTGTTTAATTGATATAAAATACGATTTATAAATATTGTTGGTGGGTATTTTGATTCTATTAAAGTGAAATTAATTGGAAAAATAAAAAAATGAAAAAATTAAAAATCGGATTTTATATCAATTAAAAATATCTTTTAATACTAAGATACATCAAAACATAACTTCAAAATCATGAGATCTATTATTGTTGTGATTGAATTTCATGAATACGTTTATGGGGTGGAGATCTCGAAGAAAAAAATACGTTAACGTACAAAAAAAGTTCTATAAATTAAAAAATTTCTTCCGATACGGGGAGTCGAACCCCGCTCCCGTGGATGAAAACCACATATCCTAACCGATGAACGATATCGGAATTCATATTTAGAGATGAAAAATTATATGACAATACTTTAAATAAATTGAATAGGGTGATTTAATTAATTTTTTGTGAAAATTTTTATTAGTTTAGCTCATAACACTTAGCAAAGAGTTGAAATAGCATTAGGAGTTACACCTTTTTATCACAAATTAAAGTTTTATTATGAGTTCAAAATAAAGAAAAGTGCATCAAACTTTGATGTGATTTAATTAAAAATATTTTTCATTTATAATCAGGTTCAGTGTATTGGTAAGTTATGTTTGAGAATGTATCTACTTCCGACACTAATCCGCTGTTTAAGCTCTCATACTTATTATATTTCATTAATCTGTAGCAATAAATTCCTAAAATAACAGACAATACAACAACTACTACATGCAGTTAGAATACCGATGACAGCACCTGGTGATAATTTAAATGGGTCTTTTTCATGTAATCTTTTAACCTGAATTACCAATCGATCGAATATTATTTGGTAAAATTAATTCTTTTAATTTCATACAATTATAAAATGCACTTTTACCAATAGTTTCTATTGTACCACTTAATTTAATATTCATTAAATTATAACAATTTTTAAATGAAGATTTACCTATTGATATAACTGACTTACCTATTTAATTAAATTAGTACAATTTTCAAATGCATTATTTCCAATAGTTTTAACTGAGTCAGGAAGTACAATTTCTTTTGATTGTGTACATGATTGAAATGCATAATCACCAATTGTTTCTAATGTTTTACAATTAATTCGTATTGTTATTAAATTATTACAGTTTTGTATTGCATATGCACCAATCGATTTAATCGAAGCAGAAATTATTAAATATGATAAATCAAAACAATTTTGTAACATATTATTACTTATCATTTCAAGTGAATTGGGTATAGAAATAAATACTAAATTCGGACAATTGTCAATAAATAAATATCATCTTTAACATCAATTCCTTCTTGCTCAAGAAGCAATTTTACTGTATCTATATGGCCATTTAAACATGCCCAAAGAAATGCCTTATTAAATATTTTTAATAATTTCCGAATATTGTAATTACAAAATGAAAATTCTTCAATAGTTTTAATTGTATTTGGTAAACTAATTCTTTTTACATTTAATAAATTACAAAACGCATATTTACCAATGAATGTAATCGAATTACCTAATGTTATACTTTGTACACTTTCACAATAAGCAAATGTATATTGTTTAATTTCTGTAACTGAATCAGGTAATGATATTTCACCCAAAGAATTACATTTACAAAATGCATATTCACCAATTTCTTTAACATTATCCTTAAATATAATTTCACGTATTTTTGTACATTCATAAAACGCTTCATTAGCTATCGATGTAACTGAAGTTGGTACTGTATATGAACCACTTTTACCTGGTGGGAAATATAAAATTTTATTAATGTTCTTATCATATATAATTCCATCATCATTATAATTACTATAATATTGATTATTCGCTGATACTTGATGTTTTCATTA
Source organism: Histomonas meleagridis (assembly GCF_020186115.1). Classification (NCBI taxonomy): domain Eukaryota; phylum Parabasalia; order Tritrichomonadida; family Dientamoebidae; genus Histomonas; species Histomonas meleagridis. The sequence goes on from NW_027150896.1 coordinate 109,525, forward strand.
TGTACAATGTAAGAAATTACTACAAACATGTTTACTGTAAAAAAATTGTAAAGTTATTTGGACTCAGATTCGCTCGTTTCAAAATTACTTAAAATTCTTCGAGCATTTTCTCCAATTATTTCGTTATCATTTTCTTCCAAGTAAACTAATGCATCGTGAAATTCATTTGCCATATATCCAACATCAGACAAAAAATCCATAACAAAAATCAAATGTTTTGACTTTGTCAAATACAAAGACTCGACCATAATTTCAAATGCTGCGTTACATATTTCATTATTTACGTCAATATTATTAACTTTAATAATCAAAACTAAAGTTATAACAATTTCTATTTTATCCGGAAATTTCGCGTTTTCATAAACTTCAATTAACACTGGAATAGCGTCGACAAAATGTTCAGCAAATTCTATTCCATAACCCAAAATATTACAAATTAACAGACAAATATATTTTGGTGAAACACTTCTTAAAAGTTCAATTAAAACAGATGAATATTGAAGTAAATGATATGAAACATCTCGAGAATTCTTTGTAGCAAAGCCAAGAACATATAATGCGTCAGTAACAGATTCTGTTTCCATAAATGTCATCAGATGCGATACATCGAAACAATTACAAATTCCATTTTCACACATTGTCGCAAGTGCCGAAAAACAATATTGTGAAATCTCGCGATTATTAGAATCAAATGGAAGGTCATTAATCAGCTTTTGTGAAATCGGAAGAAATGGATTACATTGAATAATGGAAAGTGATACATCTGCTGCTGTAAGTTGGATTTCGATATTTGGTGAATGAAGTTGTTGTAATAAAAAACTATAAAATTGTTCCGCCGGATACATTTGTTGTGATGGCGAAAATAGGAATTGATTAAGTGACGGAATACAATATAATAACGACTGAATTGAGCGTATGTCTTTGAACCTGTCAAGTAGAAAAGGATAAATCATTGGAAATGTGATATCTTTTCCATTGACGGAGATCGATGTGGTTAATATCAAATTGATTAATTCGATGGATATCGATAACAAAAATGTGGATATGACATAAAGTGATGCTGATGAATGGATATCATTTGATGAAACTAATAAATTTAACAATGTTCGAATAAAATTAGTATCAATTAAATCTTCGATAATGCGAATGTTCGTTGAGTCAATAAAATATGGCATGTCGAGTATCGCTTCTTCAATCAGATTATTTACATTAATTATATAATCAATGAACGCAACTCGAATTAGATTTCTTTCATCTTTTTTGTCTGGATCATTCTGAAATATTTGTTGTAGTAAAAGTTCTCGCTTTGGCTTTTTGGATTTTTTGTAATTAAAAATCATAAATTTATAAACGGTCGTTTACTAAAAAGTGTCACACACAATGAATATTAACCTTTCGCTTTGGAAAGTTCCTGATAACTTTAAGTCAAAATATGATTTCCCTGAACTAGTAATACTTTCAAATATTCTTAAAGATGAAAAGGAAATGATTCATAAAACAGATGAATCACTTTCTGTAATTGAAAAATCTTATAAAAAACTTTCAGGTACACTCTTAACAATACAACCACACTCATTTAAGTATATCGAAAATCTACATGAAGCAAATATATATAAACAGTTTGTTATTTCCCATAATGATCTTGCCAAAAAATACTCAAATTTTGCAACTAAACTTAGTATTTTAAAGAACAGGAAAATGTCTACCTTAAAGGAAACATATAAATCAAAAGCAAAAGTATTTTCTGCTGAAATATCTAAGATGAAAAATATATTATCAGAATCTTTTGAGGCACTTGTTAACATAAGAAATTCTTTAGATAAATATACCAAGGAACTTCAAAGACTTATCACAAGCAGAAAGCTTACAACACAAGAAAGTCAACAAATACCAAAATTTATTAACGCAATTAATGGGAAAATTGTCAACATCGACAACGCATATACGAATTATCGATTAAAGTTTATTGAATATTGTAAATATAGAGAACATTTATTTTCACAAATTGATATCTTCCTTAAAGAATCTAATTCTGAGTTGCAAAACATCTTAAATGAGGCGACAGAGATTGATAAAGAGCTTTTTGATGCCAAAGAAAAGGAACAAGTAAAAGAATTATTGATTATAAATCATGATCTTTTCAAAGAGGAACTACCAACCGAAAAAAAGAATTTCAGAGTTACGGTTGAAATGACTCTTATGGTAGAAGGTGGTCAAACACTCACATCAGATAACATATATACTGTTATTGAAGCCAAAGGAGATAATTGGAAAATTAAAAGCATTGAAAACGAGGTATTTGTAGTTCCTTCCGAATATTTAGTTCCAATCTTGACATGAAACAATTGTAATAAACAATAAAAATATTAATGACATGTGATGCGAAAATGTTCGTTAATTCGAATCAAGCTTTAATGAAACCAAATTTTCAAAGATTTGTCCAAGAAGGACATCTTATAAATTTTAGTTTCGAAAGCGAGCCAATTCGAAGTGTATTTGATGAAATTCTTTCATTATTGTCAAAACAAGATTCTCGATTAAATGCAATTGAAGCACAACTTTCAACATTTGCATGTAAAACAGATTTAGAAAATATGAAAAAAGAAAGTGAAAAAGCAAAAGAAGAAATTAATGCAAAAATATCAGATTTTCAATCAAGTAACAATAAAAGGATTGATGACTTACAAGAATGGGCAGAAAATGCGAACAGTGCTGTTTTAGTTGATGTTAGACAATATTTAAATCGAGAACTTCAAGATGTCATTCAAAACTCCGGAAATCTTAACAATTATTCATATCAACCTGTTCCAAATGAATCCAGTGAACACTTTGGGAAAGTACAAAGTGCAATTGATAATACAATATCTGAATTACAAATTCTTAAAAAATCATTAAACACAAAAGTTCCAACCTCTGAATTTAATCAACATAATACCGGTCTTTATTTTATGATTGAAGACTGTAATTCCACCATTGAAAACCTTAAAGGTGAACTTCAATCAGCCGAAAGTCGAATCACAAATCTTGAAACACAAACACAAGAAACACCTCGAAAAGTCGAAATACATATTCCAACGCCACAGCCATCGCCACCAGTTCAAACACGGGAAGTTCCAATCGAAAAGAAACCTAAACCAATGAATATATTTAATGACCATATCAAAGAAAACAATTCGCGAAACATAACATATTTCTCATCTCAAAACGAAGACATTTCATCCATTGAGAAACAAATCCGAAGTATTACAGAGACTGCTAATTTCTTTAAACAATCGATTGATATTATCCATAACAAATTAAAAGAAATCGATGACAAAAACTCGAAAACATTTAATCAACAAAACTTAAAATTTAATCAAATTCAAGAAGAAATTGATTCATTAAAATCGAAATTCAAACGATTAAATGAACAATTCATTCGACATCATACATCAGATTATTCCAAAGTTTTAAATGAAATTAATAACAAAATTGATAAACTTGAAAAGGTTACAAATGAATTAAGTAATACACCAACTAAAACAATGAATAGAGTAATGTATCCTAATATTAAATATGTTGATAGAGTACTTCCACCATTACATACTAATGACGAACAAATAACGAAAATCATTTCTAATAATAATAATGATTCTAATGAACAATTTGGTCTTTTAGATAATAGTGATATATCTACTTCGAATACATCTGATAATTTATCGGAAACTTCTTCAAGTATTTTACTTTCTTCTCGATCGAATAATACTGAGAACAATGAACTGAATGAAAATGAAAATTTGGATCTAAAAAATGATAAAAAGAAATCCAAGAAAAGTAAAAACCAAATAAAAACAGACGTAAAATTAAAAATTATTCGACATGCAAATAATAATAGTAGACCTTCAACAGCAACAACTTCATTAATTATTACGCAAGATGAAATTGATCAAAAAGTTGATACTTCAATTACAAATTCATTAAATGGATTTTTAGATAGAATTAAAATCGAAGTACAAAAAGAAATTAAAAACGGATTAAAAACAATTGATACTGTTATAACTAAAATAGATCAAAAAATTGATCGCGATTTTGTCGAAAGAATGTTTAATAAGTTTAGAGTAGTAATCGGAGAATTAAATGAAAAAATTGAACAAATTCAAACAACATTTCTCGGATGGGTAACAAGAGATGAGTTACAAGAAGCGTTGCAATTATTCGCAGAGCAAATGAAAGAAGTAAAAGATACCGCAGTGGGTTCAAGTAAATATCGATGTTTACTCTGCGGTAAGCCGAGAACTCACGTGTCGGGAATGATAATTAATGGGAACTCGGATGATGATGAAGATGAAATTGATAAACCACAAAATAACTCCGCAATAAAAAATAATACAAAGCTTCCTTCGAATTTTAAGGTTGCGAAAAGAGGCGATACAACTGTTGTACCGAGAAATGTGGTGCAGTTTCTTACTGGTAAATAAATATATTGTTATTGTGAAAATACTTCTTTTATTTTTTTGCAATTGCTGTTATTTTTTGTGCCGACAAAGTGGTAATGGATATTGAATCAAATTTGATATTATTTATTTATTTAATTGCAAGCTAAATTCTACTGATTGTAATGAATATTAATTTCATAATGAAAATAAAGTAAATAATTTTCAAACTATTGTATATTAGTAATATTATTTTTTAACAGAAATAGAAAACAAAAAAGAAAAATCAAGTAAATGTACTGACAAAATTCATAAGTATTTACAATTAGCTTTAAAAAAGTTTTTATTTAAGAATGCCAAAAAACTCTATATTTGCAATTACAAGCGTATTATATCCGATATGGTTTGGCCCTGTGCTCTTTATTCTAATGTATCTATATTCTTTACTTCTATTACATTTAAACGTCTTCCATTTTCCTGGTCCATTTAAGTCATTACAATTCTTTTCCGAGTGTATTGTTTCCCAAGAGTTATTATCTGGATTATTACATCCTTCAAGTACCCATGACTTAAGATGATCTTTATTTGCTTGGAATGGATATGTCTTAATTGTATACCCACTCACTTGTATTGTTTTCTCTTTAAAGTCAAACCTTACCCAAGAGTTTGGTTCATTTCGTGATGACCAATACCATGGGCCGCCGAAATCAACAATTGTTTCAGGACCTTGTCCCATTGTTGTTGATGCTGTTATGTTAACAATACCTTCTGTATGAATGTTACCACCACATTGTTGTGTTAAATAATATAAAATTCCACTAAAAGGCACATTTTCTGATGTTGGTTCTTTCGTAATGCTTCCAACAGCTATGGGGTGCCCCATCGATGGTGCTTGGTTTGGCAAAACCGTCGATTGATGTCTATTCAAAAATTCAATGCTTCGACTTGTTGGAATCGCCTTAGGATCTTTGGGCTGCTGAACAAGGAATGTAATGGCACGGCGATCGACTCTTGGAGTCTCGGGCTTTTTCTCTTTGCTTCCAAAGAAGAAGCTTCTTCTTACTGATGTTGTTTTCTTTGGTTCTTGTTTCTTATCGGGTGGACGTGCACCAGAACTCGTTATTGAATTGATCATTGTAGATACAGTTTGATACATGTCATCAAGCTCATTACATTTCGCAGTAAGTGAATCTATGAGACTTTGGTTTTGGGTTAACTGATCTGTAAATGCTGAAAGTTGTTTGGAAACTTGACTCTGTTCTTCGTCTGGTTTTGACTTCGTTGATTCATTAATGAGCTCTTTGAGTTTGTTAATACGTTTCTTATTGAGGCTATCGTTTTCAGCTTGTGATTGTTCAAGATCAGAAATTTTCTTACGAAATTCTATGATACTTTGATTTTGTTGTGCGAATGTATTGAGGAATGAGTCGATTTGGTTGTATAATGACTCCATTGGAATTGAGTTCATAGATTTTGTTAATGATTTGAGACTTTCGAGTTCGTCCTCTGTAAGTGATTGAGGGTCAAGATAACCAAAGAGACTTGTTTCTGTTGGACGGTGTGTGTTAACAACACTTGAAATAAAAATAAATAATTGATGTTGATCAATTTGTGATATATCTGATTGAGTGAAAATTTGTTCAATAGATTTCATAGGCAAATTTATAAACGAATCTAAAGTTATAAATTTTTGAAGATCTTTTGCAATAATTTTCTCAATGTCATTTTGATTATTTGAATTAGATTTTATAGCAAAAGAATATTGTGAAACCAAAATTTCGGGTTCGAAAGAAATGGAAATGAACCTCTCAACTTCGCTTTTTATAACTTCAGTATCCCATTCATTACATAAATATAATATGTCAAATGTGTTATCTGTAGTTAATTGATAATATTGAGATTGGCAAGCATTAATAAAAATTTCAAAGCTTTCTTTTGCAATAAAATCTATAGTAGCATCGAGAGAATCTGAATAAATAAATTGAGGAAGTTTTCTAAATTTTTTTGAATACAACCCAAAAAGGCAACGTGAGATAGGTAACTTGGTGTCTTTAAAAACAAGTGTGTAATCCTTTTCGATGGATGGATGAGATATCGCCATTCGAAAAAAGTCTTTGGCTTATCGTCATTAAAATGACTTTTTGATATGTTTACTTACTATGAAAACTGTTTTCTTCAAAGTAACAGTTTTTTAAAACGGATACAAGGAAATTGGTTATCGGAACTTTCTCATCCCTTAATATCTTAACTAGTGACACCTGCCTTAGGAGCTCAACGGCATTCCTTTCAGCCAAAGTTGAATGTTTTTGATTTGAATGGTCCTATCAAATTATCAATTTACCAACATATTCTTTGGTGAATCTTTACAACATTTTGTTTGCAGGACTTTTATTAAGGACGTGGTGATTAATCATATATGATATATTCATTTGCTTTTAAAGATATTTTGCTTCATTTAAACTTATTGTTTTGTCACTTTTTTGCTGAATTTTTGTTATGGAAGAACAAATAAAAATTCATTTTTTAGGTGATTCTCCTGTAGGAAAGACAACGATTGTTCAGCTAGCTTTCGAAAAGAAGAATGAAATAGAAACAATTCCAACAGCAGGATTCGCATTTACTTCAAAAAAAATGAAAATCAAAGAAAAACAATATAGTATCTTACTTTGGGAAATCCATGGAGGTAATATGTTTTTACCAGTGCTACCAATGTATCTTAAGGATACAAATATTGTTGTTTTTATTTATGATTACACTAATGAACAAACTTTTAATGATCTCGATTTATATATTAACAAAGCACAATCAGTGGACCCAGACTCTAAGCTTACAAAAGTTTTGATTTCAAATGAATTACATCAATCTCCGAGGAAAGTGTCACGAGAAGAGGGAATAAAAAAGGCTAAGGAAATAGGAGCAATGTTTACTGAAGTTAGCTGCATCACAAGAAGTGGTATGGACGATCTTTTTGAAAATATTGTTGAATACCATTTATCAAATAATGGTCAAACAACTAAAACCCCCGATAAACCACAGGACAAACCAAACAATTTGGGCGCTAGTGTCAAAAGAAGAGAAGAAGTATGCTTTATTCAATGAATTTGAATTATGGCATAAAATCTCAATGGAGGTTTAAATAACAAAATCAACTTATAATTAAATAAATAGTTGGGATAGTATTTGTGGTTATAAAAGTAGTGTATTGATAAATATATATCAAAAAATTTAAATTTCTAATTTATTTTTCAAATACTTTATCTAAGCACTTTGAATGATTTTTAAATGAGGCTAATCTTACCATGTTGTATGATCTTTTGGATTTATTATTTTCAGCCTACTTACAAAAACAGCAAAAAAAAATGAGGTGATATTGAACAATTTATATCGTAAAGTATTCAACTCAAAACAGTTTTTTATTTTTGCCACTTTTCCTCCAAGATTTAGTTGGAAAAGCAAATAAATAATATCTTTTAGGTGATTCTCCTGTTGTAAAAACAACGATTATTCAATTGGCTTTCGAAAAGGTGGGAAAAGTAAAAACAATTCCAACAATAATATGCGACATTCTTAACAAAGAAATGAAAATCAATGAAAAAGAATATAATGGTTTGTGAAATGCAAGGCAGTGATAGATATTTATCAATTCCGTTAAACTTTTCTGGGTCATTTATTGTTGTATATATTTATAATTGTAATAATGTACAGACTTTTAATGAAATTGATTTAATTTTTGACAAAGTACAACCAAAGCTTTCGGAAATTAAATGCACATAAGTTCTGGTTTCAAATGAATTAAATACACCTCCCTGAGAAATATCACAAGAAGAGGGAAAGAAGAAAGCTGGAGAAATGGAAGCAAAGTTTATTGAAGTTAGCTGCGTCACAGGAAGTGGCATGGATGATCTTTTCGAAAACATTATTAGATATCATTTAACAAATAATGCTCAAAATGCAAAAATGCATGATAACTCTATCGATCAGAATGATTCCAATAATAATAAAAAAGAGACATGTTTTATTCAATAATAGATTATGCATTAGTATTTTATTGTAAGAATTTAAAATTTTAAGTAATAAAAGTTTAGCTTATAAAAAATTATTGATTTCATGAGTTTCTTCTTTGTTTATATATATATATATTGGGAATTTTAAATTGTAATGATTTTTGTAACACAGCATTATTTAGATGTATATTAAAAATTAATTGGGTATACGTATAATAATAATTAAAATACAAAATCAAACAAATGATTACTTTTGCACATGTGATTACGCAATGAATTGTTAAAATATTTAATGTTTTTGCTGGTTTCAATAATATTCCTAAAAAAATCGTTCGAACTTTATTTACTCATTACTTCTTCCACTGATCGAATCCATCAGTCAGCCTTGCCAGCCGCGTCAGCAGACTCTGCTCTTGTTTGGTGAGCACGTAGTCAACAATCTGTGGCAAGTTAATATATTTCTTGAAGAAACTTATGTACGCAAAAACGCCCAAATTCAGAGAGATCGCAATCGACAGCTGTACCTCAATGTCATCATAGTACCTCATTACTGTCATTGCTTGTACGGCCAATTTTGTATTTTGACTTACGCGTTGTTTCGGATCAATTCTTTGGAAGTATGATGATGCCTTACTTAGCAAATTCTGGCCATGTGTACTCATGTTAGACATATTATCTGTGTGTTTGGATGAAAATGTTGCTAATAATTGTATCTTATCTTTCGACATAAAATTGCTTTGGAAATGAAACGCTTGATCAATTTGATCGACAAACTCCAAGAAAAAGCAGTGTTGGATTTCTTCTTGGTTCTCTGGTAAGACTCCTAATCCGTTTGTTCTGCTGGCGACCGTTTTCGTTAAACGGTTGTAGGACGTTAAGGGGTCGTCAATATTCTGATGGTCTATCAAAAAGTCGAGTGGATATAAAAGTGCCAATGTTGGAACAACATTTGCTTGGATATTTATGTGATGGAAAAGTCTGAGCTGTGTTTGAGTTCTTTCATTTTCGTTAGAAACAAAGTAAAGCCCAGAAAACAATCGATCTGAATATTCCTTAAGTTTTTTGTAATTATTTTGTAATGCTTTTAATGGTTCATCACCTTTAAGATGGTCTTGTTGACTTTCAATCTTAACCTTTTTTGGTATATCAAGGTAAGGATCACAATATCTTAAAAGTAAGTGTGTCAAATGACTTGGTGATTTGATTTGAGTTTTTGATAAATCTAAAATATTCATAGTATCTACCAATATATCCATCGGTTGATTCGAATTGAGCTCAACTTTGGTTGAAGGTGGGCTTTTCCATGCTTGTAACAATATATACTCATCGTCTTTGACCACTTTTGGCGCTGTAATGCTCTGAAAAACTCCGACGAATTGAGTTTCGAGCGGTTTTATCAGCTCAGGGTCACTTTCCTCGATGAAGTGCTTCACTCCTTCATAAATGAGGTTAAAGTCGCGGGTTGTGAAGAGACTTTCTTTTTCAGCAGTCTCGAGTCCATATGAAAGTTTCTCGCAAACTGTTTTATCCCAATTGTTAACGGCTGCAATGAATTTTTCGATGTTTAAATTTTTCTCGTTAATAAACGCACTTATTCTCCATGCTAAATCAACGTGAACTGTGTTACGTGAGCAACAACATCGAATAATTCGACACATGTCCCGGAATAAGAAAGGAAATTCACATGGAACAAAATGTTCTAAGTAACCACAAATCATTGTATCAATGATGAATACATATTTCGTAGGATATGCACGGCCTGTGTTAATTTTGGAGATTTCTACAATTAGTTCTCGTGCAGGTGATGGAAGAAGTGGAATTGAATCATTTAAACGATTAAATAATGATATCACTATTTTTGATAATCTTTGCCAATATTGATTGCGAAAAGCACCTGCGTTGGTCTTAATATATTTTAACTTGATTTCATTGACCATAATGAGTAAATCTGGAATTAAGGGTTGAACAACATTTTCAAAAAAGTGTCCAGGATTTGTAGCTAAAAAATAGCCGAAAACAATGTCCTTTAAAAACTTATGAGGTGCACTGAATTTAAAGCCATGAATATGGAAATGAAGTTTGAATAATGATTTTATCATTTCAAGTGCATATTGGCGATCTTGATTAGTAAGCAAAAAGTTGTAAATCGCTGGAATTGTCGAAAAGCAAAAGTATTTTTTGTCATCTTCGGTTAAACCAAAGACACCATATTCTTGAGATGTATTGGATGGAACAAGCATTAAGTAAATAACTTGTGCAAATATTGTTGGATTAGTTTGCAAGAAATAGATTAAGCAGCTGTACCTATCTTTATGATTAGGGTTAGTAAATGATTTTAATGCATTAGAAATTGATAAGGGTTTAAATTCTTTTAACGGGAAAATTATTTCCTCAAGTTTATATGAAGTTGGCTTCATAATTAAGTAATTATATTTTGAGAGTAGAGCAGAAGAATATAATAAATGCTTTACTTCTTTGCGAAGTTCTTGAAGTGTTTGTTTGCAAACGGAGTTTGTTGTTATAGTGAGGTTTCTTTCTCTGTCGAATTTTTGATGGAAATCTTTTACTCGCTCTTGGAAGTCTTTACTCATTATAACCTGTACCGATCAAAATCCTATCAAAACCAAAAAGCTGTTTGACATAACTAAAAATTTTTGTGTGTAAAATAATCGTCTCGAAAAGTAACCCTCCGATAGATGGATAATTTAAAAGATTATATTCAGTGAATACGGTTATCATAACAATTTTTGAATTCATTTTTCCTACTCACAGGGGAATCAAAAATTTAAAAAAAAATGATAAATTTTCTTGATTTTATATATAACAAAGATTTATATATTTCATAACGAAAATGTTTTTTCTTTTTTTTGCTTTTCTGTTTTTAACGATTCAAATAATTAACATTTGATTGACCAAATAAAATTTATTCACAAGAAGCAAATTGATCTTAAAATCCAAACAGATCAGCGTCATCAGCTGCCTTAAGTCCGTTTTGAATGAAGTCGACAATCGATTTCTTATCACATTTTGTTTTCAAGAAATTATGTTCAAGAAGCTCTTTTGCGCTCGGCCTGTCCTTGGGATCTAACCTTGTGCACCTTTCGACAAAATCGCGGTACTCTGGCGAAAATCCTCTGAGTTTAGGAATTCCATATTTTTTAATATGTTTAATTGCTTTCTTTGGTGGTATCTGTGAATAAGGAGGACTTCCATTGATCATTTCTATGCACATTATTCCAATGGCCCAAATATCGGAAGCAAATGAATATGATAATCCATCAGATATTTCGGGAGCCATCCAATATGGTGATCCAACAATGTAATCGGCTTCTCCTTCTTCTTTTAATGCATCTATTTGTGTGGAAAAGCCAAAATCGCCAATTTTAATTGATCCTGTTTTCGATAAAAAAATATTACCACACTTTAAATCACGATGAATAAAATTCTTGTCATGCATTCGCTTTAACCCGTGAAGTACTTTTCTAATAATGTAAGCAACTTGTAGCTCATTGCATTGAACATATCTGAGAATATCTCCAAGTGACCCTGCATCCATATATTGCATAAGAATCCATGATGTTCCATTATGGATGTGAGCAGAGATCATCTTGACTAAATATCTCGAATGTAATTGATGCATAATTTTAATTTCATCAAGAATAAATTTTCTTTGCTTTTTTGTTAACTTCATCTCTTTTACTGCAACTTCACGATCCTTGTAATTTGCTAGATATACATTTGAAGTTAGTCCTGTTCCTATTTGTACAACATTTGATAAGAGTGATGTTGGATCTGTATCACGAATTATTCTTACTCCAGAGTATGACCCATACCTTGTACTTGATAAGCTATTCGATTCACTTTCTTCTTCAACGGATGTTAATTTTTTCGTTGATTTTTTCTTGTGTGTCTTTACCGTAGTTTTTCTCTTTCTTTTTCCTTTGTTAAATTCTGGTTTTTTAGAAATAGGCTGCAATTCTAGAGGAGAAAAAGCGACTGAGTTAATCATGGAAAGCACCGATTTTTGCTTTTGATAGAGGAATTTTCGGTGTCTTCTGATTTTTTGAGGTTATGCAGAAATTCAATAGGAATTAAAAAACGGCCAGGCCGTATTGAACGTATGACGGCTTTCAACGAAAAATTGAATACACGATAGATTTCGAACATCCGTGTGTAAACTATTGAATTATTTAATTTCACGAAAATGATCACAGTCCGCTCACTTTTTCGTAAGCACTAACGCCACAAATGTCAAATGGCATTAAAAATACAGAATTTTTTTTTTCATTTTTTATTTTACTTTTGCAAGTACAGTTCCGTTTGTTTTTTAGATACAGAAACTTCTGATGAATTTTCACTGCTTTCAATCTTGATATGGGAATTGTTCTTTCTTCGAACAACAAGAACAATAACAACGACGATAATAACAACAGGAACAGTTATGGCCACTGCTGTGTTGGAGTCGTCAATTTGATTTCATTTCTTCATTTTTGGCAATTGCAGTTGCAAATCGCCCAAATTTTCCAATTTTTCGATGTCTTCTTTTACTATTTCTTTTTTATTTGATTTTATTTCTTCATTTTGCGTTTACGCTTTTGCAACAATTTCATTTAATTCTACTATTGAGTTTGCATTTGATATTTGTGCAGTATAATTCACTTTGTTTTCTTCTTCCAAAAACTTTAATTCATTAATTTTATTCTTTGCTGATGTTTTTTGTGTTTCTTCGTTTTTGTTTGATGCAGATTCTGCTTTTGTAACAATTTCATTTATTTCTTTTTGTGATTTTGCACTTGATATATGTGTTGCATAATTTGATTTGTTTTTTTCTTCAAAGAACATATTATTGATTTTATTCTTTGCTGATGTTTTTGATGTTTCTTCATTTTTATTTGATGTCGATTCTGCAACAATTTCATCTAATTCTTTTAGTTGGTTTGTACATCAAATTTGTGCTGCATAATTTGCTTTGTTTTATTCTTCCAAATACAATAATTCATCAAGTTTGCTTAATGCCTTATCTTTAAATGATCTATTAGAATCAGAAAATGTCTTTTTTCCAATTAATTGTATTGATCCCAATTTATCTTTGCATTTTTCGTATTTTAGATTTTTTACATTATAAAATGCATAAGTTTTATATGGGGCAGTAGATAAATGTTTCAAAATTTTTCTAAGCACGATGTATACATCATCTCATTATAATGAGATTCACAAGTAGTGGGGATTGATGATAACAAAACGGCGTCAACCAACTTTCCTTTTTATGAATTTTAAAAAAAAAAAAAAAATTGGAATATTTATATTGTTCCAAATATATTTTATTTGTTCAATCTCATAAACCATTAAAGAACATGTACAAAATCTAAGGTTTTTTATTATACAAATCATTTTTCATTATTGTTTTGGTTTTTTTGAAGTACCTATAGCATGTAACAAATTTCTATTACTAAAAACTAATCTATGAGTGTAAGCATTTCTTGGCTGGAAATGTCTTAAAGGCTCTGCACCGTTTGCAGAAGTGCTACAAATTGTACCTACATCCCATAACAATACTTCTCCAGACAAATCTGTTGTTGCCAGAATTGTTCCTTCCATACTTAATGTCATATCCACTATATCATTTCTATGTGCCTTAATAGTACCAATTTTGCGACCTTCTCCGATATCCCAAGTTGATATTTTACCAGATTCATCACCTCTGATAATAATTCTACCATTTCTAGTGAACTGTATAACTCTTGGTACGTCTACAGTCGAAGCAAACATTTTCGTAAAAGGAGAATTAGAATCGCATCTAATATCCCATAACATTACTGAGCAATCATAACTCGCGGTCGCTATTGTGGAAGCGTTCGGATGATATTTAATATCTGTTATAGGCTCTTGATGATTCACAAAGACGCGTAATGGCTTAGAATGATCAAGTGCCCATAAAAATCCAACGCTTTCATCACAGCCAGTGACGAAATGATATCCTAATGGCGACCAATCAGCACACCATGTAATACCACCAAATGTTGGTATGTTGGAAAATCCAGTGGAAACTTCGCATGGATTTATACGTATAGAAGATTGTTGGCCACATAATAAAAATTTCGAATCGGGTGAAAATCGAACACAATATGTACGTGGGCCAACAATAGTACGCGTATATGTACATGCAGCTCCTGTTGATGGATTTATTGGACGAGGTATCATCATGTGATTATTACGTGATTCGATTTGTTGATAAAGTAAATTGTCATCAAGATCTGTTGAAGCATTGGTGGAAATTAATTTGACATAATTACGGTCAGTGGCTGCGGCAATTAATGTGCCGCTGCCATTAATGTCATAGGAAACATTTTCATGATGAAATGTGAAATATGCACAAGATGGTAAATTGTTCTTGGAAAGTGGCATCATGTTAAGAATATCATTGGATATGGCAAGGATTCGGTCATGGGGAGGGCGAGGAAGTGGAAAACCGGGATCTGTGGTTTTGTGGTCATCATCAAATATTTCAAATGTACAATTGGGGCCTATATATTTACGAGCTAAATCAAGTGGCCCGTCCTTCAGAAGATGGATAACAGGCTCAATAGGATGCTCGGATTGATCAGTTGTATAAAATATAAATCCGGGAATATGATCTGGTCGAGCTGTAAAATGATCTAAAGAAATAAATGTTATTTTGACTTTCTGGCTGAGGATCTTAAGAAAACGAGTGTATGAGCGATCCATAAGAAATGCAACTAAAGCTTGATATGTGGTTTCAGTAAGAGATGTTGAAAATGTGGTGTTGCTGAGTGAGCTCTGCTTACTGCTAAGAGAGGAAGCATGGAGATATTGATTAAGTTTTTTAATATCTGAATCATGAAAAACATGAAACATTTTGGAACCATCCGCAGCAAATTGAAAATGATCAAAAAATGCTTTAGCTTCAGATTCCCTTTTGGACTCAAACAATTCTACTATTGTGTGATAAAAAAAAGCAAATAAAAGTGGCTTGAGTTGAAGTTGTTGTACAGTAGGAACTTGGTAAACAAAATCAACTAGATCTGAGTACATTTTTGGCATTTCACTTACATCTTCAAGTTCTGCGCTTTGGGAAATTAAATAATCCATTGCTGTTTGATGAGGATAATTTGGAGCAAGAGAATTTAAAAACGATGTGTTTACCATGTATCCATGTTCATTGAAATAATCTTTGATTGAATCACGCAGTTGTCTATTTGGATCTTCCATTGAGCTGGATATTTTGGTTTAGCATAAAACCGCGAAATAAACGTTCTCTTTAATAGAGGCATGAACACTCAACAAATCTTAGAACATGTTTTATCTAAAAGTTTTATAATAATGTTTACATAATATTTTTGCTGTTTAAAATAGTTATTCTCTTGAACTAAATAGAACAAGGGCATTTCTACCCAATTTCATTTTGAATAATTCGATAAAGATGCGGTGAAATGGGTGTTGCGAAGTGGCACAGTCACATAAATTTAGGGGTCTGTATTTTGACCATGTTCTGGATTAGAAACAACCACTATTGGGATTATACATAATAATAATGCATTTTCTTCATGTTCTTCATTAAAAATCATTACATATCTGAGTTAAGTCACACAATTCGCCGACAATGCGTTCTATGATTGCAGCAGCAACATGAGCGCTTTTGTCTTAGGAGGAAAAGTTGCCACGATCGTCATTGACATGTTTTACAGGGGGAGTGCATTGCGAAACCTTCGGATTGGCAGCGGTGTTTCTTGGATTGTTAAAAACGCATTCCAATAATCAACATCGATGAAGTGTTAACCACAATTAAAGTTATATATTTTATTCATGCGAGAATTTGTAAAACATATCGTTTCCAATTGGTGAAAACGTATTTTCATATCTGAAGGAAACACATTTCCTTTATTCTGTTCTTTAATTTTTTAAAATTATTTTGGTGTGGTTTCTTTTTTTGGTCGATAAATAAAAAATAATAATAACAAAAGAATTTAGGGGAAGTATTGCTGTATAATCTTGTTCATTCTCTTTGATTTTTTGTATTCTTTTTATACGGTTTACCTAAATTTCGTTTTCTAAAAACGATCCGGCGGTTGTTTCTATTTTGAATGACTTGTGACGGTTATCCATAATTTTCAGCACGCAGACTATTGACGGTTAACGATTCAAAAAGTCATCGTTGGATTATTTCAACTAAATTTCTAATGTATCCAGGACAATATCCCGGACAATACCCATATGGTCAGCCAGGATACCCACAACAGTACCCTCAACAAGGAATTTATCGCCAGCCTGGGCCATATGGTCAATACCCACAGACAAACCAATATGCACAACCTGTTTATGGACAACAGCCATACAGACAACCTTCACCATACGGTCAATACCCAGGAATGCCAGGTCAACCTTATCCAGGTCAGCCATATCCAGGTTCTCAAGGCCAGCCATATCCAGGTCAACCTTATCCAGGGCAAGCACCACAAATACCAGGACAACCAAATGATCCCCTTAGAGGGTCTCATGCACAACCATATCCAGGGCAACCTTATCCAGGTCAATCACCACAAATGCCAGGTCAACCATATCCTGGCCAGCCAGCTCCTGGCTCTCATGGACAACAGTATCCAGGAATGGCACCTTCTGGTTCTCAAGGTCAACAATATCCAGGAATTCCATCACAAGGTTCTCAAGGTCAACAATATCCTGGACAACCAAATCAACAATACCCAGGACAGTCACCTCAAATGCCTGGACAACCAGCACCTGGTTCCCAAGGCCAACCGTATCCAGGAATGCCATCACAAGGTTCTCAAGGTCAACAATATCCTGGACAACCAAATCAACAATACCCAGGACAGCCACCTCAAATTCCTGGACAACCTGCTCCTGGCTCTCAAAGTCAACAATATCCAGGAATGCAAAATCAACAATATCCTGGACAACCAAGTCAGCAATATTCTGGACAACCACAGCAAATGCCTGGACAACCAGCGCCTGGTTCTCAGGGCCAACAATATCCTGGACAACCAAGTCAGCAATATCCTGGACAACCAAGTCAGCAATATTCTGGACAACCACAGCAAATGCCTGGACAACCAGCACCTGGTTCTCAAGGTCAGCAATATCCTGGGCAATCACCAAGGCCATCACAGAATGATCCATATGCTTCAATTCCAAATCAATATCCGGGACAGCCACAACCACAAAATGAGTCACAAGGAAGCCAAAGCCAACAAAGTCCTAATCCGCCATATCCTTCGCCACCAAATGACTTAAGCCAATCTTACACACAGCCACCGCCAGGCCAGCAGCCACAATACCCTCCACAACAACAACAGCAACAACAACCTCCACAGTACCCAGGAATGCCGCCTGAACAACGCCCACCACAAGAGCAGCGTCCACCTCAGCAGCAGCCACAAGAACAGCCGCAGTATCCACCGCAACAGCCACCACAAGGACAGCAGTATCCAGACTTGCCGCCTTACCCAGCTATGCCACAAGAGCAGCAACAACAACAACAGCCACCACAAGAACAACGTCCACCTCAACAGGAACAGCAACAACAGCCGCCGCAGTATCCGGACTTGCCAGCATACCCATCAATGCCACCACAGGAACAGCAGCAACAGCAACAACAACCAAATGACATGCCGCAATACCCGAATTTGCCACCTGAACAACAGCGTCCACAAGAGCATCCGCCAATGCCACCAAGCGAAATGCCATCAGCTGGACCACCACCACAACAACAACAACAGCAGCAGTTCAGCTATCCAAGCCTTGACCAGCCCAACGCAGACAGCAGCAACAGCAGCAGCAATGCACCACCCCAACAATTAGGGTACCCCAATCTACCTGAAATGACAAATGCACAACAGCCACCTCAGCAACCACCACAACAGCCACCACAGCAGCCACAAAACACCGGAGGATTACCACAATATCCAAATATTCCCGAATTAGACATCTAAACAGTAACAATTGAATTGTTCAAATTTTCCTTTATTCATTTTTCGATTCCTCTGCGCACCGTTGGGCACAGCTCCCGCACCAGCGCTTTGCCCGATGTGACCGAAGTGGCTCCAACGTAAAAGTCGATTGCGCCTTGAAACAGTTTGAGCCCCATCGACTTTATGATCGATACTTCTGTTGGGACAACGCCTCCAATGACAAAAACCATTATTTTCTGGTTTTGGCTTTTGTTGGCTTCTTTGTTTTTGAAGAAATTTGAAAAATCTATCGGAGGTGTTGAGAATGGCGTTTGATTCTTTTCTAAAAACCATTTTTTGGTATGTCCGATTTTTCCGAGTACTGTTTCTTCAACAAGACGACAAATTAATGGAACATAACCACCATCATAAAATGATCCAAAGTCATCTTTTTTATCAGGAGATACCATTAAGTTAAATAACTTTTTGGTTTGTTCCCATGTTGGAAGATGTTTCGAAAATAAATCATAAAATGGAACTTTATTAGTTAGTAAATTTACTTTTTCAAGATTTAAAATATCATCAAATGCTTTCATACCAAATCGTTCAATTATTCTTCTTCTGATTAGATGTAATTTCTTTTTACTTAATCCTCTATTATATATACATTCGATGCAATATTGACGAATTGCTTCATCCCAATATCTATCTGTAAGCATAAAGTTATCTGAATAAGGAGGTTCTACATCGATTCCAACTTGAGTTCGATATTCAAATTCTATAGTATCCTTAAAACGATTATCTAATGATTTAATCATAGCAAGATAATTCATAATATCTAAATGAAGATTAAGACGTGGTTTGATTTCAGCAAGTCTTTTTGCATTGATAGCATGTGTTTTAAATTGATTTGTATCTAATCCAGGTATAAGCGCTTTCTTTGTTCGATCTATTGCAGATATTTCAGAACAAGCTACTTCAACAGCATCTGATAATTGCATACCTCTTAGTTCTCGATATACTTTATCAGTATTATTTAATATTATTCTTTCATTTCCTTGATTAAGTTCTGTTGGAAGATTTAATATATTATTTCTGATTGATAAGTTTTCATATAATATTCCTTCATAAGTAAATTCTGTCATCAAAGGTGTAAAAAGATCGCATGTTCTATCTAAAATAATTAATGATGAAAAGGATGGTTCTTCATCAAATACAGAAATTGAAATATGTTCTTTCATCTCATTCATAATATGTTTAACTCGAGATGACATTGGACCAAAAGTATATATTTTTGGAAATATTCCATTTATTGCTTCTATCTTAACTAATGCACGTGATATCGTTCTTAAATCTTCTATTTTTTTCTCAGCAAACACATGACGAAAACAATGAGGAGTTGGTACAAGGAATTCATAATTTTCTATGGCTATTAAATCTGCATGAAATTCTATAATCATGATTTCACTTTCAATTCCAGAGTTTTCTACTGCTATTTGTGATAATCGATCATATACTGGAGATATTAAAATTGTTCTTCTTTTGTTTGGAAGCTTTTTGTAATATTGACAAAGTTCTTTGATGACTTCTGGTTCATTAGGAACTATTGATATTATTTCATTAAGGTTAATTGAAGATTCTTCCAGTGATAAAGCTTCTTCAAATGTTATAACTTTTGAAAATGCTTTGCCTAAAACATTGATGCTTAACAAACATTCGATAAAAGGAAGATAATCATATGGAATTATGCAAAGGGAGTTTTTGTCTAATTTCATACTTTTGAATTCATTAAGTGCTTGATGAATTATTGGGTCAAATATGGAATCTTTTTGCTTTGTCATTTTAGCCATAAAAACGTGAACCTTTTGGTTTTATATTTGCCATGCTTAAAATGTGAAAATAATCCAATCAATATTAACAAAGATAATTATTTAGGCTGTATTATAAACATTCAATTTATATTAGTCGCAAAATTAAAAGACTTAATTCAATAACATACGATATGCAAGGTAAAGAAATGTTATTTCAGAAGTTATTTTTAGATGCTAAAAAAATAATGATCATTAAAAAATTTGTTCATTAAAACATATAAACTATTTTTGATTGCAAGAAAAAGGAAGGGGGCTATTGCAAAAAAGCCATAATTTTATGACTTAAAAGCCAAAGGAATGAACAAAAAATACCTTTGTCAAACTTGTCCAAATAAAAAATATCAAAAAATGGGCCCCGGCAGGGGTCGAACCCGCAATCTTATCCTTAGGAGGGACACGCCTTATCCATTGGGCCACGAGGCCATCCATTTTTTTGATATATTTTAATATTATAAACAAGAATTTTAGAATTTTTTTTATAAATAATATACAAACTTAAAAATGTTTTTTCATTTATTGTAAAAAATATGATATCACATTATTGAGCTTCTAAAATTTTCATAATATTATCCATATTGCTTCATAATAAATATTTTCCAAATTTCCATAAAATATACATGATTTCCATATAATTGTAATTTATTTAATTTAATTTGCAAAGTTTCAATCAAAACACAATGTGAATTATGTAAGTTAATTTATAATTATTGGTGAAAAAAGGAATCATTTATGGAATATTTGAATGATTTACATCTATGTTCGAGTTGTGTCACTTTTCTACCTAAAAATCTTCAACATGAGTTCAGTTCCCTGGAAAAATTCTAACATTGAAACATGGTTATCTAATGTTATTTCAAGTTGTATTAGCAAAGAAGAAGTTGAAAATAAGAAAGAAAAATTGAAGGAACTTTTAATTTCGAGCGAAAGTAACGAAACATTACAATATCCAATTTATGAACTTTTAGGAGAAAAATCATTTCATGTTATTGAAACATTATTAAAATATCGTGAAAATATTATATATTCGTTAAAACACCAAACTGAAGAAAATGAAGAAAGAAAAGAAGATGAACAACGAAAACAAGAACAAGAAGAAGAAAAAGAAAAAGAGAACAAATATCATTCACCATTATCAGAAAAGTCACGTTATATTCATAGTGAGACAGTTAATGGCACTTGGTATACAGTTGAAGCGACCAAATTACAGCGACCAAATATTTCACATATTCCTATTCAAGAATTACCAGTATGGAGTCGTAAATGTTTTTTTAGGGTGTGAAACATTAAATGATATTCAAAGCATTGTTTATAAATCCACACAAAGTAATGAGAATTTATTAATTTGTGCGCCGACAGGAAGTGGTAAAACTAATGTTGCGTTACTTTGTATTATTAATGAGATCAAGAAACATTTAATCGAACATAAACATTCATTGCCAACCATTTCTAATAATTCCAAATTTTTAATTGTATATCTTACACCTATGAAAGCGTTAGCTACTGAAATTACACATAAACTTTCTACATCATTACAACATCTTAAAATTAATGTTAAAGAATATACAGGTGATACACATATGTCAAGTTTTGAATTAGAGCGTACGCAAATTCTTGTTGCTACTCCAGAGAAATGGGATGTTGCTACACGACGTAGTGGCGAAGGGACATTATCTATGCGTATTAAATTATTAATTATTGATGAAATTCATTTACTTCAAGATGAACGTGGACCAGTTATTGAAGCACTTGTAGCACGAACATTACGCCAAGTTGAACAAACGCAAAAAATCATTCGAATTATTGGTTTATCAGCCACACTTCCTAATTATCAAGATGTTGCTAATTTTTTACATGTTAATAAAAATGGTTTATATATCTTTGGCCCAGAATTTCGCCCAGTTCCACTTGCTATGACATTAATTGGAGCCAAAAATACCAATTTAACACCAAAATCAGAGAAACTAATTTATGAAGAACTTTATAAACCAGGTCGCGAGAAAGACACAGTACAAATTGATTGTATAGCGATACAACTTTTACGACGAATTATAACAGAAAAGAAACAAGTCTTAGTATTTGTTCATACACGTAATGAAACCATTAAATTTGCAGAATTAATTATTAAATATCTTGATATTCCTATTAATTCAGTATTTAATAAAGAACTTAAACATAAAAATATTCAAGGGCAAGTTAAAGAAATATTAAGTAAAGGAGTTGGGATTCATCATGCAGGATTACCACGAAATGAACGAATCTTTATTGAGAATTCATTTCGAAATAATTCATTTTCAATATTAATATGTACTGCCACATTAGCATGGGGAGTTAATTTACCAGCGCATACAGTTATCATTAAAGATACTAAAAATTTATAATCAAGAATATGGTGGATATGAAAACATTGGAATTTTTAGATGTTCATCAAATGTTTGGACGTGCAGGTCGACCACAATTTGATAAAGATGGTCATGGGATCTTAATTTCTACGAACAAAGTTCTTCAACGTTATACTACTACATTAATTAATGCAGAATCGATTAAATCTAATTTTCATACACGTTTAGAAGATTTTTTAAATGCTGAAATTTCATTAGGTACCGTTACTAGTAAACAAGATGCACTTAAATGGTTACATTATACATTTATGTATCAACTTGATCCAGATGAAACGCATTATACTGAAATCTTAAATTATTGTATTAATGAACTTACAGATAATTATATGATTCATTCATCATTAGCTACAGAATCATTACATCCTACATATTTAGGACAAATTGCATCATTACATTATATTCCATTTACATCTATTTGTTATTTTAATGAAAAACTTCATATTAATATGAGTGAAGAAGAACTTTTAGATTGTATTTTTTCATCAGGAATTTTTCAATCACTTTTAGTTCGTAGATCAGAAGTTTATGAATTAGAACATTATCAACCATTAATTCCATTATTAACACCATTTGATGAACTTTCAGGGAAAGTTAATATTTTATTTCAATCATATATTTCACGATATAAATTTAAGACTACATCATTAACATTAGATCAAACATGGTTATCAGATAATTTAGAACGAATTTTTGATGCAATTTTTGAATTAACACTTGAACGTGGATGGAGTTATTTAAGTAAATTTTCATTAAATTTATGTAAAATGGTTGAACATCAACTTTGGTGGTGTCAAGAGAAACATGAACATCCATTAAAACAATTTTTAACCAAGAAAGAATATTTACCTACACTTCATAAATTAGAAAACATTAGTAATAATATTAAAGAACTTAAAGAAATCGAATTTAACGAATTAAAACAATTATTACGGAATGATATTAATACTGAAATTATATATAAAGCAATCCAACATTTTCCTATAGTTGAAGTTTATAGTGAATATCAACCTATTAAAGAAAACATTAATTTAATTAATATTGAACTTCGATTTCCATTTGAATGGGAAAATTCACAATTTCAAGATAATGAATTATTTTGGTTATTTATTGAAGAACCAGATGGAAGTAAAATTTATTATTCACAAGAAATTAATATTAACAAACGAATATCTAAAGTTGGATTAAATATTAAAACATATGTTCCAAATCCGAATACACAAGAATATTTAATTACTATTACATCTATTAAATATTTAGGAGTTGAAGATTCATATATTCTACGTATTGAAGATTATGAAGAAAAAACATAAAATTGATGAAATTTATTATACGAAACTTTCACCTAAATTAAAGAAACTTCCAATTACAATTATTGAAAATGAAGAAACACGAAAACGATTTTCGATTAAAGAATTTAATTTAATTCAAACGCAATTATTTTATCAAACATATCATAGTAATGAATCACTTTTATTATGTTCACCAAGTAAAACAGGGAAAAGTATTATTGGAGAATTAGGTATTTGTAAAGTATTAGAAGAAAGTGAAACCTCAAAAATTATTTATATTATATCATTTCATGAGATATATCATGAATATATTGAAGATTTTAAGAAACGTTATAAAAATTTAACTTATGAACTTGAAGGTAATTATCAAAAAGATCTTAAAAATTATGAAAAATCACGTATAATATTTAGTACAGCCAAAAAATGGGATTCATTTTCATATTATTTAACTAATAAACATATTAAAACTAATATTTCATTAATTATCCTTGATGAACTTGAATTAATTGGTAATAAAAATGGACATATTTATGAAAATATTATTTATCGTATTCGAAATATTATTAATGAACGAATTCGAATTATTGGTTTATCTACACCATTAAGTAATGTTAATGATATTGGACAATATTTACGAATTTCTAAACGAAATATTTATAATTTTAATAATTCTACACGAATTATTCCATTAATGGTTTTTTATTCAAGGTTTTCCAGGTCGTCAATATTATTCACGTATGGCAGCTATGAATAAACCATTAATTGATTCTATTTTACAATATTCTAAAGGTAAATCCACACTTATTTTTTGTACCATCTAAGAAACAAACTATAATTACAGCTATTGATTTAATATCATCACATCATAATTCTATACAATTTTTAAATACTACAGAAGAATTAATTCAAATTTCTAAAAGAATTGATAACAAGAAATTATCATATTTTTTAACATTTGGTATTGGTATTTATCATAAAGATTTAACTAAGAAAGATAAAGAAATTATTAAAGAATTATTTAAAACAGAAAAAATTAATTTATTTAATTTGTACCTCTAATTATTCATTTACATTAAATATTTCAGCACATTTTGTTATTATTAAAGGTACAGAATATTATGATAAAGAATATGGTATTTATAAAACATATGAACTTTCCGAACTTCAACAAATGATTCGTAAATCAGGACGTTATGGATATGATACACAAAGTTCAGTTATGATCTTATGTGAAGAAACACGATTAGAATTTCTTAAAACATTTATTAATGAATCATTTCCAGTTGAATCGACATTATTAAATCATTTAAGTGAATATATTAAAAATGAAATTTCTAATAATACAATTCGAAATGAGAAAGATATTTATAAATATATTTCAAATACATATTTTTCACTTCGACTTTATAAGAATCCACTTTATTATAATAATAAAACACTTCAAAATATTATTAAAGAAATATTAGAAGAATTAAAACTTAGTCAATGTTATAAAATTAATGAAAATAAAGAAATTGAATCCACTAATTATTGTAAAATTTCTAGTTATTATAATATTTCACATTTAACAGTTCGAAATATTATACATAATTTACAAGAAATTAGTGAATTTGATATTCCTAATTTATTATTAATTTTATGTAAAAGTAAAGAATTTGAACGTATTCAACTTCGTCATTTAGAAGAAGATATATTACAACATATGAAACCACGATTTATTATTAATGATCCGACATATTTAATTAGTACCAAAGTATTTTATATTATTGAATATTATTTAAGTCAAAAGACATTACCAACACAAGAATTTAAAGAAGATTTAAAAATTATACAAAAATATTTAATGAAAATCATTGATTTTTTTAATTGAAATTATGCGCACAGAAAGTAATCTTCAAGGTATTATTAAGATTATATTAATTAAACAAATGAATTCACAAGGAATTTGGTGGGATCAAAATCCATTACAATTTTTAATGAAAGAATCGAAAGGAAACATTCGAACTATTCCTGAATTAATATTAAATAAGAACATTCCTAAATATTTTAATAATATTAAGAATAAAATATTAATTTATTCAGTCAATTCACGTGAATTAACAGAAAATAAAAAATAAATTTTATTTACGATTACGATTAATTTCAGGCGAAATTGGAAATACAATTTATACGATTAATAATAGTAATAATTATAATAATAATAACATTAAATATCAACAACAAAATCTTTATATATTTATAGGTAATCCTAATAATAATAAAAATTTATGCATTTCAACGAATTCAAGCGAAAGAAAAAAATATATTTTTAACACTTCAAAGTAAAGAAATAATTGAAGAAAACAGTTATTTATATATATTTAATGATTCATATATTGGAATTGATCAAATGTATTCAGTTAACAAAAGTATTATTAAAACGAAAATGAAAGAAAATCAAAATCAAAGTAACAATAATAACAATAACAACAAGAAATCGGTAATTTTAAACACGACAAAGAATAATAAGCAAAATAAAGAAGAAAATGATTTACTTGATTTCAAAATCGAAGATTTACTTGAAAATGAACAAAATGATAACAAAAATACCAAAAAATACTAAAAAAAAAAAAAAAAACAAAAACAACAAAAGTAAAGTTAAAGTTGAAAAGCCAAATAGAAAACAAAATAACAACAAAAACAATAATAATAACAATAACAATAATAAAGTTAAAGTGGAAAAGCCGAATAAAGAACAAAATAATAAAATTACTATTGAAAAAAATGATAAAAATGAACAACAAAATGAAAACAAAGAAAATAAAACGAATGAAACGAACAATGCGAATAATGGAAATAACGGAAATAAAAAACAAAGAAGAAGACCAAACCGACGCAATAATCCATTTGTTTATTATGCACCAGATTAATGTTTGTAATTTGTTTTTATTATTTAATAAATATATAAATATATATTAATTTGTGAAGTTTTATTTTTAGTAAAAATTTTAGTGAGTAAAGTCAAAAGCATTTATGTTTCCTGCATCTGGTTTTGATTATATTATTTTGAGTTTAACGTTTCTTTCATTTGTTTACATATTCCTTTTATTTTTCTATGATATCATTATGGAGATTCATTATTATTTTTAATATTTTTGAAAAAAATAAATACTATTACAGAAATAATTATTATTACAACAAACACAGTAATTATAATACCTGCAATAATACCTGCCTTTTTCTCATTTGATTCAGTTATTTGTTCTAATTTATTCGGGTTCAATAAGATGTTCTTTAATCCTTCTGAATATTCAATATAACCTTCACGCAAATTATTACAATTAACAGGTCGAACACTATATGAAAAATTAAATCCATCAATTCGACTTTCAATATGAACAATATAATATTCACCAACTTTAATCTTGTCTTCTTGAACGTCAATTATAATAGCTTCTGATCCACCATAATATTCTCGTTCATGTGAAATACTTTTTATAATATTTTCTCCTTTAGAATTCATTGCATTAACTTGATATGAATTTGGTGTTAATCGTTGATATATAGAATCATAATAATATTCAATACCATCAATTATTTCATATTTCTTAGGAATATTTATAATATGTGATATACTCCAACGTGAATAACAAAGATCAATAGGAATAATACCAATTGGATATGCGACAAATTTTACATTTTTTTATATATAAATCATTTTTATCAAATGTTTTCATTCCTTTAATATAAAGATTAGAATATGATCCTTTAACTCCTCCACTCCAAAATTTAAGTAATGGTGAAATAATAGCTCTTCTATGTCCTAATGATTTTATTCCCCTATCTTCCATATATTCTGGTATAGATTCGGTTAATGAAGCGGGTCCAGGTATAATTTTATATAGGTTTGAGTTTTGTAACGCTTTTGCTCCTTCTTGGGTCCAACATTTATTCCCTTGATCATAGTAATGTGTAAGTCTACCAAATTTTGATAAAATTGCACATGCTTCTTGTGAATATTTCCGATAATTACGATTTTCTCGAAGTTCTTTTAAACCAAGAACCCAACGATAAAAATTAATACGATTTTCTGCATAAAGAAAATCTTGTTCATTGATAGCTTCACCTGGGTCACATTCATCATTAATATTTCCTTTCCAAAATGGAGGTAAAGATATTGGAACAAATTTCGAATGATAATTTTTACATGTTTCTAATGTTGTTCTTTTTTCTACTTCTTCTAATATTTCTAATGTAACACAAAGAGGAATAAAGATAAACATTCTTTTTTAATAACTTTTTAGAGATTTAAGTTATTTTTCTTAAAACAAACAAACCATCTTTCTTTTAATTATTCAAACACTTTGATTTAATTTAATTATATTTAAATTTATTAAAATCTTTTTTACCTTAATTTTACATTTTTTAAAGTTCAATAACCTAAATAACCTCTGATAAAAAACGAATTGGAAAAACTTTTAAAATCCGGCCAGTATATAAAAAATGGAATAAAATAGGAAATATATTTCCTATATAAAACAAATTTTTTCTCATTCCGCAAAAAAAGTCTTTTACCGTATTTTTTATATTTTACCAGAGTTCAAGTAGCAATTTTCATATTAACGAAATTTAATTAAAAGAATAAATACATAAAATTTTGTTCCTTAAGAAATGAAAACAAATTGTTGAATAACAAATAAACTGGTTCTCAGCGGTTGTACCAAAATTGAAAACAGTTCAGATATCCAACGATAAAAAACAAACAAAAAAATCAGACTTTCAATGGTTTACTGGTACAACCGATGAGAAGCACGTTGGATACAAACTTCTTCAAATCTTTTTTCACGGACTCTATATTTTTTGTTTTCAAACGCTTGGCGGCCTCTTTGAATGCTAATCCGTCTTCCACGATGGATTTATATAACCTTCTATCCAGTTTTTTCTGTCCAATTTGGTTCTTCTTCAATTTTCGCCATTGTTTCTTCGTATGCATTTTCTTCTTCTTCAGTAAATTTACTAAGTACGACGCTTTGGAATTCATCTTCAAGTGTACCTGCAACTTCTAAATATTCTTTTGTTGGTATATCTATGATATCACTAAAATGACCGTTGATTGATTCCCCATTATACTTTAGACATAATGCACATCTTTTTCTAAAACTTATTATTAAATTATTGATTGTTGTAATGCTTATTGATTCCCATGCTTCAATAATTGTGTCAATAAGTGAATCTAAATCTGGGGGATTCACTTCTTCAACTTTTCGCTTCAAAATCGCCCATAAATGTTCGATTACATTTAAATCTGGTGAATTTGATGGCCATTTATCGAGTAAATTACAATATTTTCTAATGAATCCAATAGAAGCTCTATGGGCACTTGCACCATCTTGCTGGAATAACAAATGTACTGATTCTGGTAATGATAGATAATCAATAACTTTGCTATCTATTAATATTTTTTGATAATTACCTGCATCTATTGATTTTGTTACTATGGTAAGTGCTGATTTATAATTTTTTTTCCAATCGCACCGAAAACCATAATTGATTTAGGAAATTTATCACA
This sequence comes from Histomonas meleagridis, assembly GCF_020186115.1. Lineage (NCBI taxonomy): Eukaryota > Parabasalia > Tritrichomonadida > Dientamoebidae > Histomonas > Histomonas meleagridis. Next base: position 138,974 of record NW_027150896.1, read on the forward strand.
TATTTCATAAATTCCAGGAATATCTTCTCCCTTCCTTCGCCAAACCCACCTCCGATCTGTTTCTAGAACGAACCTAGATTCATCAGAAAATATAATATCTTCTCCTAGAATTCCATCTTTCAAAATTCTGTGACAAACAAGGACTCGGTTCCTTTTTTGTAATTCTGATAGGTTTTGCTTGTGCTTCATTGGGAGATATTTAGAATTCAATGCATGTTCAATCCTGTTGACTGTAGAACGTGATATAACAATTCCTAGATTTTTCTCTATAAGTTCTGCAATTCTTGAATCTGATACGTTAGGCTATTGAATTCTTAATGTTTCGACTTCGGTTCTGCAAAGATCTCTTTTATGCATAATTGGTTTTTTTTGGAGTAAAACAATTTGCATCAATTTGCTTTTTTGACTGTTGATATTGTTGATTTACTTACATTTAACTGTCTTCTTATTACTTCATACGTGCAACCATACTTGAGCATTGTCGCAATCTGCTCTTCTTTGTTAGAAAGGCTTTTAATATCTTGTATAAGTTGTTCGCTTATCATGAAAATGAACGGGAAATATTACCGCCATAATATCAAATGAAGACCTCAAATTTTAGCGGGCAACTTTCAAAATCTGAATTTAATAAACTTGTGAAAAAAGTAGTACAACCGCTGAGAACCAGTTTAGTTGTTTTGAATCAATCAAAAGACATTTTTAAAAGTCACGTTCATAGATGAATTTTATTTTATTAAAGATTAGAAGCCATTTTATAATGTTTGCCCAAGGGCATGTTATGATAAAATTTTGATTAGAATAAAAAAATGATTCATGCCGTTATGAGCAGAACGTCTTTTGCACTTTTGATCGAATTGATTGATTGTGTACTTTACGCTCAATTCAAAAAGTGAATTTACATGTTCGTTTTATTGAAAAGTGGCACTTAATGGAAAGTAAATCCAATGTTATAAAAATTGTACTTCTTGGAGATGCAGGAACAGGAAAATCTTCTTTACTTACACGTTGGGCTGATGATCGATATGATCCATCTCTGAAATCCACTATAGGTGTTGCATTTAGAAATGTTTCATTTGAATTTCAATCAGAACAACACGAAATACAAATATGGGATACTGCAGGTCAAGAAACTTTCCGTTCTACTTCTCCTTTGTATTGCAGAAATGCTTATTCGGCAATGATTGTTTATGATATTACTTCAAAATCATCTTTTAATAGCTTAGAAGAATGGATTCAAATACTCCGCTCAGATGGTAATGAGATTCCTTTTGTTCTTGTTGGAAATAAAAGTGATTTAGCTGCAAGTCGTGATGTACCATTTGATTTAGGCAAACAATTTGCAAAAAATTATAACACCGAATTTTATGAAACCAGTGTAGTTAGAGGTGAGTTTGTCAACGAAGCATTTGAAGCAGTTGTAACAAGGGCAATAATGCAGAAAAAAAGAAATGATCCTCTGATCGAAGGTGTTACACAGATAGACCTCTCGCAGCAAACAGGCGGTCAAAAGAAAGATTGTTGCTAAATAGAGAGTTTTTTTCTTGTAATATATTGATAATTGCATCTTGAGAAAACGTTTCCTAAATGTGAAATTTAATATAATTTAATATCTTAGTAATAAATTAATAAAAAAAAAATATAAACTCTTTCATTTTAGCAATAAGTCAAAGTGAAGTTATTCATTTATTTAATAGATTGTTAATAAATGTAAATGATTTTTATATGAAAATGCATTTTTGAGTTTGGACATGTTCAATAATATTTGTATATAGAAACTTTAAATATATAAAATTAAATATAAAAGATTCTATTATTCATTGATCTTTTTTGAATTAGAATACACAAATTCCATATAAAAATCAAAGCGCTTTGATAATTAATAGAAAGATGGTTTGTTTGTTTTAAGAAAAATAGCTTAAATCTCTAAAAAGTTATTAAAAAAGAATGTTTATCTTTATTCCTCTTTGTGTTACATTAGAAATATTAGAAGAAGTAGAAAAAAGAACAACATTAGAAACATGTAAAAATTATCATTCGAAATTTGTTCCAATATCTTTACCTCCATTTTGGAAAGGAAATATTAATGATGAATGTGACCCAGGTGAAGCTATCAATGAACAAGATTTTCTTTATGCAGAAAATCGTATTAATTTTTATCGTTGGGTTCTTGGTTTAAAAGGACTTCGAGAAAATCGTAATTATCGGAAATATTCACAAGAAGCATGTGCAATTTTATCAAAAGTTGATAGACTTACACATTACTATAATCAAGGGAATAAATGTTGGACAATAGGTGGGGAAAAAGCATTAGAAAATTCAAATATATTTGAACTTAAGCCATATGTTGCATCAATTACTAAATCTATACCAGAATATATGGAAGATAGGGGAATAAAATCATTAGGACATAGAAGAGCTATTATTTCACCATTACTTAAATTTTGGAGTGGAGGAGTTAAAGGATCATATTCTAATCTTTATATTAAAGGAATGAAAACATTTGATAAAAATGATTTATATATAAAAAATGTAAAATTTGTCGCATATCCAATTGGTATTATTCCTATTGATCTTTGTTATTCACGTTGGAGTATATCACATATTATAAATATTCCTAAGAAATATGAAATAATTGATGGTATTGAATATTATTATGATTCTATATATCAACGATTAACACCAAATTCATATCAAGTTAATGCAATGAATTCTAAAGGAGAAAATATTATTAAAAGTATTTCACATGAACGAGAATATTATGGTGGATCAGAAGCTATTATAATTGACGTTCAAGAAGACAAGATTAAAGTTGGTGAATATTATATTGTTCATATTGAAAGTCGAATTGATGGATTTAATTTTTCATATAGTGTTCGACCTGTTAATTGTAATAATTTGCGTGAAGGTTATATTGAATATTCAGAAGGATTAAAGAACATCTTATTGAACCCGAATAAATTAGAACAAATAACTGAAGGGACTAATTCCGAACAAGAAAAAAGAAAGGAAGAACAAAGAAGAGAAGAACAAAGAAAAAAGGAAGAACAAAGAATAGAAGAACAAAAAAGAAGAGAAGAACAAAGAAGAATAGAAGAACAAAAAAGAAGACAAGAGCAAAGAAGAAAGGAAGAACAAAAAAGAATAGAAGAACAAAAAAGAAAGGAAGAACAAAAAAGAATAGAAAAACAAAGAAGAGAAGAACAAAAAAGAAAGGAAGAACAAAAAAGAATAGAAGAACAAAAAAGAATAGAAGAACAAAAAAGAATAGAAGAGCAAAAAAGAATCGAAGAACAAAGAAGAGAAGAACAAAAAAGAATAGAAGAGCAAAAAAGAATAGAAGAACAAAAAAGAATCGAAGAACAAAGAAGAGAAGAACAAAAAAGAATAGAAGAACAAAAAAGAATAGAAGAACAAAAAAGAATAGAAGAACAAAAAAGAATAGAAGAACAAAAAAGAATAGAAGAACAAAAAAGAATAGAAGAACAAAAAAGAATAGAAGAACAAAGAAGAGAAGAACAAAAAAGAATAGAAGAACAAAAAAGAAGAGAAGAGCAAAAAAGAATCGAAGAACAAAGAAGAGAAGAACAAAAAAGAATAGAAGAGCAAAAAAGAATAGAAGAACAAAAAAGAATAGAAGAACAAAAAAGAATAGAAGAACAAAAAAGAATAGAAGAACAAAAAAGAATAGAAGAACAAAAAAGAATAGAAGAACAAAAAAGAATAGAAGAACAAAAAAGAATAGAAGAACAAAAAAGAATAGAAGAACAAAAAAGAATAGAAGAACAAAAAAGAATCGAAGAACAAAAAAGAATCGAAGAACAAAGAAGAATAGAAGAACAAAAAAGAATAGAAGAACAAAAAAGAAGGGAACAAGAACCAAGGAAAGAAAAAACTCAGAAAATAGAAAAAGAACAAAAACAAGAACCTAATTCAAGAATGGAAGCATATCTGAAAAATGAAACAAGATCACATCCAAAACCAAAATTAAACAAAGGAAAAGAAAGTATTATCACAGGATGTATAATAGCAGTATTTACTGTCTTAATCATTATTTCTCTATTTGGTTTAATTATATATAAGAAAAGAACAAAAAATAACAACATAACTGAGACATTTTCACTTGCAATATAATTAGAATATCCACAACCAAATAAAATTTTTGGTTTCTTTGAATTATTTTTTCATTAATTTTTTATCAATTATTTAACTAAAAATTGTTTTATGTAATTTCCTAAAAATAAAACTTCACAAATTAATATATATTTATATATTTATTAAATAATAAAAACAAATTACAAACATTAATCTGGTGCATAATAAACAAATGGATTATTGCGTCGGTTTGGTCTTCTTCTTTGTTTTTTATTTCCGTTATTTCCATTATTCGCATTGTTCGTTTCATTCGTTTTATTTTTCTTTGTTTTCATTTTGTTGTTCATTTTTATCATTTTTTTCAATAGTAATTTTATTATTTTGTTCTTTATTCGGCTTTTCCACTTTAACTTTATTATTGTTATTGTTATTATTATTGTTTTTGTTGTTATTTTGTTTTCTATTTGGCTTTTCAACTTTAACTTTACTTTTGTTGTTTTTGTTATTTTTAGTATTTTTAGTATTTTTGGTATTTTTGTTATCATTTTGTTCATTTTCAAGTAAATCTTCGATTTTGAAATCAAGTAAATCATTTTCTTCTTTATTTTGCTTATTATTCTTTGTCGTGTTTAAAATTACCGATTTCTTGTTGTTATTGTTATTATTGTTACTTTGATTTTTGATTTTCTTTCATTTTCGTTTTAATAATACTTTTGTTAACTGAATACATTTGATCAATTCCAATATATGAATCATTAAATATATATAAATAACTGTTTTCTTCAATTATTTCTTTACTTTGAAGTGTTAAAAATATATTTTTTTCTTTCGCTTGAATTCGTTGAAATGCATAAATTTTATTATTATTAGGATTACCTATAAATATATAAAGATTTTGTTGTTGATATTTAATGTTATTATTATTATAATTATTACTATTATTAATCGTATAAATTGTATTTCCAATTTCGCCTGAAATTAATCGTAATCGTAAATAAAATTTATTTTTATTTTCTGTTAATTCACGTGAATTGACTGAATAAATTAATATTTTATTCTTAATATTATTAAAATATTTAGGAATGTTCTTATTTAATATTAATTCAGGAATAGTTCGAATGTTTCCTTTCGATTCTTTCATTAAAAATTGTAATGGATTTTGATCCCACCAAATTCCTTGTGAATTCATTTGTTTAATTAATATAATCTTAATAATACCTTGAAGATTACTTTCTGTGCGCATAATTTCAATTAAAAAATCAATGATTTTCATTAAATATTTTTGTATAATTTTTAAATCTTCTTTAAATTCTTGTGTTGGTAATGTCTTTTGACTTAAATAATATTCAATAATATAAAATACTTTGGTACTAATTAAATATGTCGGATCATTAATAATAAATCGTGGTTTCATATGTTGTAATATATCTTCTTCTAAATGACGAAGTTGAATACGTTCAAATTCTTTACTTTTTACATAAAATTAATAATAAATTAGGAATATCAAATTCACTAATTTCTTGTAAATTATGTATAATATTTCGAACTGTTAAATGTGAAATATTATAATAACTAGAAATTTTACAATAATTAGTGGATTCAATTTCTTTATTTTCATTAATTTTATAACATTGACTAAGTTTTAATTCTTCTAATATTTCTTTAATAATATTTTTGAAGTGTTTTATTATTATAATAAAGTGGATTCTTATAAAGTCGAAGTGAAAAATATGTATTTGAAATATATTTATAAATATCTTTCTCATTTCGAATTGTATTATTAGAAATTTCATTTTTAATATATTCACTTAAATGATTTAATAATGTCGATTCAACTGGAAATGATTCATTAATAAATGTTTTAAGAAATTCTAATCGTGTTTCTTCACATAAGATCATAACTGAACTTTGTGTATCATATCCATAACGTCCTGATTTACGAATCATTTGTTGAAGTTCGGAAAGTTCATATGTTTTATAAATACCATATTCTTTATCATAATATTCTGTACCTTTAATAATAACAAAATGTGCTGAAATATTTAATGTAAATGAATAATTAGAGGTACAAATTAAATAAATTAATTTTTCTGTTTTAAATAATTCTTTAATAATTTCTTTATCTTTCTTAGTTAAATCTTTATGATAAATACCAATACCAAATGTTAAAAAATATGATAATTTCTTGTTATCAATTCTTTTAGAAATTTGAATTAATTCTTCTGTAGTATTTAAAAATTGTATAGAATTATGATGTGATGATATTAAATCAATAGCTGTAATTATAGTTTGTTTCTTAGATGGTACAAAAATAAGTGTGGATTTACCTTTAGAATATTGTAAAATAGAATCAATTAATGGTTTATTCATAGCTGCCATACGTGAATAATATTGACGACCTGGAAAACCTTGAATAAAAACCATTAATGGAATAATTCGTGTAGAATTATTAAAATTATAAATATTTCGTTTAGAAATTCGTAAATATTGTCCAATATCATTAACATTACTTAATGGTGTAGATAAACCAATAATTCGAATTCGTTCATTAATAATATTTCGAATACGATAAATAATATTTTCATAAATATGTCCATTTTTATTACCAATTAATTCAAGTTCATCAAGGATAATTAATGAAATATTAGTTTTAATATGTTTATTAGTTAAATAATATGAAAATGAATCCCATTTTTTTTTCTGTACTAAATATTATACGTGATTTTTCATAATTTTTAAGATCTTTTTGATAATTACCTTCAAGTTCATAAGTTAAATTTTTATAACGTTTCTTAAAATCTTCAATATATTCATGATATATCTCATGAAATGATATAATATAAATAATTTTTGAGGTTTCACTTTCTTCTAATACTTTACAAATACCTAATTCTCCAATAATACTTTTCCCTGTTTTACTTGGTGAACATAATAAAAGTGATTCATTACTATGATATGTTTGATAAAATAATTGCGTTTGAATTAAATTAAATTCTTTAATCGAAAATCGTTTTCGTGTTTCTTCATTTTCAATAATTGTAATTGGAAGTTTCTTTAATTTAGGTGAAAGTTTCGTATAATAAATTTCATCAATTTTATGTTTTTCTTCATAATCTTCAATACGTAGAATATATGAATCTTCAACTCCTAAATATTTAATAGATGTAATAGTAATTAAATATTCTTGTGTATTCGGATTTGGAACATATGTTTTAATATTTAATCCAACTTTAGATATTCGTTTGTTAATATTAATTTCTTGTGAATAATAAATTTTACTTCCATCTGGTTCTTCAATAAATAACCAAAATAATTCATTATCTTGAAATTGTGAATTTTCCCATTCAAATGGAAATCGAAGTTCAATATTAATTAAATTAATGTTTTCTTTAATAGGTTGATATTCACTATAAACTTCAACTATAGGAAAATGTTGGATTGCTTTATATATAATTTCAGTATTAATATCATTCCGTAATAATTGTTTTAATTCGTTAAATTCGATTTCTTTAAGTTCTTTAATATTATTACTAATGTTTTCTAATTTATGAAGTGTAGGTAAATATTCTTTCTTGGTTAAAAATTGTTTTAATGGATGTTCATGTTTCTCTTGACACCACCAAAGTTGATGTTCAACCATTTTACATAAATTTAATGAAAATTTACTTAAATAACTCCATCCACGTTCAAGTGTTAATTCAAAAATTGCATCAAAAATTCGTTCTAAATTATCTGATAACCATGTTTGATCTAATGTTAATGATGTAGTCTTAAATTTATATCGTGAAATATATGATTGAAATAAAATATTAACTTTCCCTGAAAGTTCATCAAATGGTGTTAATAATGGAATTAATGGTTGATAATGTTCTAATTCATAAACTTCTGATCTACGAACTAAAAGTGATTGAAAAAATTCCTGATGAAAAAATACAATCTAAAAGTTCTTCTTCACTCATATTAATATGAAGTTTTTCATTAAAATAACAAATAGATGTAAATGGAATATAATGTAATGATGCAATTTGTCCTAAATATGTAGGATGTAATGATTCTGTAGCTAATGATGAATGAATCATATAATTATCTGTAAGTTCATTAATACAATAATTTAAGATTTCAGTATAATGCGTTTCATCTGGATCAAGTTGATACATAAATGTATAATGTAACCATTTAAGTGCATCTTGTTTACTAGTAACGGTACCTAATGAAATTTCAGCATTTAAAAAATCTTCTAAACGTGTATGAAAATTAGATTTAATCGATTCTGCATTAATTAATGTAGTAGTATAACGTTGAAGAACTTTGTTCGTAGAAATTAAGATCCCATGACCATCTTTATCAAATTGTGGTCGACCTGCACGTCCAAACATTTGATGAACATCTAAAATTCCAATGTTTTCATATCCACCATATTCTTGATTATAAATTTTAGTATCTTTAATGATAACTGTATGCGCTGGTAAATTAACTCCCCATGCTAATGTGGCAGTACATATTAATATTGAAAATGAATTATTTCGAAATGAATTCTCAATAAAGATTCGTTCATTTCGTGGTAATCCTGCATGATGAATCCCAACTCCTTTACTTAATATTTCTTTAACTTGCCCTTGAATATTTTTATGTTTAAGTTCTTTATTAAATACTGAATTAATAGGAATATCAAGATATTTAATAATTAATTCTGCAAATTTAATGGTTTCATTACGTGTATGAACAAATACTAAGACTTGTTTCTTTTCTGTTATAATTCGTCGTAAAAGTTGTATCGCTATACAATCAATTTGTACTGTGTCTTTCTCGCGACCTGGTTTATAAAGTTCTTCATAAATTAATTTCTCTGATTTTGGTGTTAAATTGGTATTTTTGGCTCCAATTAATGTCATAGCAAGTGGAACTGGGCGAAATTCTGGGCCAAAGATATATAAACCATTTTTATTAACATGTAAAAAATTAGCAACATCTTGATAATTAGGAAGTGTGGCTGATAAACCAATAATTCGAATGATTTTTTGCGTTTGTTCAACTTGGCGTAATGTTCGTGCTACAAGTGCTTCAATAACTGGTCCACGTTCATCTTGAAGTAAATGAATTTCATCAATAATTAATAATTTAATACGCATAGATAATGTCCCTTCGCCACTACGTCGTGTAGCAACATCCCATTTCTCTGAGTAGCAACAAGAATTTGCGTACGCTCTAATTCAAAACTTGACATATGTGTATCACCTGTATATTCTTTAACATTAATTTTTAAGATGTTGTAATGATGTAGAAAGTTTATGTGTAATTTCAGTAGCTAACGCTTTCATAGGTGTAAGATATACAATTAAAAATTTGGAATTATTAGAAATGGTTGGCAATGAATGTTTATGTTCGATTAAATGTTTCTTGATCTCATTAATAATACAAAGTAACGCAACATTAGTTTTACCACTTCCTGTCGGCGCACAAATTAATAAATTCTCATTACTTTGTGTGGATTTATAAACAATGCTTTGAATATCATTTAATGTTTCACACCCTAAAAAACATTTACGACTCCATACTGGTAATTCTTGAATAGGAATATGTGAAATATTTGGTCGCTGTAATTTGGTCGCTTCAACTGTATACCAAGTGCCATTAACTGTCTCACTATGAATATAACGTGACTTTTCTGATAATGGTGAATGATATTTGTTCTCTTTTTTCTTTTTTCTTCTTCTTGTTCTTGTTTTCGTTGTTCATCTTCTTTTCTTTCTTTTGTTCAGTTTGGTGTTTTAACGAATATATAATATTTTCACGATATTTTAATAATGTTTCAATAACATGAAATGATTTTTCTCCTAAAAGTTCATAAATTGGATATTGTAATGTTTCGTTACTTTCGCTCGAAATTAAAAGTTCCTTCAATTTTTCTTTCTTATTTTCAACTTCTTCTTTGCTAATACAACTTGAAATAACATTAGATAACCATGTTTCAATGTTAGAATTTTTCCAGGGAACTGAACTCATGTTGAAGATTTTTAGGTAGAAAAGTGACACAACTCGAACATAGATGTAAATCATTCAAATAATTTATAGTCAAATTTTTTCTCTTTGTTTTTCCCTTAGCAATAATAATTTATTTTTTAATGTAACATAATTCAAATTGTATTACTTTTAATCCACAAACAAAAAATTTATCACTCAAACATAAACAAATTCAAACATTTAATCAAACTAACAATTATTTTCTTGCATTTGGATCCGCATTTCCTTTTGTCTTATCATAATTTTATACAATTGATATCGAAAACATCTTCTTAATTTCGGCGATGAAGCGAGCATTGCGTCATTTTCCACAAGCGCATTTACATCATCCACTGTTACCAAAGGAGACTGTTCTCTATGTAATGTCATTTCGTCCAATCTCATCAAATTTGGCGTTTGTCCTTCTTCGTTTTCTTCCACGAGAGATATTATCGATTCTCGATTTCTCTCTGGCGCTTTAGATGCAATTCCTTCAAGTGCCTCATTACGAAGTTCATGAATTGCGATGTCTTCATTCTTTACTAAATTTGTTGGAAATTTATTTCGTTCGAGAATGATACGTTCGGCTTCAAGTAGTGAAAATCGAGCTCGAGGTACATCAACAATTTGTCGTTCTGGTGGAAATAATTGACATTGCCGTTGTTTGGAATACCAAACAACTTCTTTTGTTACATATGTCATTCGTATTTTAAGAGCTGTAGCTAATTGCATTATTGCTCCATCAGTAAATCGAAGTGCTACACCATTAAATTTGCTAATAAATTGGCGTTGTAAAGATTTTTGTCTGTCTATAAATGAATGGCTTAGTTTACAATTATTTATATGATGTTCAATTGGAAGTGATCGGATTATTACATCAGCTTTGGGTGGCGGTGCTTTTGGTGGCTTAGGTAGTTGTTGAGCTTGCTGTGGTGGGGTAAATTGAACATTGGGTTGATTAATTAAGTGTCCGGGTTGTTTCTGTTGAGGATGAATTTGTTGATTCATTAATTGAGGATTTGAATAATGTCCCATGTAGCCAGGATATTGTGGTGGAGGTCCACCTTGTTGATAACCTGGTGGAATTGTTGGCATTAACATTGGATTTTGTTGTCCCATTGGAACTGGATTCATTGGGATAGGTTGTTGAGGGCCAATTCTTGGTTGATAATTCGGTGCTTTTTCTCCATAATTCGGTGGGAGACCATTGTTATTCATATTTCCATGCGTTTGCATGTTTTTTGCCGATACAAGCCGCAAATAATAACGGTTTTGACCATGTGAAGAAAAGCTGCATGAACCAAAAAAAAGCTGAAGAAGAAGTAAAAAAAATTTGTAATTCATTCATCCAAAAATTTAAATATAATGACCAAGTGCAACCTCATGGGATAACATATGAAGAACTTCTTCAATCCACTTCTTTTATAGAATCTTTCCCATTGACCTTTTCATTGGCCGCCGGTATTGGTATTAATAAGTCTCTTTCTTCTTCATTTGAAAGCTTTGCTCTTTATTCACAAAAAAATAAAGATTCATCAATCTTTCGTAAATGTCTTTTTCCACTTTTTTGTATGATAATAATAGAATACAAGAAAAATGGTAAAGAACACGAGTGTGATGAATTTATTCAAGATTGTCTTCATCTTATTCCGGATGATAATAAAGATGAAATAAATAAATTCTTAAATGATGAAGCTTATTACAAAGAACTATCATCTCTTTTCGAAACGCATCATTACATTATCCCTGCCACCGAAGATGAAGCTGATATGCTTAATCAATATTTACATCAACCATTAAATTCCAAACTCCTTAATATTATTACCGAGACTGTCATTCTTATACCAATATATGAAGAAGTTCCATCACATCCTATACATCCCAAATTCAATCTTGAGACACCATTTTCATCGATGAACATTGTTAAATCACGAATTCCTTCAGCACGTTTTGTATTTTCTCCACCTAATTACTCATCTGTTTTTTCATGTCTTATTGACAGTAGCATTGTACAAATTCATACCGACACAGAAAAAGTTACGAAATTATATTATCATTCATCCGAAGTCACAACAATGTCAATATCAAACAAAAACACAATTCTTCTTACGTCAGATATCATAGGCACAATTAAGTTATGGAGTTCAAATGCTCTTGTTACTGTTCCTCCAATACATTCACCTTCTTGGTGTTCCTCATTTGCTCCTCAAGGAGGAATTTTTTGTATTGGTTCTGATGATGGAATTGTTCGCTTATATGACACTCCACATCAAAAGCTTCGACGCGTTTTAGTTGGTCATAGCGAACCTGTTCTTGCTGTAGGATTTCATCCGAATTGTTCTTTGGTGGCATCTACATCAAGAGATTTGACAACAAGAATTTGGGACCTCAGAGAAGCAGAAAGTGTTCGTTTATTCATTTGCGAAAATAAAGTGAATAATTATGTTTTGGCATTATCAAGTGACGGCCAATATTTGGCTGTTTGGGATCAAAAACTTTATGTTAATGACATAGGAAGTGGGAAAACTTTGTTTTCAGTTCAAACTTATACAAACCATATTGTAAATATGAAGTTTTCAATGGATTCAAGATATATATATATGATGTCATTAGATGGAAGATTACTTTGTTGTAATGTGATCGGTGATTCACATGCAATATTCCAAATATTTGATGTGGGTGAAAAGACAATCGCTTGTGAATTCCTCAAATCAAATGAGGTTCATGTTTTTACATCATCAGATTTTTAATATATTTTTTTTTTTTCTATCATTATAAAATGGATTATAAACCAATTTTTTTTTTTGATCGCTAAATTGTTTTGGTTCTTAAATTGAATGAGCTATAGAAAAATTATCCACAAAAATTTTCATTATCGGAGATAAAGTGTTCAAAAATTGAAAGAGTTAAGATCGTCGTTAAAAAGTGTCAGGAACCACCATTGAATGATTTTCCTTTTCATATTATTCCAATTTTCATTTTCTCAAGTTACTGTCTACGTAAACCAAATTGGATCCACAGGCGATAATCTTCAGGTTGCAATTTCGAATTCAGGAATCTCATCAAACGAAGTCAAAAATTTAGTGATTTCCTCTGGTTCCATAACTACTAATGACTTTATAAGCTTTACAGAAAAATATCCCAATGTTATCATTTTTGAGATTGAGGCAGATACTACAATTCCAAATATTCTTTTTCCAGAATCAGCATTTGCAAATCATCCAAGTCTTAGTGAGGTGCGTATTAAATCAAATGAAAAAGTTCAAATTTGTAATGCAGCATTTTATAATTGTTCAAATTTAACATTAATTGAAATTGATAGCCTAACAGAAATTGGAGATGAATCATTTAGCTATTGTAGCTCACTTTTGAGTGTCTCATTTCCTTATGTTACAACAATAGGAAATTCATCTTTTTTAAATTGTACAAAATTATCAAGTGCTCAATTTCCTTTATTAAAGGAAATTCCTCGGAGGTCATTTTTCAATTGTATTAGCCTTATTGAAATTAACTTTATTAATGTCGAAATTATAGGTATTGAAGCCTTAGCCAATACAAATATTTTCAATGTTGAACTTGAAAATGTCAAACACATATCACATAATTCATTTCGCGATTGTAATAACTTAGACCGACTTGTTTTAAATTCTCTTCTTCAACTCCCACAATCGATGATTATTCCTGATTCACTTCGTGTAGCCGAGTTTGGGGCGGCCCAAAATTTCTCAGGGCGCACTTTTTCTGATAACCGCCACGTCAAACACGTCAGTTTTTCATCGGTTACTGAAGTTGAATCATATTCGTTTTCCAATTGCATAGCTCTTCAAACTGTTTCATTACCGTCTGCTCTAGTTATAGGTAATAATGCTTTTGATACGTGTACATATTTAATCTATCTTGAACTTCCTAAAGTTGAAGTCATTAAGAGCTCTGCATTTTTTTCATGTATTTCACTTGATTATATCTATTTAACTAGTGTTAGTATCATCGACAATTATGCATTTTGTTATTGTATTGGTATCCAGAAGCTTGATATTGTTAATGCCAAATATCTTGGCGATAATCTCTTTGAAGATTGTTACGAGTTAAAAGAAATATATTTCCGTAACTTAACCAATGTTACATCAAGTACATTTGCTCAAAGTTGTTTCAAATATATCGAAATTTATGGCCTAAAAATACTTCCCAATAATTTATTCATGGACATATCAACGCTTAAATTCGTTAAAATCTTCGACGCGACAATGATCAGCGAAAGTTGTTTCAGTCGCTGTTATTCATTAATCGACATATCAATGCCGAATGTCGAAAAAATATCGATATTTGGATTCGATGCATGTACGTCAGTATATTTCCCGACGCAAAGTTGGGAAAAATTAACATTTTGTGATAGCCGCGCTTTCAAAGAGTGTACAAACTTTACGAACATTAACTTCCCGAACGTCATCGAGTTGGGTGAAAGTGTTTTCGATGGGATACAAATCGAAAGTATTTATATCCCAAAACTTGAAATAGTTGGAGATAATTTTTTAACAAAGATTAATATTTCATTCGACAAAAACACATTCATTAACTTAAGACAAGTAGGAACTTCTTCTTTTTCGTTAAATTATCTCCTTGAAGAAATTAATCTTCCAAACCTTTCTATCGGTAGTTCTTCAATGTTTTATGGCTGTGTAAACCTTAAAAAAGTTTACATGCCAAAACTGACAACGATACCTTCTCGAGCTTTTTCAGGCTGCCTTTCTTTAGAATTATTTGAATCAAAAACCGTCGAGGCTATTGAAAATTCGGCCTTTTCTGGCTGTGTTAACTTACAGAAAATTGACTGCCCTTCAGTTACGTCACTTTCATCATCGGCTTTTTCTGATTGCGGGTTGTTAAAAGAAATAAGTTCAATGCAATTGACAGCTATACCAAGTTCGGCCTTTGAAAATTGTGTGGGCTTAACAAATTTGAATTTCGGTGGATCAAAACTTGTTCAAATTGGAAGTAATGCATTCAAAAACTGCACTGGTCTTGTAAGTATATCAATCCCAAGTGTTCATGATTTATCCGAATATTGTTTCCAAGACTGCACATCTTTAGAAAGAGTTAATTTTACTAATGCCACACTTCTTGGAGTCGGAAGTTTCCAAAAATGTATCAATTTGATTAATGTCACATTTGGCGGAACAGTTACAGAAATTCCTAACAATTGTTTTGAAGATTGTCATTTACTTTCTAGCGTTGATTTCCCATATGTTATATATATTAATATGCGTTCTTTTTATAATTGTTATTCCCTTAAGCACATTAACTTCCCTCAGGATGGCCACATTTATAATGAATCATTTGCATATTGTCGCTCACTTGAAGAAGTATCATTTCCAAATCTTGGAGTGATTAATGGCGAGAAAGTATTCTATGGCTGTACAAGTCTAAGGACAATCAGTTTCCCGAAACTTTTCAGTGTTACATTTGATTCGTTATATTTGTTTGGATCATGTCCATCACTCCAAAGGATCGATCTTAACTCCACAGAGCCGCAAGAGTTCAATAATATATTCCTCAACTCAAGTGGCGTTGGAACCATAAATGTTAATGGACAAAATGTGTTCAATGTAACACTTTGTCTTCCATACACATCCGATTATATTCGTTACGCTGGAAATGATACAGTATGGAAGCAACTGAGCGCAACTGTGCCAAGCGATTATTGGGACGTCTGTCTAAACACGTTGGATAAGCCAGACAAGAAGAAGAAAAGCGTCGGAGAAATTGTCGGATATGTACTTGCAAGCGTGGCGGGAACTGCAATTCTGGTGATGCTGATCTTGCTGATCATTAATTACATTAAGAATAAGAAGGCACGAGAAAAGGCAATTTACTTGGCTCTGTCGGCAATCGACGAATAATTTCATGGAAATTAATTTTATGAGTAAAATATTGTATAATGGAAAAGACTTCGCTATGTGAAAAAAATTGGAAATTGTGCTTTAAGCTGAAATGTTTGGTGTTGATGTTGCTGATTTGGAATGTTTTTATGTTCATGGGAAATTGAAACATATCAGAATCACTTAATATTACTGGAAACAAAATATTTCATTGTGTGATCATAAGGAATGTTCATGCTTGATTATATTTCCTTGGTATAATTTTTCATTTTGAGCAGGTATTTATCAGGAAGTTAAGTTTCAAAATGATAAGATTTTTGCGAGGGCCGAAGGCACGAACAATTTTGATCGTCATACATTGAAAAAGTGAAGCTTTACTCGAGCACGTGCTCATTGAGGTTCAATAATACCTTCTTAAAAAAGATTCAATACTTTATACCGAAATTGAATAATTTCTAATGTTTTCTGTCCATAACAGACTGAAAATAATAAGGTGTACTCAATAGATTTCCATTAGACTTTAAGAGTAAATAATACTATGAATAGTAAAGAATTTTTTGTTGTTATGAATTTTTCATCATTTTTTTCACAAAAATTATCATCAAATTATATGAAAATCAGACAATGAAATATAAAATTATTAAAATAAATATTAAATAAAACAAATAAATATCTTTAGCATTAATATCAATTCCTTCTTGTTTAAGAAGTAATTTAACTATTTCTGTACGACCATTTTCAGATGCTTTCATAAGTGATGTTTCAAATATTTTAAATAATTTCCAAATATTATTTTGAAATATAAAATTATTAAAATAAATTTTAAATAAAGCAAATAAAAATTTTTAGTATTAATATCAATTCCTTTTTGTTCAAGAAGTAATTTAACTATTTCTGTATAACCATTTTTTGAAGCATTTGTTAGTGCTAAAAATATTTAAAAAAAAATTTAAAATTTTTTATGAAACAATAAAATATTTTAATAAAAATCAAATGAAATAAGCAAACAATCTTGCTAAAATCAATGTATCTATTGTTAATTAAATAGTTATAAAGTTCCACATTTCCAGAAAAACCCGAAATTTTCAAAAAATCAATAGGAATATGATTATTTTCGAGAAAATATTGAGTAATATATAAATTCCCTGTTATGATTGAAGCAATGAGAATATTTTCATTTATTTTCATTCCTTCTTTAAGTAAAAATGATAAAAGTTCATAATTATCATGTACAACACATTTTGCTCCTAATTCTTCTAAATTCTTAATTTCTTTTAACTTGTTATCATAAAAATATTTAAAGATATCATTTCGATGAAATTCTATTGCTGCTTCATATGCACCTTCAAATGTTGAATGATTTTGTTCACATAAATGAATTATTTCTTCATTTCCACCTGCAACTGCATATTTACCTGTGTTTTCTACATTTGCTCCATTCATAAGTAAATATTTAAAACATTTAATTGAAGAAAAAAATGCTGCATAATCAATTAATGTAACATTTTTATGATTAATAAATGAATATCTTTCATAAAGTGATTTTGGAATTGTTTGATTAAAATCGAAGTTTGTTTCTGATGATATTTCTTGAAATTTTTCTATTTCATCATTCCGAATTATTTTCGCAATTTCATTCTGATTTATTCCTTCTTTAACATATTTCTGATGAAGTTCCCAATTATTCGCTTTAAGTTTTTCAAGGTTTTTGGAGAAATATTCAGAAAATTGATAACGATAGTTTAAAACGAAATGTGCTTTAAAATGTGAAAAATATAAATTTTTCATATTTATAGTAATCGATGAGTTAATTAAACCTTTTTCTATCAACTTTCCGATAAGATAATTAGATTCTTGTGAGTTATTTTTCAGAAGTAATTGAGAAAAGACGTCAATTATTTTAACTTGATTTTTATTTTCATCTCGTTCAATTAAATTCAAAAACTCAATAATTATATCTAAATTTTTCAGTCTTGTTACAAACAAAGTGTAAATGAAACGGCAGATGATCAAGTTGAATGAATACGTTCGTGAATTATCATAAAATTCTCGTAATGAAGAAACAGATGTATCAAGTTTGTTTGTATTTATGTTATAAATTATTTCTGTAAGTGCAATTAAGTCTGGAAAGGAATTTATCTTTGATGTGCTCATTCCAATGCAATTAATAACACTGGAAAAAATTTTAATGGACATGTGACATGAATTTTTATATAAAATTATAATAAATAAAAACATAGAATGAACTTCATGATGAAATCCATTCACATCTTGAATTTTATTTGGAATACTTAAATTTGAATTAGGTTAATAGGTAATATATGCCCCAATGTGCATTCACATATCGAAAATAACTTATATACGACAATTACATGAATATGCCATCAGTATGTTTGAATTTTTTTGAGTTTATTAATATTTTCGATAGGTTTGAAAAGAATTTAATATCAAGATTTTATATAATTAAATAAAATATATGATATTTCATCATTGCCCAAATAATTTCTGAATTTTTAATTTCTTAATAGATTAAGATATTATTCTTAGTTTTTTATTAATCAAAGATGCAACTATGTATTTATATATTATATATCCATAATATCAAGATCGTAGGATGATCGCTATATACGATGGGTGGAAATCGCAAGTCGAGTTTAATACTATAGTATTAATAATGTCACTTTTCACTTTTTAACTTTTATATATTATGATTACACAGTTATTATTTATTTACATTTATATATAGTAATGAATTTCAAACAAATGATAACAAAACAACAATTATCATCATATCGTATGTGTTATCGTTGTTGTTATTATTATAATTTCATTACTAATTATATATAATATTGATTCGAATTAAAAATAAAAAAGAAGATGAAATTGGTGAAAATGAAATTTCAAAGCAACAAATTGATGATATCCAAACTCCAAACACATTCACAACAGGAATATCTATATCAAACATTGAAGAAGATCCTTTTGCAGATGACTTCAAAGAAGATAAATTCATTGAGCAAATGTAATTAAGATAAATATATAATAAAATATAGTATATTCTATTATTAGTGATTACTTGTAAGAAAGAATTTGAAATTAATTTTCTTTTATTTTTTAATAATATTTTTAGTTACTATCAATTAAAAACAATCAGGTTCAAATGCCTTCTAAAATTTGTTTCAAATTTTTTAATATCAACTAATTTTTTTAAACAGCTATTACTACGGACACTCCAGTTCCCTTGGTTCCAGACTTCATTCTATTCATGCCTGTCGAAATTTTTTTGAAAAATTCTATATTTATTTTTCGATTACCCCAGTATCATCATGCATTATTGTATTTGTACTATAGATAAATCTATGTTAAAGAAATATGAAATTTTTACATATGTTGAATAATTTTTACATAGAACGATTAAATTATATCTACATGGTGTTATTTTTTGAGTTGACTTTTTGTGTACAATAATAACTTTTTGTAAGTAATTCAAATACTTGAAATCAAAAAATAAAAATATCTCGAAAATAAACAAATGAATTCAAATAAAGACATGTGATTTTGTGTTTACTCTCTATGTTTATTAATATTTTCGATTTATATAAAAATCCCATTGTGGAATAAATTAAAAATTCTCACAAAAAGTGACACGATTGTGGATATTGCCGATCAAACCTCCAGCCAACTATCTTATGGCTGATGATCCACTTGATAGTTTCTTCGAAGAAGCATTAAAGGAAGAACAAAAATCATCAATTACTTCAATACCGAAAAGTAGTAGTGATGAAGAACTCAAAATAGAAGATGATCCAGTTGCCGCACTTTTTAATCCCCAACCACAAATTGATGAAAAAAAACCTGTTATTACACCACATCTTGAAGAACAACTTATACCACTTCATAAAAACATTTATATTCCATCCAAAGAAATTGAATCACTTACACCTGATGAAGTTGATGATCTTCGACTTAAAATCGGTAACGTTACAGTTCATGGTCTAAACGTACCAGCCCCCATAGAGAAATGGACTCAATGTGGATTACCTTCCAACATTATGACACTTTTACACAATAATCAATTTCGTTGTCCTACAGCAATTCAATGTCAAGCAATTCCATGTATTCTATCAGGTCGTGATGTCATTGGTTGTGCAGTTACAGGTAGTGGGAAAACATTAGCATTTGTTCTTCCATGTGTTCAACATATTCTTGCACAAGAACCTTTACGACCGAACGAAGCTATTGCAGTGTTTTTATCGCCAACACGTGAGCTAGCGATTCAAACACATCTTGAAGCTTCACGGTATCTCAAGCTTTTAGGCTTGTGTTCAGTCTGCCTTGTTGGCGGCAATGACGTTGAACATCAAATTAAATCATTGAAAAACGGGGCACACCTTATTGTGGGCACCCCCGGGCGGTTTATTGATTTGATGTCAAGTAATAAGACGTTTAATTTAAGTCGAGTTGGATATTTTGTAATTGATGAAGCAGATCGAATGTTTGACTTAGGTTTTGAGCCACAAGTCTTACGTATAGCATCACAATTACGTACTGATAGACAGTCGTTAATGTTTTCTGCAACATTTCCACATGTAGTTGAAAGATGTGCACGAAAATTATTAACAAATCCAATCGAAATTGTGGTTGGTATACGTAATACAGTTTCCAAAGATGTTGAGCAAAACATAGAAATAATTACAAATCCTGAAACTAAGTTTACTCGATTATTAAAACTTTTAGGGGAATATGAAGATAAAGGACAAGCATTAATCTTTACGAACACGCAAGAAAAAGCAGAAGAAGTCTTTGGGAAGTTAATTCAACGAGGTTATAAGGCATGTTTATTACATGCAGGAATGGATCAAACAGATCGTGCAAGTATCATACATGACTTTAGGCAACAAAGGTTTAATATTATGGTACTTACGAGTGTAGGAAGTCGAGGATTAGATATCATGTCGATAGTTTTAGTGATAAATTATGATGCGCCTAATCACGAAGCTGATTATGTACATCGGTTAGGCAGAACTGGTAGAGCTGGTAACAAAGGATATGCGTATACATTTATTGAGAAATCTGAGAAATTAAATGCAATTGAAATTGCATCAGCTATGAAAAGAAGTAAAGCTGAAATACCTAAAGAATTAGAAGCGCTGATTAAGTCATCGCAAAATGGTAATAACTCGATAAGTGGCGCACCTAAAAGAAAACTTGGATTCGGTGGCCACGGATTCAGATTTGACAAAAACGAAACTATGACATTCAAAGAGCAGAGGAAGCAGCAAATTGACAACGATGACGAAATTGACGATGACGACGATGAAGGTGGTGATGACTTTGATGAGATGGAAGAAAACATCTTAAAGAAGAAAGACGGGAAATTCGTTGCTGAGTTTTGTATTAATGACTTCTCAGTGTCGATTCGACAAGCATTGACCAAAAAAGAAACAATTGAAAATGTAATGGACGAAACAGGAACAACTATAATACAAAGAGGAATGTTTTGTCAGCCTGGCTCGAAGCCACCAACGGGTGAAAGAAAATTATATTTGTTGATTGAGGGTATGACACAATTTGCAGTCCAAGCTGCTCTACAACAGTTGAAAGATGTCGCTGAAGGAACAGACGCATCACGAAAAGCTCCTAATATGAAATATAAAATAAATTGATTTGAATAAAATGTACGGATTTATAAACCTTTTTGCAAAATTAAAATAAGTGAAACAGTGAGAAACAGTTTGGCCCTCCAAAAATTTGTGCTTAAGAACATTTTTACAAGGAAAATTCTTGTTTCTTCTTTATAAAGAATTGTTTTTCATATCACATGTCGTCCGCAATGAGTTTGTTTCTTAGGTTTTTAGGCTTGAAGCACAATCCATCAAAGAATTATCCTGTGCCATTCATAACCACTATGATAGGAATGTCTGATGGAAGCTATGCAGGGGAAACCTTTGAAACAAATTCAATTCCACCTATTTGGAAAGATCAAGTATTCTCGATCCAAAAACCCGACCCTACAGCTTCTCTTCAAATTTTAATAAAAAGCTCAAGCATACTTATGTCGAAGGAAATTATTGGAAGATGTGAAATCAGAATAGAATCATTTCCTGTAGACCAACTTGTGCTGGAATGGGTTCCAATTATTCCAGTCCGTGAAGGAATACCAAAAATGTTTATTTTATTGATGGCACATTTCGTAAATGAAATTCCTCCATTCAAAGCACAACCTGGCGCCCTTTGTACACAAACAGAAACAATACCATTTGATCCAAAGGACAATTTTTATTTGCCTGATGAAATGGTCCCAAAAGATCTAAATTCAGAACAACAAAATGGGAGTGTTTTGAGCGAAATTCTCGAAAAACTTTCATGAGAGTTTTGAGTATTTACATTTTACATTTTTTAGATTATAATGTACTAAATATTTATAAAATTCGTTAATAAAATTATTAATAGACTTTTCATATTTCAATTTTTTCGTTGTCTTTATGTGTTAAGCAATAGCACTCTGATTTAGCTATGATCTGTAAATATTCTAGCTGATTTTCATTTTTCTGAAAATTCTGGTCATATATGATTACTCTAAGATATCTTAAATGGAAACCATAAACCCAATTTATTATATCCTAAAATCTCGCCAAAAAAAAAAAAAAAAAAAACAGAGAGTGAACGTTTGTTTCGCTGATTGTTTTAGTTTCGCTTTGATAAAAAAAAGCGTTTAAATTAACGTGCTTCTATAAACGTTTTCCAGTTGAATGAGTAAAGAAGCATCTCATTCATTTGATGATAATTCATATGAAGAAAAAGATACAGATAGCGAAACACAAAAACAAGAAACAGGATTTATATCAAAAAGATCAAGGCAAAAAGAAAATTCTCAAGAAAAACCATATTTTCCAAATTCAGAAAGTCTTGAGCAAATAGATGGAAGAAAAAATAAAAATAGGCCAATTATGAAAATTCATGGAGTAAGTTATGATGCTAATGGGAATTTATTATTTGCTGTGACACGTGCCAAAAGTAAATCATTTCAATATATCACGCACAAAAAAATGAAAGAAGAATATCCCATGTTTCTTATTGGTTTTTATCAACGCTGCGCTCGAATTTCGATGGAAAAAGATCAAAATAAAAAATAAAAATAAAAATTAAAAAATCTTTTTCATTTTTAAACGGCTTCTCCAGCCAAGTATAAACGGTTTATATTCAATCATTTTTCAGATGCTTTTGATCGTTATTTGGATGTCTAAATGCATCTTTCTGATATTTTAAGCAGTAAAAATGATATGGTTAATATATTTAAACGCGACATCATCTTCACCAAGCGGATTTTCACAATTGATGATGATTTCAAATTATTAGATAAAAATTATCATGATTCATTTTTAAAAGAGTTTGAATATGATTTCTTTAACCATGCAATCGGGTCTGAATGTGATTACCGTTTTTTCATTCGGTTAATTTTATACGATGTGTTTTCGAACTTTTTCCGTCACAAAAGGAAGATATCATCTGTTACTTAAAAGGAAATAACAATGAAAGAATAAGTTTTTGCTTAGATTTAGAAAAACGAAAATTAAACAATACTGAAGAAATATTTTCATTTCTTCAACATGATGATGTTGATTGTTTAATTTTATACTTAGAAAAAAATTCAACAGTTGACATTCATAAAAAACAAAATTTAATATACGGAACTTTTTATCATTTTTTATTATCTAGAAGACAAATTTCATTTTTTTTTTTTTGGTTCAATATAATGTTTTAAATATTTGATTTCAAACAATTGCCAAGTAACAAAAGAAACATGTCAATTGGCAATTGTTTGAAATTATTTCTCTTTTGCAACAAAAAATTATACATTTGAGGAATGCTTAGAAACAAGTATTAAATATCATAGATATGAACTTACTGATTGGATTTTATCTAATTATGAATGTGATTTGCCTCTTCTTTATCATTGTATAGAAGGGTATCATTTACGAATATTATTATTATTTTGTTTTTGAGATATTTCCATTTTGAATGCAGCTTAATTCTTTTGACATTAAATTAACGTTAATCTACAGAAAAAAATCTATCGTCCAGTAGCAACGGTTATATTTACGATAGGTAAATTGGAATATTTTGCAAATGCAATTCGATTTTTTCAGTGGTATTTGATCTTATAATATTTCGACATATTCACTTTTTGAATGATTACTTTTTCAGAAAGTCTAACAGAATAAATCATTGAATATATGTCAGGAATTTCGGGAAACGGTTTTGACAAAAATTTCTGACATAAATTGAACAGGATTTGCCATATTCGATATTTTGATAGGAATGAATTTGATTCAGTTCACATGGAAAGAAGCAACTTAAGAGTAAGAGCGTTTAATGGTTTATCAGAGCATTGGAGAAAAGTTCTTAAACCAGAAATAAAAAAGGGATCATGGACAAAAGATGATGATGATAAATTAAGAAATCATGTTCATGAAAACGGGGAAAAAAATTGGTGCGTGATTGGGAGCATTTTAGGTCGGACAGGAAAACAGTGCCGTGAAAGATGGGTTTCATGCCTTCAACCGAATATAAAAAGCTATCCATGGACACTGGAAGAAGATGAACTACTAATGAAACTCGTTAGAGAAATGGGTAGAAAATGGGTCCAAATCGGAAAGTTTTTCCCTCATCGTTCTGTTAACGATATTAAAAATCGATGGTACTCAAATTTGAAGAAGAAAAACGAAAAGGAACTAGACACTAATTTAAGTATGTTTGATATTTCAGGTATAGTTGTTGAATTGGACTCTGCGACGAAATACGTTACCGAGTTTTCTTGTTCAGATTTTGATCAATCCAATGAAGACTTTTGCTCTACAAGTGATCAAGTTCTCTTCCTTGGCTCTCCAGATGAAGATTTCGAACATCCATGAAAATTCACCTTTTCTTGCTTTTGGGTAAATTTGATTTGACTATGTCTGTTTGATCATTTATCACAATTTTATGTCGAGCGAAAACGAATTTTCATTAAATACAGATGCCTATCAAATGACAAATTCTGTTACTGTTGTTATTTACATACGAAACCACGAAGTTTCAAACTTGGTTTTACATCCAGAAGAAAAGTCTTTAACAATTGAATTAGATGTAGATGGAAAAAAACAAATTAAAGCATGGGCATTCTTTGACAAAGTTTTACCAGATTCTGCTAAAGTTGATCAAGGAAGAATTAAAATTGAAATAACATTAACAAAAGAAAAACCACAACAATGGAAAAATGCATTAGCAGATGAACAAGTAACAAAGCCATTATACGAAAGGTGGAAGACTGTAAAGTTTGAAGAAGAAGAAGAAAAAGGTGAAGGATTTGAACATTTTATTCAAAAGATGTATAAAGATGCTTCAGATGACACAAAACGCGCACTCATGAAGAGCTACATTGAATCTAAGGGTACTGTTTTATCTGGTGATTGGAATGATGTTGGAAGTCGATATGTTGAACCAGTTCCACCAAAATAAACAATTTTCAATTTTTCTCCAGGAACGAATGAATTTTTTGTGTTTTCTCGAAAACTATTTGTGGATCAATCTCATGTTTGAACTTTTCATATCTTTCTTTAAATTCTTCAGAACAAACAGGGAAAACCGTTAAAAGTTTTGGTGTGATAACGATCAAAACCGCTATAATAAACGGTCTGAAAAAATCAATTTTATTTTCGTATGACATTGCTTGATTCCAGAGATTAAATGTATCTTCTGGTGATAAAAACAAGTCAACAAACCAATTGCTACAATCGTCTATCAAAAAATCAAGCTCATTAGAGTTTTTATCATAAAGCATATCTTTTAGTTCAGGGAAGGATTTAGCAATTGTTTGGTAAATTTCCGAAAGCATTGATTTAGTTGATGAAAGCTTTGAAGTTGAATTTTGGGTAAAATTTGCTTTTTCATAAAAACGAGAATATACTTCAAAAACATCAGTTTCGCATTTTTCAACATCGAAATCTTGGCCATGCTGTTGTATGTATGCATAAAGCAAAGGGAAAAGGTAATCAATTTGGCCTTCTGTATAAAATGCACCATCCCAGTTGTAAATAGAATAAGTCAAAAGCACATTAAATGCAATCTTCTGAATTTTTTTTTGATCTTTAAATTGGTTAAAATTTAGTTTACTACTTCTGTGGACAATGTCAGATTCAATTATTTTTATAAGTGAAATAAGTGGGGTATTCTGCTTAAGCTCAGTGGGGGTCATTGTTTTCCATTGAAGTTTTAAAGCAGAATATGGTTTTCCTTCATCAGGAATAGACATATCAAATTTATTCTTGAATGAATCAAACGATAACAGACATGTTGGAGGACTATATGGTATAGCAGAGAGATCATTTTCAATTTTATCCAATGATATTTGTTTTGCATTTCTAAATATAGATTTATGTGAGCCTGGTTTGTGAATTGGGATAAGAGTAAATAAAGAAAGTTCTCTATCTTTCCTAACAAATTCAACATTTTGGTTAATAATTTCTAAGAATTTTAAAAAATTATGTTGATCTTGAAACGAAAATGTTAATTTTGTCTTCAATCCATTGCCTTCAAAGGAAATATTTACTGGGTTTTGTTCATCAAAATGAATTTTTTGGAAATCAAGTAATCTAAATTCATTTGAATTTGAAAAATTTTTTGTTCCACTTTTTCCTGTAATAGAATATTTAAGGAATAAATTTCCATCTTTCTTTATGAATTTTAGTGTGCCTTCTGTTTTTTCATTTGAAGAAAACAGAGTCACATTGAAGCTCATCGTTTTCTGTTGAAGACGTTTATTAATCTTTTTTTATTGTTACAAACGTTTTCCTGAAAAGTGCTTATTACGAGAAACCAAACAAACTCATTTAAAAAGTGGTTTTTATTTATTTCTGAATTTTTATGCCCTATTCTGGGCTTAAGATCACGTCCTTTCTGGGCTTAACTCAGCGCCTTATTTCCTATTCTATCTAAAAACAAGAAAAATTGATGGGTTAGGTTACTTTAAAGTCAAAAAAATTTCAAATTGAGAACATAAAATAAAACCGCCGCGGTTTTCGTTGAAAAATTGAAATCGATCAACTCAATTTCCTAACAACATTTATTGTTTTTTGATGGAATAAAAATTCTTTTTTTTTAAGACCTTATTCAATTCATAATATCCGTGAATAAAATAATCTTCATAGTTTCAATATTACAAATATTAGGAATAACTTTTTTCCTTCAAGGTTTTCTATATCTCAGCCATGAATGTAATATTCATAATGAAGAAATTCCGGTTTTCCAAAATTCTCCCAAATTTAAAAGATTAATTTTCGTAATTGTAGATGGTTTAAGGTATGATTATGCTGCTAAGTATCTTCATAGAACACTTAAATTTTCTAATCATTCATTATTCTATCATACCTATTCAGATCCACCAACATCTACTTTACAAAGAGTTAAAAGCATTTTTACAGGGACACTTCCAGTCTTTATTGAAATTGGTAATAATCTAGATGCAGCATTTAAAGTTACAAAAGATAGTATTATAAAACCTTTTTCCAAAATAGGAAACATTAGTGCAATCGGTGATCATATATCGGTTGCGCTTTTTGGTGATTATATTAGAAATAAATATACAGTTATATCATATGAAGTTCATGACTTTGATAGTACTGATGAAAATGTATATCAAAATCTTCCTAATGTTTTAGCACTTAATGATTCTATATTAATAATTGCTCATTTACTTGGTGTTGATCATATGGGACATTCATTAGGATTTACTAAATCAAATGAAATTAAAAAAAGAGTTGATGAATATGATATTTTCTTTCATGATAAAATTTTAAAAAAGTTAAATGAAGATGATTTATTAATCATTATAAGTGATCATGGAATGACTGATGCAGGTAATCATGGTGGTTCAACATATGGTGAGACATCATCTTTTCTATTTGGATATTCTCCTCTAGTTCAATTTAATCAAACTTCAAATAAAACTATAAATCAAGTAGACATTTGTCCAACAATTTCTCTACTTTTTGGATTGCCAATTCCAATCACAAATGTAGGAAGTGTAATAGAAGATTTTTTCCCATATGAATTTCAATTAGCAAAAGAATATAATCATAATCAATTTAAAAAATTATTAGAATATGATAAAATAAAATTAGATAATATTGAAGATATACATAATTATTATCAAACTCATTATGCAAGTATTGATATAAAAAAAATGTCACTTGGTGCTGGATTAATTTTTTTATCTCTCTTTTTCCTACCATTTCCAACATCAATTTTTCCGATTTTTCATTCATTATCTCTATTTAGTGATTCATATATTTATGCAGAGAATTTAGTTGTACAATTTTTTTCAGGAATAATATCTTTATCTTTTTTACCAAGAATAATTGGATTATTTGGCATTCCACGGGAAGATGCAGCATATTATCTATGGATGCCTAATTTACATATGGAATCTAGATTCAATTATGGATTAATAAAAATAATTGGTGATCAATATTTACTTCCCTTTATTATATATATTTGGATGATTATTCGAACAAAAGGAACAAGTGAATTGATTTATTATTTTTCATTATGTGGATTCTTTGCAACAGGACATCATTGTACTATTTCATCATTAAATTTAGATGCTGCATATGCTTTTGGAAAATATTTCCAAGTTCTTTCACCTATTTTAGTGTTTTTAAACACTTTTATGTGTGAAATAATAGGAAACATATTTGTAGATGATTATATGAAATTAATTACATATAGATCAATTGACTTAGCATGCTTAATTTCATTTATATTATTTAATCCATATCATTTATCTTTATGGAGTGCATTTGCACCTCGTTTAATTTTCCAATGTTGTTTTAATGTCATTTCTTTAGTTTTTGGAATGATTCATTCATTAATCAGGGAAAGCAAAACCAAAAGAAAATTCTATGAATATATTTAAAATTTTCTCCCTTTCTACATTTAATAAAAACCTATTAAATATATAAATCTTTAATATAAAATTTATTCATGTCATTCACTTATTTATTTGCCGTAATAAAAATATTTGTATAAAAATCAGCAAGATTTAATGATCAAATAAGTAACCAGAAAATTATGTCAACTCCTCAAAAAAATCGAAATTTGAAACCTAAAATTAATAAAATATTAATAAAATTTTTACATCATGATATTAGTATTGTGAAGATTTATGGTGATACTTTTTGTTTTTGATTGCTAGCATAAAAAATGTTATATTTGTTGGATGTATTGAATAAAATAAATAACAGTCATTTAATAAATACAATATTTGGTAAAATATTTTAAAATACATTTGCTTACAGTTATTTCTTGTTCCTTTAAATTATCCGAAGTGAATTATCAAAAAACTTCAAACCATATTCGAATCTTATTTATTAAAACTTTTTTTATTATTATTTCATTTATCTCAAATTGAATTGATCGATAAGATTCCTCGCCAAGGGGTGCCCCATTTCCATTGCCTTATTCAACAATTCTTCTGCCTTTTTCATATCCTTTTCAGTTCCCAACCCCATAATCAAACAATAAGCGTAACTATACAAAGCGTTTGGTTCGTTTTCCTTTGCCGCGGATTTAAAGTATTGCACAGCAGTTCTTTCAGGGTTATCGAATATTGCTCCTCTTTTATTCAAAGCCATTGTTCCACATAAAGTTATTGCGTTAATGTTACCATTATTTGCAGCATTTCGTGCGTATGTATAAGCTTCATCATCATCAACATCGTCATTACTATCTAAGAATTTATAATATGCGTAAATATACATTGCTTCATAACAATTTTCTTTTGCTGATTCTTTTAATAACTTCATTGCCTTCTCTTTATTTTGTTGTACTTTATCATTATTTAATAATAAAATCGCTAAATTATATTTCGCTAATACATGTCCATTATTTGCAGCATTTTCTAACATTGTTTGTGCTTCTGCTTCATTATGACTATTTTCATTATTCGATGTCATTAATAATATACCACAATTAAACATGGCTTCGACAATTCCTGATTCTGCTGCATGTCTTAAATATGTTAATGCTAAGTTTTGATCCTTAAAGACGCCTTTACCTTCTGCTAATGCTAATCCATAATTACATGCAGCATTCATGTCATCATTTGCAGCTTTTTCGAAGTATTTAACTGCTTCTTTATATGTAC
The DNA here is from genome assembly GCF_020186115.1 of Histomonas meleagridis. Lineage (NCBI taxonomy): Eukaryota > Parabasalia > Tritrichomonadida > Dientamoebidae > Histomonas > Histomonas meleagridis. The sequence goes on from NW_027150896.1 coordinate 169,127, forward strand.
TTTCATCTTTCATTAAGATAACACCGGCACAATTCATGGATTTAATATGTCCCATTTCTGCAGCTTTCTTATAATACTTTAATGCTTCTGTTTCATTCTTTTCATGATTTAATAATTCGGCATATTCAAATAATGCTTCACATTCATCAAAATCAACTGCCTTTAATAACCATTTTCGTCCTTTATCAATGTCCTTAGTACAACCAATACCAAACATTAACATATGTGAATATTTGGACATTGATTTAGAATGTCCTTTCTTAGCAGAAAACTTAAAGTTCTTAAATGCTTTCTCTAAATTCTTATCAGTACCATTCCCAACTTCTTGTAATAAAGCCTTTTGATAATGTGCTTCAACATTATTATATTGAGCTGATTCTTTAAAGTATTTAAATGCTTCTTCATAATTTTGTGCTACTCCATTACCATTTAAATATAACATACCTAACCCTAACATACCATTAGAATCATTATTATTTGCTGATTTCTCATAATATTCAAATGCGTTTTGGATGTCTTGTGGTACACCTAAACCTTTTTCATATAAACGTCCTAAATAATATAATGATTGAATATCCCCTAAATCAATAGCACATCGATAAAAACTTGCGGCTTCTTCATAATTAACACTTGTTCCTTTACCTTCTTCTAACATACGTGCATAATGAAACATCCCTTCAATATTACGCATAAAAGCTGCTTTCTTAAATAATGTAAATGCTTCATAATATTTCCCTTCTTTAAGATAATTCTTTCCTCCTTCTACACATGCATTAGAATCTCCAAATTCTGCTGCTTTTAATAACCATTTTTGGATTTCTTCTTCTTCGCCATTATTTTCACGTAATATTTTGATCAAATCTAACATCGCGGGTACAAATTCTTGTTCAGAAGCTTTCCGTAATAATTTTAATGCTCCTGAAATATTCCCTTCTTTAGCATAAATCATTCCTAATCGATGTTGTGCTAATGCTACATCTAATTTAGCTGATTCTTCTAAACATTCTAATGAACGTTTCGAATCAGCTGTTAACCCACGTCCTTCTTCTAATATTAATGATAAATAATATAATGCTAATGGATGTTTCTTTTCTGCTGCTTCTTGGATTAATTCTGCTGCTTGTGTATCATCTTCACCAAATTCTAACATTAAAAATCCATATTGGAATTTGGACTCAATTAACCCTGATTGTGATGCTTGTCTAAAGTAATTTAATGCTTCCATCTTATTATTAAGAATAGTTTGATCATCATATCCAAGTTTCTCTAATAATAATAAACCTAATGCTTCCATAGCTTCTGGTAATTTCTTATTCGCTGCTTCTTTTAAGTATCGAATAACTTCATTACGATTTTGTGGATATTGTGGTGAATCCTTTAAGATCATTGCTAAATAATACATAGCTAAGATATCTTTCTTAGATGCCTTAATTAAGTTCTTTAAAGCTAAATCTTTGTTTTTCTCTGTACCAATTCCATATAATTGACATACGCCTACAAATCGAACACATTTTAAATACCCTGAAGTTTCTGCTGATTCATTTGCGATTCTAAATGCTTCTTCTGGATCTTTCTTACATCCAATACCTCTAAGTAACATATTACATAACAATAATATCGATGGTTTATGTGCTTTTTTGGCACATTTCTGTATAAGTTCAAAAGCTTTTTCTTCATTCTTTTCACATCCATCACCTCGTAATATCATTTTAGCTAAATGGAATCGTGATTCTTTATCATCATCTTTATAAGCTTGTTCTAAATATTCATAAGCTTTTGTAAAATCTCGTTGTACTTCATAACCTCTTTTATACATTATCCCTAAAATTCGTTTTGCTTTAGCATGACCTTTTTCTGCAGATAACTTTGCATATTCATAAGCTTTTCCATATTGTTTCTTAGCGAAATGTTGATTAGCTAAATAATATAATGCTGAAGCATTACCTCTTTTAGCTGCTTCTTTCATTTTATCATAACCTCCTTCATCTCCTTCTTTAATTAATATTTTAGCATACGTTTTCATTGCTGGTGGATATTTCTCGACATCTGCCTTTTGAAGATATTGTTTAGCTTGATTATGATCTTTAATATCTGCTCGATCTTTAAGTATTAAATATGCTAATTTAGTCTCCGATAATACATGCCCTAATTTAGCTGCTTTCTTAAAGTAACTACATGCTTCATAATCTTTCCCATTCTTTAATTCCATTAACCCAAATAAATATTGAGCTCCAATATGTCCTTCATCTGCTGCTCGATGTGCTAATGTATACGCATATTTCTCTTCTTCTTCGGGTAATATCCCATTAAACATTAAGTTGGCATAATCAGCCATGGCTGATAAATGTCCTCCATCTGAAGCTTTCTTATAATATTCTGCCGCTAAATTAATGTCTTTAGTGACATTAATACCATTTAATAACATATTAGCATAGATATAACAAAATGATAAATCGCCATTATCTGCGGGTTCTTTAATTTCGGTGTTAACTAACGACATGGCTTCCTCATCATTGGTCCCATATAACGTAAATTTGGCTTTGAGACGATAATATGAAAATAAGCAATCTTCATCATCACATTTAATTCCATCAAATTGTAAGTAATTGGTATCGGCATCAATGTCCTTACGTGGTAATAAGGTCCGTTTGATTTCACCAATTGTCGTTTGGGCATTAAATATCGATTGGACTTCTCCCGAATTAGATGAAAAAATGGCACTAAGTGATCCTGTAAGTTCAAGTGTGAAGACAGCAAAGTCCTTTTCGCCTGAGAATTTATGTAATGGCTTGTCATCTTTGACTAATTCATCTTTATGATAGACTGCTAAATTTTCACTGTTGATTTCATAACGTTTTTGAATTTCACCCTTCATAAATTTGATGTCTTTGCTTTTTGGTACTGAAACTTCAATTAATAAATCACTTCCAAGTGTACAATAAGCCATAACAAAGTCTTCGGGTAATTCTGGCTTGCGTGCACAAAAAACTGTATCTGTTTCTCTGTACATACGATCTATTACTAAGTGTGATTGTTCTTTTAATATTTGTCCATTAAGAATTAGATAATGTTTTTCTGGATCAAGACCACTTTTATCAAAGAATTTTTTGGCAATCGTGCCGACTTTTGTTGTTGGGACTACTTCAAAAGCAAATGTTTTACCTTCAGGTGATTTTATATGTAAATCTAATGAACCAATTAAAGCAGGCCGTGCAATAACAAGAGACCCATCTGTGACACCATCGTTTTCTATTTGTCCTTCTGGTAATTCATGACGTTGAAAATACAATTTAAATGCATATCTTCCAGGTAAGAATCCTGCGTTTACGATTTCATCAGACACCATCTGCTTTGTAGATTTTTCTTTTATGTTCAAAGCACGATAGCGCTTGCCAATTCCTACGAATATCTTCATGCAAAAATTAAGCTTTTCAGTAACGGTTTGAGGGTCTCAAAAACTTGTATCGGTGACGTTTAGTCCTTTAAGGTTATTGTAAACATTTCATTATTATCATATTTCATTATTAATCACATATACTATAGCATAACTACAACATAACAATAATACACAAAGATTATTTTGAATTAGGATAAAAAAACCTCAAATTTATCTTGTAAACATTAGGAAAAACAATAAAAAATTTATCATTTTTATTTAGTTATATTATATTATATCCAATAGAAACATTACTTTCGGGTTTTCTATGTTATTTTGTAAAAATCCAATAAATTCTTCTTTATAAAATGAATCTGGAATTTGTATTTCATGAGCTACATAATAATTTATAATTATGCATAAAGCTTCTAAACAAAAGTCATCAATTACTTGAGAATCAAAATAATTGATGAATTCATTAATTAAATCATTTTGTTCGATTATTTGAATCATTGCATCGAAGTTTATTTGCATTGCTTTAGCTATTGTATGCATTGCATAAGTTTTTGTTTTAAATGATAATGATAAATATGAAATAATATTATCGAAAACACCTTTTTCAATTGCAATTACAATAAAATTATTATTCTTTTGGAATGCAATGTCACAAAACTTACAAAAAACATTAAAACTTTTTACTGCTTTCCAAACCTTATCAAACCTTTGATAACAATCAAGCATTTGTTTATATATATCCCAATTAATACAAGGTAAAAACATATTACATAAAGATGAATTTAGAAATGTTATCCATAATTTACATATTTCGGAATGACATATAAAATTATCATTATCAGAAAGAATATTAAAAAGTTTTTCTTTTGATATTATATTATCACAAATTTCTATTATAAATCGTTCATCTTTAAGACATAAGTCATTCATTATAATTATATATTTCTCTAACTCGTCTGGATATTCATTTTCAGTTGGTATAAACAAATCTTTCGACAAAATTCTTAAAATTATTATACAATCGTCGGATGAAAATATAGGATTAGGAATTAATGAATGAAAAATTTCTAACACGTGAAAAGAAATTACCGTAAAATGTGCTTGAAATGCAAAATTTTGAAGTTTTACAAATCTTTCAATGATTGAATGAATATCGAATATCTCTGGATGATCACTAAAAAATAGTCGAAACAAATTAATTAAACGTATCGGGATCCTGTTTAAATTTTTTTCAGCGTAAAAAGAATCATTGATATTAGATGGATTTTCATTAGGTAAGTATGTGGCTGAATTAAGTAAAGTATTTGCAAACATAGGATTTATTAAAAAATCACAATATTCTTTATAATTAGTATAAAGAAAATTTAAAATATATAATACATATGCATAGGAATCTAAATCAATGGGCTGGAAAAATTGTTCCATAATATAACTACCACATAAATTAACGAAAAAAGAAACATCAGATTTTATTGCAGATTGAAGAAAATCAATAATTTCGGTAAAAAATCGATATTTTTCATGAATTTGAAAGTTTGCTAAATTTGTAAAATTTTGCATAAATCCACGAATTTGTATATCTTTCATAATAATTTCGTTTTCTGTAAAATTATGTCTTATAGTATTTGGTTTGATAATTTTGTAATCATTTCTCATGTAATTTTTGTGAAATGTCAAAAAATATTCAATAGAAATAAGTTTGCCAAATAAAAATAAATGGATAAGAGACAAGTCATAAGAATTAATCAAGTATCCTTTGAAGCAATGCCAGGAAAAGTTTACTTTGGAAGCTTGTATTTATGTGTAAGTCAAAATACTTATTATTTTGAATGGATCCCAAAAGAAGATTTTTATTCCGAATTTCTTTCACCAAATTCAAATTTCTTATTATTAATATTTTTAAGTGATATAAAAGAAATCATCGTTCATAATGAATCAATGAAAACAATTGCGCTAACATTTATTATGCAAAAATCAATTGAAATCCCACCCTTTATATTACATAGTTTTTCACAAGCAGTTATATCTCAGCTTATAGAATTTCTTCATTTTAAAAAATTACTCTATGAATCACCAACAACAAAATTCAAATATCAAATCAATCAACCAAAAAATTTTCTTGGCTTTTTTAAAGACAACAATAAACATACAACAGCAGAACAAGTTATGTTTTTATCAGAACATATAAAGTTTTTATCAAGATTAAATCAAAATGATTTAACTCAATCAGAGCCATTATCTTTATCAGATTGTTTAATATTTTTTGAAGAAAACAAAACAAGTCAACACTTTGATAAACTAAAACAAGAAATCTTTAAAAGAGGACTTCAAGATGATGCAAGAAGATTCATTTGGCCTATGCTTCTTGGAGTAACATCGCCACTTATGACACCGGAAGAAAACGATTCTGTAATGAAGAACAAAATCGAAGAATACAAAATAATTAAGAATCAATATAAATCCATTTTATCATCACAAACCTCTGAAATCAAAGAAATAAGTGAAGTTTTAAGAGTAATTGATAATGATGTTAAAAGAACTGACCGTAATTTACCACAATTTCAAGATGATAATCATCCAAATCTTAATCTTTTAAGAAATGTTTTGGCATGCTATGCTCTATATAATAAAGACACTGAATACGTACAAGGTATGGGTGATTATCTATCCCCATTAATAGTTTTGTACATCAAAGAATGGGAAAATGAAGAAACCGCAATTTTCTTTGAAAAAGGAAAAGTGACGCGCGATGCTGCTGAAGCTTTTTTGTTTTGGCTTTTATGCGGGATCTTATCAATTACCCAACAAGATAGAATGTTTGCTGACCTTGCAGGGGTACAACAATTTGTTGTTGATCGGGTATTAGCTATTTCAACAATGTATCACTCTTCATTAAAGAAATGGATCACGAAAAATAACTTAGGATCTTTGGTGTTCCTTTATAGGCCAATAATTCTTCTATGTAAGCGAGAATTTCCTATGGCCATTGTACTAAGAATATGGGACTCATTTTTATCTCATCCAAAGACTTATGCATTTACAAGGTTTTTCCTTGCTGGATTGCTTATAGAGTTATTCCCTTATTTGATGATGCAGACAAATGGATGTGCTGGCGATGTGATGAATTTGACAGATCGGATAATCGGAACAATTGATGGAATGGCAACTCTAAACCTTGCCGTAGAACTAGAAGAGATTTGTCAAACCGGAAATAGACAGTTAGAATGGATTTTAGAAGAACTTCCAGATAAAACAGAAATTAGGGATTACCAACCAAAACTTCTTAAGCTTAAGTGAAGATAAGATTGTTATATCAATAAAACTTTCATGATAGAAAACAAGATGATTAAGATTTTTTTTTACTTTTGAAATGTATTATATTTCAGATTTCCAAAAAATTTTAGAAAACCAAAAGGACAATTGGAATTATTATGAATTTAATATATGTTCAAAATGAAATAAATTTTTTGTTTTAATTTGGAAAATGAATACGTATTTTCTAATGTTAATACTGAAATAATTAGTTTGATTCCAATATATTGAATTGGTGATATATCATTATATTAAACATGAAATTGTTATCCGACTGCAAAGAATTTAAATTGGAATCAAAAAAATTCAACAAGAAGTTAAACCTCATAAAGAGATTGGATGATGAGATCGAAAAGTTGGAAAAGAAAAAGAAAAAGAAAAAAAAACTCGATCCAATAAAACAAAAAATCGAAGAAATATGGAGAACAACAAACATATTGATACCAATAGTTATTTGTTCATGAAAAAAACTTCAACATGCGAAAAGATAAGGTATTTGAAAGAGCATTTATACAATTTATGATGGATCATGGAACCAGTTCATATAAAAAATTTTTATGCCCCTTTTTCATTTAGTAATTTAACTATTTCTGTATGACCATAAGAAGGTGCTTTCATAAGTGCTGTTTCAAATATTTTAAATAATTTCCAAATATTATTTTGAAATATCAAATTATTAAAATAAATATTAAATAAAACAAATAAATATCTTTAGCATTAATATCAATTCCTTCTTGTTCAAGAAGTAATTTAACAGTTTCTGTATGACCTTTCCAAGATGCAACAATAAGTGCTGTTCTAAATAATTTAAATAATTTCCAAATATTATTTTGAAATATCAAATTATTAAAATAAATATTAAATAAAACAAATAAATATCTTTAGCATTAATATCAATTCCTTCTTGTTCAAGAAGTAATTGAACTATTTCTATATGACCATTAAAAGATGCATCCATAAGTGTTGTCCAAAATATTTTAAATAATTTCCAAATATTATTTTGAATTACCAAATTATTAAAATAAATATTAAATAAAACAAATAAATATCTTTAGCATTAATATCAATTCCTTCTTGTTCAAGAAGTAATTGAACTATTTCTATATGACCATTAAAAGATGCTTTCATAAGTGCTGTATTAAATAATTTAAATAATTTCCAAATATTATTTTGAATTACCAAATTATTAAAATAAATATTAAATAAAACAAATAAATATCTTTAGCATTAATATCAATTCCTTCTTGTTCAAGAAGTAATTTAACTATTTCTATATGACCATTAAAAGATGCTAATGTAAGTGCTGTTCGGAATAATGAAAATATTTTTTAAATATTATTTTTAAATATAAAATTATTAAAATAAATTTCAAATAAAATAAATTAATATTTTTAACATTAATATCAATTCCTTCTTGTTCAAGAAGTAATTTAACTATTTCTATATGACCATTAAAAGATGCATCCATAAGTGTTGTCCAAAATATTTTAAATAATTTCCAAATATTATTTTGAATTACCAAATTATTAAAATAAATATTAAATAAAACAAATAAATATCTTTAGCATTAATATCAATTCCTTCTTGTTCAAGAAGTAATTGAACTATTTCTATATGACCATTAAAAGATGCTTTCATAAGTGCTGTATTAAATATTTTAAATAATTTCCAAATATTATTTTGAATTACCAAATTATTAAAATAAATATTAAATAAAACAAATAAATATCTTTAGCATTAATATCAATTCCTTCTTGTTCAAGAAGTAATTTAACGATTTCTGTACGACCATTTTCAGATGCTTTCATAAGTGATGTTTCAAATATTTTAAATAATTTCCAAATATTATATTGAAATATAAAATTATTAAAATAAATATTAAATAAAACAAATAAATATTTTTAGCATTAATATCAATTCCTTCTTGTTCAAGAAGTAATTTAACGATTTCTGTACGACCATTTTCAGATGCTAATGTAAGTGCTGTTCGGAATAATGAAAATATTTTTTAAATATTATTTTTAAATATAAAATTATTAAAATAAATTTTAAATAAAACAAATAAATATCTTTAGCATTAATATCAATTCCTTCTTGTTCAAGAAGTAATTTAACGATTTCTATATGACCATTAAAAGATGCTTTCATAAGTGCTGTATTAAATAATTTAAAGAATTTCCAAATATTATTTTGAAATATAAAATTATTAAAATAAATATCAAATAAAACAAATAAATATCTTTAGCATTAATATCAATTCCTTTTTGTTCAAGAAGTAATTTAACCATTTCTATATGATTATTAAAAGATGCATACATAAGTGCTGTCCGAAAAAATTTAAATAATTTCCAAATATTATTTTGAAATTTTAAATTATTAAAATAAATACTTTTAGCATTAATATCAATTCCATTTTGTTCGAGAAGAAATTTAATCATTTCAACATTACCTGATTCCATACCAAAAATTGAAATATTTTTTTGAATTTTTGTATTTTTTGAGAAAATGTTTAAGAAGATATAAGTTTCCAATCTTTGCTGTTTCATTAATAATATTATCATTAATTATCATTCCTTTTTCTTCTAAAAATGAAAGAATTTCATAATTTCCACCGTTAATACAATAAACGATCAAATCATTGTCTGATTTTTCTTCCAATTTATTTTCATAAATATATTTAAAGACATCATTTCGATGAAATATAATTGCAGTTTCATATGTATTTTCAAATTTAGAATGATTTTGTTCACATAAATGAATGATCTCTAAGTTTCCACCTGCAATTGCATATTTACATGTATTTTCTATATTAGCACCATTCACAAGTAAATGTTTAAAACATTTAACTGATGAAAAAAATGCTGCATAATCAATTAATGTAACATTAAATTGATTAATAAAATCACATCTTGCATAAAGTGATGGCTCAATTATTTGATTAAAATCAAAATTTGTTTGTGATGAAATTTCTTGAAGTTTTTCGATTTCATCATTTCGAATTATTTTTGCTATTTCATTCGGATTAAAACCTTCTTTAATATATTGTTTATGAAGTTCCCAATCATTCTTTGAAAGTTTGATATAATTATCATTATAATATTTATAAAATTTATCATGAAATTTTTTTTTTTTTTTGTTTTCTTTTTTTCCTCTGTAATGTGAAAAATATTTTGATTTAATGCTTTTAATAATATCTTTATGGATTAAATTGTATTCAATCATTTTATCAATTAGATAATATGCTTCTTGTGATTTAATTTCAGAAATATATTTACAAAAAAATTCAATGATTTTTGGAATGTTTTTATATATTTCTTCTTCGTTTTGAATTAATTGTAAATAATTAACATAAATCGAAATTTCTTTATGTTGTGAATAAAATGCAAAGTAAACTAAATTACTTATAATATAATTAAATGAATATGGAAAAGTTAAATCAAAGAATTTCATTGTTTGTTGAGTTGAAAAAACAAGATTCTCTTCTGTTAAATTAAATATTAATTGTTTGAGAGAAATAAGTTCTTCTAGACTAATGGTGTGGCTTTCAATATTAATATTATCTCTTTTTATATTATTTGTAGTTGAAGAATTATTATTCATTTTTTACTAAATGACACTTTTTCATCTACAATTTTTTTTTTTTTTAAATTTAAATCTCAAGAAACAATAAAGTTTCAATATTAAAAATTGAGATATAATAACATTAATTTTACCCTATTTTTTTTTATTATTTATTTGAATTCATTTAAGTTTCCAATTATTGGATAATTGTTCGAAGGAGAAATTCACTTTTAGTGCAAAAAACAATCGCAACACTTTTCAAAAACTTTGATATTTCGTGAGTATTTCTAATATTCTCATTTTAGTGTCTACAAAATGGTGTAAATGATCAAACAAAAGTGTACTTAAAATTAAAAATTTAGATTTAAAGCATTTATAATGAGAAAGATTTAGTTAAAAGCTGATGGTTGGCTTGTTCAAGTTTTCTTAATTGACTGCATTCCGTACATGTACTTTATTGGTGTCTTCATCATAAGTTGTACCGCATCTCTATTTTCCAACGTTAACATTTACAGATTAAAAATCAAGGTATTCCAAGAAAAAGAACTTTGAAGTATGTATTCTGAGTTAGAAAGGAAATTATCCAATTTATTTAAAGATTGTTGTTTTTGATGCAATTAGAAATTCACCGAATTTATTCGTCCGTATATTAAGGAACACTTAGTAGAGTTTGTTTTAAGATTACATTATATTACAATAGTTCTGTTTTATGAATTTCAATGATTCAAACACAGAATGTCATATTTGCGCTCATTAATGAGAATGATGTTTCTGTTATCGATTATATGCAGAATTTTTTTAGGGTTAATGAAATGTTAAAAAATTTTTATTGTTGTGTTCATATAATATCTTAAATGTATAAATATAAATGTTTCATTTTTACTTTTATTTAATATACTTATAGTGAATTTAAAAATGTTTGTTCATTTGTGTGTTATTATGTTTTATCATTAATTATTTCGTATTCTTTAGTTTCAAGATGTTGTAAATATGTTTCGTATTCTTCTTCATATTGACTTCGGCGAATGTTTTGAAGTTTTCCTATTAATTGTTGACATTTCGTTGAAATCGTTTCGATTCCTTCTTCAATTTCATAAAGTTTCATTTGATATGTTACAACGTTTTCAATCCCATATAAAATTTCTTCTTGTCGATGCGGTCCTTCAATGCAACTTAATTTTCGCTTTTCTTCTTCTTGAAGAATTTCGTTCAGAATATCTTTCTTCATTTCATAATTATTTTCTTCTTGTTTTAATAGACATCGTTCAATATCTAATTTCAGAATTCGCATTTGAAGTTCTTTTCGTTCGTTTTCTTCTTCAGAATCATGTTGGAAATTGGTTTTCGATTCTTTCAGATGTTGTCGATGTTGTCCTTGAAGTTCTTTATGATATGAATATGCTAAATTTATCTGATCATAATATTCTTTCGCTTTCATATTGATTTGTTGTCGTTTATTGTTTACTTCGAGTTCTTTTAAATATCCTCGAATTCGTTTGATTTCCGTTCCTATTAATCTTTTACAATATCTTTCAATTTCGTTTTGATGTGCTTTCTTTTGTTCTCGTTTTATTTTCGTTTCTTTTTCGTCGTTTTCTGCTCGTCGCTTTCGAATGTCTTCTTTTTCTTGTCGCATTATTCTTCGCATTTCTTTAAGTTTTTGAATTTCGTGATTAATTATTATTTGATATTCTTCATTTCGTTTATTAATCTCTTCTAGACATTTCTTTTCGTGATTTTCGAGTGTTTGAAGTGTTTGAATATCATGAAAATATTTTTCTTTTTCTTTTTCATATCGTTTTCGTTGAGTTTCATATAAAAATTTCATTTCTTTATATTTGTTTGCATAATGATTTAATTCATATTCTTGATTTGTTATTTCATTTGACATTCGTGAATATTTTTGAATTAGTTGTTGAATATTAGTAAAATTTATGAAATTTTCATTTGTTTGAGATATTGATAATGTTTCGTTTCCTTTTCCGATTTCATTGTGTTGCTTTTGGATATTAATAAGTTCTTTTTCTTGTTCTTGATAATATTTATATTTTTCTTGTGTTTCTTCTCGTTGATTTAATAATTCTTTTCGATGTTCTTCAAGTGTTTCAATTTTTTCTCGAATTTTAGTTCGTTCAGTTTTGATTAATTTTTGAAATTCTTTTTTAATATTAATAATTTCGTCTGCATATATTTGAAGTTCTTTTTCGCGTTGAATTATATGAATAATTTTGTTTTGATAATTTTGAATTTCTTTTTCAACATTAAATTCTTCTTCTATTAAATATTCTGATTTTTCTTTTATTTCTTGACTAACTAAATGTAATGTTGAAACAAATTCTTCAAGAAATAATTTTGGATCTTCTTTTTCATCATTTTTATCCATTTTATGCTGGTGACCGTTAATATTTGATTTTATTCAGTATAAATTTTCTGTAATAAAAAAAGAATTATTCATCATGAGAAAGATGTGTAGTTCACGCAAGTAATATAACAAAATTATTTGAAAAAAATATCTTTACATGTTTTTATGTATGACATTAATCTGTTATATCTGACGAATCTTGGTCTTCTCCACCTTCTTCGTCATGTAGTAGTCCATATTTTGCTGTATCATCGCCTCCAATTTTACAGAAAACTAATGTAATTAATGCGATGAAAAGTGCAGCAAAACAGAAAAAGAAGACAACAATAGTGACAATTGCGTACGCTTTTTTCTCGGAAGAGAGTGAAGCCGTCGCACTATTGATTGGACATGACTGATTGAAATTTACATCATTTAATGAGTATTTTGATGTCGAATCAATATCAATTGCGTTCGACTCCAAACCAGAGAAGCAACAAGAGTACAACATAGCAAATGTATATGTTCGAAGTGTAATTTTGGAAAAGCTCATGAAATCGCACGTCGATAAAAGAAGCTCCATGGACCCTGCAGATGAGATAACTGTGGTGTTCTCAACTGTTTGGTTGAACAATGTGTCATTAATCGAAACAATTGAATTTGAAACAGAAATACAAATTGGAGTATGAGTGTTATTAATCATAAATGTGACGTCGCTAAAGCTAAATCGGCCTTGGTCGAATGAAAAAATTGATCCTTCAGTTTCTCCGCAGTTAATAAATGTGGAAGACTTGATATATGAATTATTGAATGGATTAGAAAATATGCCAAAAGAAGGCCCACAGCTTATGGCTGTGCAATTATCCATATAGAAAGAAATCGAATTGCCATGAATCACAGATAATCCGGCATTGGATGCATAGCAATTCTCAAAGATTGAACCAGTAATAGTAACTTCTGTATTATCAAAGTCATAATAATAAGTGTTTTCATATTCATTTAAAATGTTGTAGTAAGAAGCAATATAACAAGATTGTGAAAGTGTTGTAGCAGAAGATTCTATTGGTAACGCTACACAATTTTCGGCGTTCGCTACAAAAATATTCTTCATTAGCAATTTGCTTCCCTTAATTTTTGTGAATAATATTGGAGAAACGAAATTAGTGAATCGTGAGTTACCAATAATTGTATTGGATCGTATTGAAGATGCCACAATTGGAGAACGACCAAAACTATTTTTAAGGGAAAGTAAGGTGATGGTGAGATTGAGCATTGTTCAATACTTTTTTAGCGGATTTTGTGTGCGGTAAAAACCGATCGCGATTCAAATTTGAAAAGTACTTTGGCATCAACTTTTTTTCTCAAATTTTGGTGGGTTAAACAATTTCAAAGAAATGACAACAGATCCGCGCTCAAAGCTTTAGAACCTAATAAAAATATACTATTTATTATTTTAACATAATTTTTAAACAAAGCTAATATGTGAGCCTTAAAAAAATTCAAATTTAAATAATTTTCTAATATTTGATATTGATTGAATTTTTTATTCTTCGAAAATAAAATTATAAAATAGTTTTCTTTTATTTGAACCATATGTTTTCATTGTTTATTGTTCTCTATGTTAACTAATTTGAATTCCTTTTTGTTCAAACAATTTTATTATTTCTGTATGACCTTTTTCACATGCATAACCGAATGCTGTTTTAGATAATATAAATAATTTCCAAATATTATTTTAATATCCAAAATAATTGGAAAAAATATTATATATAATAAAAAAATATCTTCAGCATTAACATCAATTTCTTTTTGTTCTAGAAGTAATTTAACTATTTCTGTACGTCCTTTTATTGAAGCTAAAATAAGTGCTGTTTGAGATATTAATAATAATTACCAAACAGATTTTTGATACATTAAATTCTTGAAAGTAAAATATAATAAAACAAAATAACAGATTTAGAATTGATAATAATTCCTTCTTGTTCAAGTAGTAATTTGACTATATCAGTATTACCTTTTTTAGAAGCCCACATAAATATTGTTTCAAATATTTAGATGAATTTCCAAACATTATTTTTATGCATGAAATCAATAAAACAAGCTTTAAATAAAATAAATAAAAATTACGAGAATTAATATCAACTCTTTTTTGCTCAAGAAACAATTGAACTATTTTTGTATAACCTTTTTTCACAGCGATATTAAATGCAGTTTCAAATTATTTTTAAAAAATCCAAATATTACTTTGAAATAGAAATTTTTCTTTATAAAAATTAAATAAAGAATAAAAATATTTTTAGCATTAATAGATATTTCTTTTCTAGCAAGAAGTGATTTGACTATTTCTATGTTACCACTTTTAGTTGCCATCATTAACGCTGTTTCAAATTATATGAATAACTTTGAAATACTATTTTGAAATATTAAAATATTTCATACAACTAATAAATCAAATATACATTAGAGCTATTTACATTAATTCCATTTTGTTCAAGAAGTAATTTAACTATTTCAGAATAACCATTTTTACATGCACAAATAAGTGGTGTATAAAATAATTTAAACAATTTCCAAATATTATTTTGAAATTTGAAATTAATAATATAATTTACAAATAAAGCAAATAAAAACAAATAGTATTAAAATCAATTCCTATTTGTTCAAGAAGTATTTTGACGATTTCTTTGTATCCTTTTTCTGATGCATATAGAAGTGCTGTCTTAAATATTTTTAATAATTTCCAAATATTATTTTGAAATCCAAAATTATTTTCATAAATTTGATACAAAACAAATGAATATTTTTTGCATTAATATCGATTTCTTTTTGTGCAAGAAGCAATTTGACTGTTTCTATATAGCCATTGTTAGATGCATATATAAGTGCTGTTTCAAAGAATTTAAATAATTTTTAAATGTTATTTTGAAATTAAAAATTATTACAATAAACATGAAATTAAACAAAATAAAGATTTTTCGCATTAATATCAATTCCTTTTTGTTCAAGAAGTAATTTAACTATGTCTGTATAACCACTTCTAGATGCAAAAATAAGTGCTGTATCAAATAATTTAAATAATTTCCAAATATTACTTTGAAATATAAAATTATTAGAATGATTTACATTCAAAACAAACAAATATCTTTAGCATTAATATAAATTCCTTTCTGCTCAAGAATATATTCAACAAGTTCAACATTTCTTGATTCCACAGAGGTAAACAAAGCACCTTTTGGAATTGGATTATTTTGTATAAAATATTTGGTGATATATAGGTTTCCAAGTTTTTCTGATTCGGTTATAATAAAATCATCAATTTTCATTCCTAATTCTTCTAAATATGAAAAAATTTTATAATTCCCATTTTTTATACAAATGTATCCTAAATTAATAGCATAAGTATTTAATTTTTCGAGTTTATTTTCATAAATATATTTAAAGACATCATTTCGATGAAATATAATTGCAGTTTCATATGTATTTTCAAATTTAGAATGATTTTGTTCACATAAATGAATGATCTCTAAGTTTCCACCTGCAATTGCATATTTACATGTATTTTCTATATTAGCACCATTCACAAGTAAATGTTTAAAACATTTAACTGATGAAAAAAATGCTGCATAATCAATTAATGTTACATTAAATTGATTAATAAAATCACATCTTTCATAAAGTGATGGCTCAATTATTTGATTAAAATCAAAATTTGTTTGTGATGAAATTTCTTGAAGTTTTTCGATTTCATCATTTCGAATTATTTTTGCTATTTCATTCGGATTAAAACCTTCTCTAATTAACACCCATTCAATATTATCATGTCTTTCAAAGGTTTGATATGCATCATCAATTAAATTACCAACTTGAATATTTTCAAAGACATCATTTAAAGTAACACCACTAAATTCATCATGAAATTTTCTAGTTCTTACAAACAAACTTACATGAATATCATGTCTTATTTCTTTTGTTATGTTTATATTTTTTTCAATCAAATTTGCAAGAATATAATATGATTCATTTTTGTTTTTTTGAAGAAGAAATTGGATAAAAGCATCAAATATTTTTGTTTTATTATTGTTGGCTTTATCAATTTCATTAATAAAATCCAAATATATATCAAAGTCAGTAATTCTGATAATTAATGCAGAATATATCATTTGGGTAATAACAATGTTAAAAGAGTTTTTAAAATTATCATCAAAGATATCAATTAATGAAAGAGTTGATTGAGAAATATTTTTCTTTTCTAAACTAAATATAATTTTTTGTGCATGCTGAAGTATATTCAATTCATTTGGCTTTTGATTCATGAATCTATTGCAAAACAACTAATGCCACTTTTTGTATTCTGAAGACAAAACGTATTCTAATAACCACATTCTGATTATGAAATTATTTAAAAATTAAAACATGTGGAGTACAATAAAAATATTTTCCCATCTTTTTTACATTTTTTAGTAATCAATCTTTATATGACAATATTTAGATTTAAAAAAAAATTAGATTATAGTTGAAAAATTAAAATAAAACGACAAATGAATTGGAAAATTTCATCATGTTGTTGGAAGCCTTATAACATATGAACAAGATTCTAATTTAAGAAAAAGATTATCACATTAAAATATACAAATATGATTCTAATTTTCCTTTAAAGGATTTTTAATGTATATTCAAAATCTATATCCAAACAGTATTACTTTTTAAATTATTTTTTATTGTAAACGTTAAAATGGAATTTTAGATATGAATTTAAATGCAATCACCACAAAGCGCATACGATATTACTTTTAGCATTGAGTGAAAACAGATCAATTTAAAAAAATATACGTTAAAAAAAGTCGGACACGTTTCCTGAAGACAAATTCAGATTGAATTGGTAATAATTTAAGTTTTTGAATTCTTCTTTAGACACATAGAGCATGAAATATAGATTTTTCTTATCTTTTAATGTTTTTGGATCAATTAATATCTTACACAATTGTACGTTAAACCAATTGACATGTGAAGTAAAAAACTATAACAAATGAACCAGTTTTTTCGTCATATTGCTTTTGACCAAAGAATCGAGCAGGTAGGTGTAACAACTTCCAACGGATTTATGATATTTGAGTGTGCTTCATCAGTTGTTCTGTATGAAGCTAAATTTCCTGATGGTGGTGCTGATCAAATTTCACTTTTAAGTGATTCTAATGTTGTTGTTGTTTCTGGCGATGATTCACCTGATGGTTTTACTAGAAGCACTGTTGTTCTTTGGGATCGAAACATTGATAAAGTCATGCGATTATTTGATGTTGAAACGCCAGTTCTTGGTCTCGTTCTTCGAGCTGATGCTCTTGTAGTTGTTCATGGCGCAACCATTACCTTTTACAATACATGTGATTTTACCCGTTATTGTGTTGTTAATAACCCCACCAATTCCATGAATTGTTTTTCTTTGGTTCAATCCATTGCAGCCAATCTTGTATCTTATCCATCTGATGACGGGAATCATATTAATTTATGTGATTATCATGATCCCGAATATGTCTTAGGAACAATCAGTATTTCTACCTCTCGTGTTGTGTGTGTTGAATTTTCACGACAAGGCGAACTTATTGCTATTGTTGTTGATGAAGGTAAAACCATTCTTCTTTATACATTAACACCACGAATTGAACTCATTGCAACATACCATCGAGGATTTCGTTCTACTGAAGTCACTGGGATAACATTTGACAACTTATCTAATTACTTTTTGCTTACATCTAAACGAGGTACTTTGCATGTGTTCGCCGTGCCACCTGCAAATCAGCCTCCTGCACCGAACGTAACGCGCAAATCAAGTTTTACATTCGAGCTGCCTAAGAATAGCGAAATCCAGTGCCAATTCGATATTGCGGGTTATTTGATAATCGGAATGACTTTGAATGGCGTCTTGAAGCAGATGAGATTAGATATCGAAAGAAAGGCAATTTTGCCTGTGTCAGAAAAGCAAATTGACATTTCTTAGTGTCTTTAGTTTGATTGTTAGTAATGACTGAAATTAAAGAATATATTTTTAAACATTTGTTTTTATATGTGTTCGCTTATCCGTTACTTATTTCAGAATTAATTTTCATTATTTTTTTCTTTCTTTGTAAAATAAAACACTAAAAATTTAATTGAAATACAATATGTATTTGCATATGATTTGGTGTTGTTTGAAGTTACAAAATACTTCGTTAGATAAATCAAATGTTGCAGTATAAACTGAATACCAATTTTTGACTCAAATTTGCAATCGAGCTCGATAAATTTGGAATATTAACGGTCACCAGCATAAAATGGATAAAAATGATGAAAAAGAAGATCCAAAATTATTTCTTGAAGAATTTGTTTCAACATTACATTTAGTTAGTCAAGAAATAAAAGAAAAATCAGAATATTTAATAGAAGAAGAATTTAATGTTGAAAAAAGAAATTCAAAATTATCAAAACAAAATTATTCATATAATTCAACGCGAAAAAGAACTTCAAATATATGCAGACGAAATTATTAATATTAAAAAAGAATTTCAAAAATTAATCAAAACTGAACGAACTAAAATTCGAGAAAAAATTGAAACACTTGAAGAACATCGAAAAGAATTATTAAATCAACGAGAAGAAACACAAGAAAAATATAAATATT
This sequence comes from Histomonas meleagridis, assembly GCF_020186115.1. Classification (NCBI taxonomy): domain Eukaryota; phylum Parabasalia; order Tritrichomonadida; family Dientamoebidae; genus Histomonas; species Histomonas meleagridis. The sequence continues at coordinate 188,384 of NW_027150896.1, forward strand.
ATCAAGAACAAGAAAAAGAACTTATTAATATCCAAAAGCAACACAATGAAATCGGAAAAGGAAACGAAACATTATCAATATCTCAAACAAATGAAAATTTCATAAATTTTACTAATATTCAACAACTAATTCAAAAATATTCACGAATGTCAAATGAAATAACAAATCAAGAATATGAATTAAATCATTATGCAAACAAATATAAAGAAATGAAATTTTTATATGAAACTCAACGAAAACGATATGAAAAAGAAAAAGAAAAATATTTTCATGATATTCAAACACTTCAAACACTCGAAAATCACGAAAAGAAATGTCTAGAAGAGATTAATAAACGAAATGAAGAATATCAAATAATAATTAATCACGAAATTCAAAAACTTAAAGAAATGCGAAGAATAATGCGACAAGAAAAAGAAGACATTCGAAAGCGACGAGCAGAAAACGACGAAAAAGAAACGAAAATAAAACGAGAACAAAAGAAAGCACATCAAAACGAAATTGAAAGATATTGTAAAAGATTAATAGGAACGGAAATCAAACGAATTCGAGGATATTTAAAAGAACTCGAAGTAAACAATAAACGACAACAAATCAATATGAAAGCGAAAGAATATTATGATCAGATAAATTTAGCATATTCATATCATAAAGAACTTCAAGGACAACATCGACAACATCTGAAAGAATCGAAAACCAATTTCCAACATGATTCTGAAGAAGAAAACGAACGAAAAGAACTTCAAATGCGAATTCTGAAATTAGATATTGAACGATGTCTATTAAAACAAGAAGAAAATAATTATGAAATGAAGAAAGATATTCTGAACGAAATTCTTCAAGAAGAAGAAAAGCGAAAATTAAGTTGCATTGAAGGACCGCATCGACAAGAAGAAATTTTATATGGGATTGAAAACGTTGTAACATATCAAATGAAACTTTATGAAATTGAAGAAGGAATCGAAACGATTTCAACGAAATGTCAACAATTAATAGGAAAACTTCAAAACATTCGCCGAAGTCAATATGAAGAAGAATACGAAACATATTTACAACATCTTGAAACTAAAGAATACGAAATAATTAATGATAAAACATAATAACACACAAATGAACAAACATTTTTAAATTCACTATAAGTATATTAAATAAAAGTAAAAATGAAACATTTATATTTATACATTTAAGATATTATATGAACATAACAATAAAAATTTTTAACATTTCATTAACCCAAAAAATTCTGCATATAATCGATAACAGAAACATCATTCTCATTAATGAGCGCAAATATGACATTCTGTGTTTGAATCATTGAAATTCATAAAACAGAACTATTGTAATATAATGTAATCTTAAAACAAACTCTACTAAGTGTTCCTTAATATACGGACGAATAAATTCGGTGAATTTCTAATTGCATCAAAAAACAACAATCTTTAAATAAATTGGATAATTTCCTTTCTAACTCAGAATACATACTTCAAAGTTCTTTTTCTTGGAATACCTTGATTTTTAATCTGTAAATGTTAACGTTGGAAAATAGAGATGCGGTACAACTTATGATGAAGACACCAATAAAGTACATGTACGGAATGCAGTCAATTAAGAAAACTTGAACAAGCCAACCATCAGCTTTTAACTAAATCTTTCTCATTATAAATGCTTTAAATCTAAATTTTAATTTTAAGTACACTTTTGTTTGATCATTTACACCATTTTGTAGACACTAAAATGAGAATATTAGAAATACTCACGAAATATCAAAGTTTTTGAAAAGTGTTGCGATTGTTTTTTGCACTAAAAGTGAATTTCTCCTTCGAACAATTATCCAATAATTGGAAACTTAAATGAATTCAAATAAATAATAAAAAAAAATAGGGTAAAATTAATGTTATTATATCTCAATTTTTAATATTGAAACTTTATTGTTTCTTGAGATTTAAATTTAAAAAAAAATTGTAGATGAAAAAAGTGTCATTTAGTAAAAAATGAATAATAATTCTTCAACTACAAATAATATAAAAAGAGATAATATTAATATTGAAAGCCACACCATTAGTCTAGAAGAACTTATTTCTCTCAAACAATTAATATTTAATTTAACAGAAGAGAATCTTGTTTTTTTCAACTCAACAAACAATGAAATTCTTTGATTTAACTTTTCCATATTCATTTAATTATATTATAAGTAATTTAGTTTACTTTGCATTTTATTCACAACATAAAGAAATTTCGATTTATGTTAATTATTTACAATTAATTCAAAACGAAGAAGAAATATATAAAAACATTCCAAAAATCATTGAATTTTTTTGTAAATATATTTCTGAAATTAAATCACAAGAAGCATATTATCTAATTGATAAAATGATTGAATACAATTTAATCCATAAAGATATTATTAAAAGCATTAAATCAAAATATTTTTCACATTACAGAGGAAAAAAAGAAAACAAAAAACGAAAAAAATTTCATGATAAATTTTATAAATATTATAATGATAATTATATCAAACTTTCAAAGAATGATTGGGAACTTCATAAACAATATATTAAAGAAGGTTTTAATCCGAATGAAATAGCAAAAATAATTCGAAATGATGAAATCGAAAAACTTCAAGAAATTTCATCACAAACAAATTTTTGATTTTAATCAAATAATTGAGCCATCACTTTATGCAAGATGTGATTTTATTAATCAATTTAATGTTACATTAATTGATTATTCAACATTTTTTTTCATCAGTTAAATGTTTTTAAACATTTACTTGTGAATGGTGCTAATATAGAAAAATACATGTAAATATGCAATTGCAGGTGGAAACTTAGAGATCATTCATTTATGTGAACAAAATCATTCTAAATTTGAAAATACATATGAAACTGCAATTATATTTCATCGAAATGATGTCTTTAAATATATTTATGAAAATAAATTGGAAGAAAAATCAGACAATGATTTGATCGTTTATTGTATTAACGGTGGAAATTATGAAATTCTTTCATTTTTAGAAGAAAAAGGAATGATAATTAATGATAATATTATTAATGAAACAGCAAAGATTGGAAACTTATATCTTCTTAAACATTTTCTCAAAAATACAAAAATTTCAAAAAATATTTCAATTTTTGGTATGGAATCAGGTAATGTTGAAATGATTAAATTTCTTCTCGAACAAAATGGAATTGATATTAATGCTAAAAGTATTTATTTTAATAATTTAAAATTTCAAAATAATATTTGGAAATTATTTAAATTTTTTCGGACAGCACTTATGTATGCATCTTTTAATAATCATATAGAAATGGTTAAATTACTTCTTGAACAAAAAGGAATTGATATTAATGCTAAAGATATTTATTTGTTTTATTTGATATTTATTTTAATAATTTTATATTTCAAAATAATATTTGGAAATTCTTTAAATTATTTAATACAGCACTTATGAAAGCATCTTTTAATGGTCATATAGAAATCGTTAAATTACTTCTTGAACAAGAAGGAATTGATATTAATGCTAAAGATATTTATTTGTTTTATTTAAAATTTATTTTAATAATTTTATATTTAAAAAATAATATTTAAAAAATTTTTTCATTATTCCGAACAGCACTTACATTAGCATCTGAAAATGGTCGTACAGAAATCGTTAAATTACTTCTTGAACAAGAAGGAATTGATATTAATGCTAAAAATATTTATTTGTTTTATTTAATATTTATTTTAATAATTTTATATTTCAAAATAATATTTGGAAATTATTTAAAATATTTGAAACAGCACTTATGAAAGCATCTGAAAATGGTCGTACAGAAATCGTTAAATTACTTCTTGAACAAGAAGGAATTGATATTAATGCTAAAGATATTTATTTGTTTTATTTAATATTTATTTTAATAATTTGGTAATTCAAAATAATATTTGGAAATTATTTAAATTATTTGAAACAGCACTTATGAAAGCATCTTTTAATGGTCATATAGAAATAGTTCAATTACTTCTTGAACAAGAAGGAATTGATATTAATGCTAAAGATATTTATTTGTTTTATTTGATATTTATTTTAATAATTTGATATTTCAAAATAATATTTGGAAATTCTTTAAATTATTTAATACAGCACTTATGAAAGCATCTTTTAATGGTCATATAGAAATAGTTCAATTACTTCTTGAACAAGAAGGAATTGATATTAATGCTAAAGATATTTATTTGTTTTATTTGATATTTATTTTAATAATTTGATATTTCAAAATAATATTTGGAAATTATTTAAATTATTTAGAACAGCACTTATGAAAGCATCTTTTAATGGTCATATAGAAATAGTTCAATTACTTCTTGAACAAGAAGGAATTGATATTAATGCTAAAGATATTTATTTGTTTTATTTAAAATTTATTTTAATAATTTTATATTTCAAAATAATATTTAAAAAATATTTTCATTATTCCGAACAGCACTTACATTAGCATCTTTTAATGGTCGTACAGAAATCGTTAAATTACTTCTTGAACAAGAAGGAATTGATATTAATGCTAAAGATATTTATTTGTTTTATTTAATATTTATTTTAATAATTTGGTAATTCAAAATAATATTTGGAAATTATTTAAATTATTTGAAACATCACTTATGAAAGCATCTTTTAATGGTCGTACAGAAATCGTTAAATTACTTCTTGAACAAGAAGGAATTGATATTAATGCTAAAAATATTTATTTGTTTTATTTGAAATTTATTTTAATAATTTTATATTTCAATATAATATTTGGAAATTATTTAAAATATTTGAAACAGCACTTATGTTTGCATCATTTAAAGGTCATATAGAAATAGTTCAATTACTTCTTGAACAAGAAGGAATTGATATTAATGCTAAAGATATTTATTTGTTTTATTTGATATTTATTTTAATAATTTGATATTTCAAAATAATATTTGGAAATTCTTTAAATTATTTAATACAGCACTTATGAAAGCATCTTTTAATGGTCATATAGAAATAGTTCAATTACTTCTTGAACAAGAAGGAATTGATATTAATGCTAAAGATATTTATTTGTTTTATTTGATATTTATTTTAATAATTTTATATTTCAAAATAATATTTAAAAAATATTTTCATTATTCCGAACAGCACTTACATTAGCATCTTTTAATGGTCGTACAGAAATCGTTAAATTACTTCTTGAACAAGAAGGAATTGATATTAATGCTAAAGATATTTATTTGTTTTATTTAATATTTATTTTAATAATTTGGTAATTCAAAATAATATTTGGAAATTATTTAAATTATTTGAAACATCACTTATGAAAGCATCTTTTAATGGTCGTACAGAAATCGTTAAATTACTTCTTGAACAAGAAGGAATTGATATTAATGCTAAAGATATTTATTTGTTTTATTTAATATTTATTTTAATAATTTTATATTTCAAAATAATATTTGGAAATTATTTAAATTATTTGAAACAGCACTTATGAAAGCATCTTTTAATGGTCGTACAGAAATCGTTAAATTACTTCTTGAACAAGAAGGAATTGATATTAATGCTAAAGATATTTATTTGTTTTATTTGATATTTATTTTAATAATTTGGTAATTCAAAATAATATTTGGAAATTATTTAAATTATTTGAAACATCACTTATGAAAGCATCTTTTAATGGTCATATAGAAATAGTTCAATTACTTCTTGAACAAGAAGGAATTGATATTAATGCTAAAGATATTTATTTGTTTTATTTAAAATTTATTTTAATAATTTTATATTTCAATATAATATTTGGAAATTATTTAAAATATTTGAAACAGCACTTATGTTTGCATCATTTAAAGGTCATATAGAAATAGTTCAATTACTTCTTGAACAAGAAGGAATTGATATTAATGCTAAAGATATTTATTTGTTTTATTTAATATTTATTTTAATAATTTGGTAATTCAAAATAATATTTGGAAATTATTTAAATTATTTGAAACAGCACTTATGAAAGCATCTTTTAATGGTCATATAGAAATAGTTCAATTACTTCTTGAACAAGAAGGAATTGATATTAATGCTAAAGATATTTATTTGTTTTATTTGAAATTTATTTTAATAATTTTATATTTCAATATAATATTTGGAAATTATTTAAAATATTTGAAACAGCACTTATGTTTGCATCATTTAAAGGTCATATAGAAATAGTTCAATTACTTCTTGAACAAGAAGGAATTGATATTAATGCTAAAGATATTTATTTGTTTTATTTGATATTTATTTTAATAATTTGATATTTCAAAATAATATTTGGAAATTCTTTAAATTATTTAATACAGCACTTATGAAAGCATCTTTTAATGGTCATATAGAAATAGTTCAATTACTTCTTGAACAAGAAGGAATTGATATTAATGCTAAAGATATTTATTTGTTTTATTTGATATTTATTTTAATAATTTTATATTTCAAAATAATATTTTGAAAAAATATTTTCATTATTCCGAACAGCACTTACATTAGCATCTTTTAATGGTCGTACAGAAATCGTTAAATTACTTCTTGAACAAGAAGGAATTGATATTAATGCTAAAGATATTTATTTGTTTTATTTAATATTTATTTTAATAATTTGGTAATTCAAAATAATATTTGGAAATTATTTAAATTATTTGAAACATCACTTATGAAAGCATCTTTTAATGGTCGTACAGAAATCGTTAAATTACTTCTTGAACAAGAAGGAATTGATATTAATGCTAAAAATATTTATTTGTTTTATTTGAAATTTATTTTAATAATTTTATATTTCAATATAATATTTGGAAATTATTTAAAATATTTGAAACAGCACTTATGTTTGCATCATTTAAAGGTCATATAGAAATAGTTCAATTACTTCTTGAACAAGAAGGAATTGATATTAATGCTAAAGATATTTATTTGTTTTATTTAATATTTATTTTAATAATTTGGTAATTCAAAATAATATTTAAAAAATATTTTCATTATTCCGAACAGCACTTATGAAAGCATCTTTTAATGGTCATATAGAAATAGTTAAATTACTTCTTGAACAAGAAGGAATTGATATTAATGCTAAAAATATTTATTTGTTTTATTTGAAATTTATTTTAATAATTTTATATTTCAATATAATATTTGGAAATTATTTAAAATATTTGAAACAGCACTTATGAAAGCATCTGAAAATGGTCGTACAGAAATCGTTAAATTACTTCTTGAACAAGAAGGAATTGATATTAATGCTAAAGATATTTATTTGTTTTATTTGATATTTATTTTAATAATTTGGTAATTCAAAATAATATTTGGAAATTATTTAAAATATTTGAAACATCACTTATGAAAGCATCTTTTAATGGTCATATAGAAATAGTTCAATTACTTCTTGAAAAAGAAGGAATTGATATTAATGTTAAAGATATTTATTTATGTTTAATACTTTAATTCCAAAATAATATTTGGAAATTATTTAAATTATTTGAAACAGCACTTATTAAAGCGTGTGTGAGAGATAATACAGAAATAGTTAAATTACTTCTTGAAAAATAAGGAATTGATATTAATGCTAAAGATATTTATTTATGTTTAATACTTTAATTCCAAAATAATATTTGGAAATTATTTAAAATATTTGAAACATCACTTATGAAAGCATCTGAAAATGGTCGTACAGAAATCGTTAAATTGCTTCTTGAACAAGAAGGAATTGATATTAATGCTAAAGATATTTATTTGTTTTATTTAATATTTATTTTAATAATTTGGTAATTCAAAATAATATTTGGAAATTATTTAAATTATTTGAAACAGCACTTATGAAAGCATCTTTTAATGGTCATATAGAAATAGTTCAATTACTTCTTGAACAAGAAGGAATTGATATTAATGCTAAAGATATTTATTTGTTTTATTTGATATTTATTTTAATAATTTGATATTTCAAAATAATATTTGGAAATTATTTAAATTATTTGAAACAGCACTTATGAAAGCATCTTTTAATGGTCATATAGAAATAGTTCAATTACTTCTTGAACAAGAAGGAATTGATATTAATGCTAAAGATATTTATTTGTTTTATTTGATATTTATTTTAATAATTTTATATTTCAAAATAATATTTAAAAAAATATTTTCATTATTCCGAACAGCACTTACATTAGCATCTTTTAATGGTCGTACAGAAATCGTTAAATTACTTCTTGAACAAGAAGGAATTGATATTAATGCTAAAGATATTTATTTGTTTTATTTAATATTTATTTTAATAATTTTATATTTCAATATAATATTTGGAAATTATTTAAATTATTTGAAACAGCACTTATGAAAGCATCTTTTAATGGTCATATAGAAATAGTTAAATTACTTCTTGAACAAGAAGGAATTGATATTAATGCTAAAGATATTTATTTGTTTTATTTGATATTTATTTTAATAATTTGGTAATTCAAAATAATATTTGGAAATTATTTAAAATATTTGAAACATCACTTATGATAGCACCTTCTTATGGTCATACAGAAACAGTTAAATTACTAAATGAAAAAGGGGCATAAAAATTTTTTATATGAACTGGTTCCATGATCCATCATAAATTGTATAAATGCTCTTTCAAATACCTTATCTTTTCGCATGTTGAAGTTTTTTTTCATGAACAAATAACTATTGGTATCAATATGTTTGTTGTTCTCCATATTTCTTCGATTTTTTGTTTTATTGGATCGAGTTTTTTTTTCTTTTTCTTTTTCTTTTCCAACTTTTCGATCTCATCATCCAATCTCTTTATGAGGTTTAACTTCTTGTTGAATTTTTTTGATTCCAATTTAAATTCTTTGTGCTTTACATGATACATAGTCAATTAAGTTCAGCAACCAATTGAGTAAAATATAAAAATCTGATTATCAAAATTTTCGAAAACCAATTTTCAACATGACTCTGAAGAAGAAAACGAAGAAAATGAACGAAAGGAACTTCAAGTGCGAATTATGAAATTAGATATTGAATTTTTATTCAAATATTAGAAATTTTAACATGATTTCACTCAATTTTAACATAAAAATAAGATTTTTTTGCCATATTTTTCGGCGGCGCATATGATGAGCTCAATTACACCAACGTATATCTTCTTTTGATAATTATAATTATACCTAATCGAAGAAAATAGCTCTCAAAACAATCAATTTTTTAAATATTAATCAATAAATTGTGTTTCTTTCGGCTTGCAAATGTTTATAAATCTATTTCTGATTGGCATTACCACACAGTAAAATACAGAAGAACATACCACTTTTTCATAAAACATTCAATCCAAAAATGCCGTTACTACATGTAATTGACAATGTTTGTTCGATGCATAATGTATCAAAATGAGAAACGAACTCCAAAAGATTTTATCTTCGAATTCGACAGAGTCCTTCACGAGCTCGAGCAGCTTGCAGAGCAGGTAGCGGTGCACAAGAAGAAATTCGAATATTCAGTCAATCAATTTCGACGTTTTCTTACACATTTTACCATTTCCGCACGTTCCACGTCACCGATCACTGCATGCGAAAACAGTGCAATTCACGACATATTTTCTAAGCTCAATGAGTTAAATCGTTTACTTACACATCATCAATCAAATTGTTGGGCACAAACAACACTCGAATATCCAATCAATTCAATACCATTGCAACTTTGTAACATTGCACAAAACCTTCGGAATTCAACTTATCATTTAGATCCAGAAGGATCCTTATTTTTCGAGCCTGATCCACAGAAATGGGTACAGTTTCATATATTAGATCTGAAAGCTATTTCAGTATCATTTCATAATTACATTAATTCCAATGGAAATGAAGATGTTGTTTCATTAATGAATGCACGCTTACGTTCAATCAACATATTCCTCAAGCAGTATGAAAACGAATCAATTATTGCTCCTGGCATCCGAATATTTTCGCCTATTCCAGTCCATTATCAGTCATGGCGCGTCAAATATTCTGACTTTGATCCCAAGGAAGAAATTGGCTCTGGGATTTCTGCTAATGTATATTATGGATTTGATAAACGCACTGGGAATGAAGTTGCCATCAAAAAACTTAAGTTCAAAGAGTTAACGGGCGCCGAGCTAAACGTCTTCCAGCGGGAAGTTATCGTTCTGTCAACTGCCATTCATCCAACGCTTGTCGGTTTTGTGGGTGCCACCGATACGCCTCCATATTGTATTATCACAGAGTGGATGTCAGGCGGGACGTTATATCAAGAATTACAACAGAATAAACGTCTTAACCCTACGATGCGTACGATAGCTGCGTTTGACATTGCACGTGGAATGGAATTCTTACATTCGCGTCATATTATTCATCGCGACCTCAAGTCGTTAAACGTCTTATTTGATTCCAAAGGATTTGCACATATATGTGACTTTGGGTTTTCACGTAATGAAGATGACGTAATGACTGGTAATGTCGGGACGCCCCATTGGATGGCACCTGAGTTATTGGGATGTAGTGTTAATTATACGTCTAAAGTCGACGTGTATTCATATGGAATACTTTTATGGGAAATTGTAAGCGAAAGTTTACCATATGAAGGAATGGCATCGTTACAAATTGTCCAACAAGTTTACATTAATAATTTACGCCCACAAATACCAAAGAATGCGCCAACGGCAGTAAAAGAACTGATCAAGAAATGTTGGGATAGAAATCCAGACGTTAGGCCGACGTTTAAAGAAATTGTTTCAATGTTTCAATCAGGGAAAATTCTATTTAATGGCGCAAATCATGACGAGTTCATGCGATATGTGAATGATAAAATAGGAAACGACGAAAAGAATAATGAAATAGAATTAGAAAATAAGTTAAACAAATCAGAAAGTATAGAAGATATAGTAAAAACATTACAAAAAAATGGAATACCTTCAAACTTACAAGAGAAATGTTGGGAACTAATCGAATGTTGTACCAATTCCCCAGAATATGTAGCTAAGGCTGCAATTTTGTTCTTGAAAACTCCTTTAAAAACTAAAGCGGCATCATTACTGAGATCATTACCAATGGGATCGTTGTCTCCGAAAGAAAGCGCTTCGATTGCAGAGCTAATCCCAAGTGGTTCAGATGAATTCGATGATGATATTGCAATTACTGCTTGTAAAAATGGGGCTGCTGATGCAATAGCTGTGTACGCAGTTTCTTTAATACATGTTAAACTTGCGTTGGAATTGGTGGTAAAACAAGGAGTGGACGTAATGTTGAAAGCTGCCGTTGCCGATCGTTGTGTTCAAGGTGTTTATTCGAATGATGAATCTTTGGCTTGTATATCATTAAGATGTTTGATTAGTATTGGCGAATTTAGAAGAATTCCTTTTAACGCAATTCAAAAGTTCTTGAATACAGAAGATAACGGGTTAAAGGATTGTATATTCACTGCTATAATGGCGGCTTCGAAAGAACAAAATGTTTCAAATGAAATTATGGACTTCTTGTTAAAAGAAGTAGAAAAGAATTCTATAGCTGTCCCCGCATTGTTGGCAATATGTAGAGATGAGAAGGTGGCGTTGTATGTGCTGGAACGAATGAGCAATTATTCATTTGATGAGGAAATCATTTTAAAGTTGATGTTTTTGATGTGTCAAAACCGCGCGCTGCATTCAAATGTATTGAATGCGTTGGAACTTTTTAAATTCAACGATAAAAACTATGAAAATGTTGCGTTAGAGTTAATGAATTATATTAAGTCTTTAACATAATATTTGTTTGTAAACAAAAATAGAAATAGTTTTATTTATTTATATCATATGTATATTTATTTATTAAATAGGGACTAACGAATTGTGATAAAGTTTCGTCTTTCTGTAGAAAATTAATTATGTTTTCCGCAGTTAATGTGCATCCATTCGGTTCATCTGTTAAAATTATTGATTTCTTTAGTATTATTAGAAGTAAATGATAAAGAAATTCAAATAAAGAATGAGTTGCAGTATGATGAATAGATAATTTGATCTGTCGGATTTGTAGCAAAAATATAATTCTTCGTTTAATTTCATATTCATGCGGAAGTCGATGAAGTTCTTTCGATGAATATGTCATTATATCATTGTTCAAAAAATCAGGTGATTCTGTTCGAGGATAAGGAACTTGTTGTTTTGGGTTTATTTTTGGTTTAAATCCTGGTGGTGGAATTGATGAAAAATGTGCATTAAAAATAATTGCTCTAACAAATTCATTATGAAGAAGTTTTGCTTCATTTGTCGTTAAACATTCTTCCATGGTTTCATCAAAGTATTTTTTATTACATTTTCTATGTAGAAAATCATTAAATGTTGTCCAATATTTTGGGTTATCAACCAAATTTAATAATTTTTCTTTTATTCCCAGAACGTCTTTTCGGCAAGACAACAACGCTTGTTGTTCTTTCATCATTCCATTTAAAAATACCCTTTCATCAAGTTCTCTTTTATCGCTCATTGTTTACAACGGATTTATTTTTCAATAGTTTATAAAATGTATTGACGTTCAAAAGTAATGATTGAATTTAAAGAAGCACCTCCTCCAAAGCTTCCAAACAATGTTAAAAATTCGAGGCGAACAATTGCAAACATATACCCAGATGAATCTATTCTTTATACTTTGGTATCTACAAATAAAACAGAAATTCAATTGGTAAAAGCAAATGGTGAAACTATAACAGTAATTTCTTTTAATGCTTACATGGATATTGTCTCAGCTGATTTATCCCCAGATTTTGAACTCGTAACATACACAGAAAGAATCAGCGGTAAAAAAGAAAATAATTTTGCTTTCCGAACAACCCTTTGTCAAATACATTCGTTTGAGAGAGTCAAAGTTGTGGAAAACGCTAATCCTATACATTCTTTTTTCCTTGAAAAAATTAATTTTTTGTATCAAATCGTTACAATAATCGGATCTAAAATAACACATCATCATGTAAGCTTTGTTAACAAGAAAATACGAATTAAACAATATAGAAATAACATCAATTTAGCAGGATGTATGAAATGGTTTTATTGTCAACCACATAATTTCTTTTTTGCCATTTTATCTCAATCCGTAAAAGTATTTAAGCTTGTCAATACAGGAGCCCAAATATTATCTTATCCTTATAATTCTAAAAAATCATCACTTCTTCCAACGCAACTTGCACTCATGCCTACATATCCTAGTAACTTACCACACTACCGTTTTTCCCGTAACATTTGTTATTGCCTCCCATTTAAAAATGATTTTGGCATCATCGAGCAACTTTATTCAGACGAATTCAAAAATTTGACTTTTTCAGTGTCAACCGTCGTGAAGCCGTTTAGTCAAGTCTATGAAGTTGAAGGAGTTGATCCTGGACTTCCTCTTAACTTTATGTGTTATGGTTTATTAGTTTTTCCTTTTGTTGTTAATTCGTTTATATATATGATCAACTTTTCTAATTCACCTCCATCAGTTCATATCCTTCCAAAAGTTCTTGCAAAAGGGCCATCAAGTAATTGTACCATTTCCATTGGCACTTCAAATTACATTGTTGATATTGTTACACGCAAAACGTTTCTATGTAATTTATCAATATGTGATATCAAAGAAAAACTTGACTTTTCAGACAAATCTCTTCTCCATGTATTTGCTACAATATATGGGAAACTTCCCCAGCATTTTTCTTTACCATGGCTTTTAAATCAATTACCAGATGACATTGCAAACATTCGTTACTTTATCAACTCATCCCTTAACATTGGGCTCAAACTAAAGTATTGTCTTCGTAATACTGTTTCCAAACATTCTCATCGTCGTGTAGAAGATCTTCTAATGAGCAAAGTTCCACTCACGGCTTCAGAGATTTCATTTCTCAATAGCATTGATGCTGATTTCCCATCTGCAGGACCTACAAGTCGAGTTGAATCGTTCTATAATTTTCTTGTTTGTTCGAAGCATACAAAAATTCAGAACCCCATTGAAAAAGGTATTCAACTTCTATCATTCCAAAACCGCTTCATAACCGTCGTGCGACAAGGACTTGACGAATGGAAAGAGAAATATAAACCAAGCTTACTTCGACAAATGATCATATACACGATTTTACTTAACGAAACTGAAATGCTTTCAACACCTGCGGTCCCGTGTTTGAAAGAAGAATGTCAGGAACTCGCATATGAGATTTGTACAGATACACTCTTGCGTCAAATGGAAGATAGTGGACTTATCGATAGGTGCTCGGGTGATGCAAGATATTGGACTGGAAGATTGGGCGAAGAAGACGATGAAAGTGTAAGTGAGAATGGATCTCATAGCTCTGAGTCGAATTGGAGACAATCAGAAATATCAAATGATGAAATGTCAGCTTTGACTTCATTCGGATTGTAATTAGTTTCTTGAATAAAATATATACTATCTTTAATTAGAAAAGTAAATTGTTTGTAAACATTAACTTCATGAAACGTTTGTGTAATTCTGGTTTTTAGACATTAATTAAAGTCCAAATTTTGATATCAAAATATTTTTTTTTTTTTGGTAAGAATTTATATAATGACGATAATTTTACAGTGCATTTCTTTTTAATTAGCAAGTAAAGTTATAATATATTTTTAAACAGCTTTTATAAGAACTTTTTTAACAAAGGATTAAAAAACCGCCACATTAACGGTTTCGGTTTGGCCTTCCTTTTCCTCATGTCGATTGTTATTGACGGAAAGGGCCATGTTTCTGGTCGCTTAGCAGGTGTTATTGCAAAGCAATTGCTCAACGGAAGGAAAATCGTTGTTGTTCGTGCCGAAAGTATCGTTACAACTGGTGATCACCGCTTCAATTATCACAAGTACCGCCGTTTCTTAAGAAAGACAACCAACTCAAACCCACGCCACGGTCCATTCCATGAACGTGCCCCAGCCGAAATCTTCGCACGTACAGTTCGCGGCATGGTTAATTATAAGACAGCTCGTGGTGCTGCTGCTTTTGCAAGGCTTAAGGTTTACGAAGGCATCCCAGAGAAGTACGAAGGTGTTAAGAAGCTTGTTGTTCCAACTGCACTCCGTGTTGTTGCAATCCGTACTGATCGCCCAGTTACAACACTCGGAAAGATATCAACAACATTCGGCTGGAAGTATGGACATGTTGTCAAAGCACTCGAAGAAAAGAGAATCGCCAAAGCTGCTGAATTACACGAAGCCAAGAAAGCCGAAAAGGAAAAGAAGCAACGTGCCATTGCCGCTGCCAACAAGCAGCTCGGTGAAGCAGCTGTTAAATTCCTTGAAACATACGTCGAGTAAACTTGCTTGCATTCACCAGTTTTGACACTTTTGGAATGTTTCCACTTTCCGAATAAACAATTCAAAGTCTCTTATCGGCTTTAAACGGTTCCGAAATTTGTTTCATTTGAAGAAATTAATTTTTTTACTGATACGAAATCTTAAAAAAAAAATTTATTTTACAGTAAACAATTTGTTGTGTTTCAGTTTTACATTAATTCTTTCATAATGTTTTCGATGATGGAATCCCAGTCCGTTTGCGGGTCCTCATTGATCAAGTAGCACAAAGCCTTCTCTATCACAAGTTCCCATTTGTCTTCATCGTCAGGTGCTCTTGTTCTGACACATGCGATAATAAATGCTGTGACAAAATGTTCTCTTTTCAGTCCTTTGGAGTCACTTGGTATTGGGTATCCGCACGATGCTTGCAAATTTCTTTCGTTTGTCCACGAGCCATTTGCATTTTGTAATTGCATCACTCGCAACAAGAAAAACGGTTTCTTGCCACTTTTGCTTACAATAACCGTTTTATGTTGCGGCTGTACAAAAGTGTTCAAGTTGACAACGATTGGATTTGCCCTTGCTGTTGCTGTACCAAAGAACGCCCTCTGTCTTTGTTCATTATTTTGGTTTTGTTGTCCATTGTTATTATTTTTATTACTAGAAAATTCGAGAATTACATCGTCACCTTTGAACATGTTTCGCGGTGTTCGCCTTATCGGATTTCTGATCTGGTGAATGCGCCTAAATGGGCGTATAGGGAATGGGAATGGCCGTGGGCGAAGATGAGGCGGCGCCGGCGGTTGTATCGGTAACGGCATCGGTTGCGGCGGTTGTTCTGGCGGTTTCGGCGGTTCTTCCTCTTTTTCACCGATCCAACCGACGCCGTATTTGCTGACGCGCGAATCAACGTGCGAAACATCGCCTTCAACTTCTTCGTCGCGCTCAAAGGTGATAACGGACGCATTGTCGGGCGTTAGAATTTGGTTTGCTATGGAAATTTCAAGCGCTTCTTCCGGTGAAGAATTTTTCATCTTTTCAAATGCCCAAAGACTATGAAGTATTGGAAGCTGCGATTGGATCACTGGCAACGAGATCTCCACGTTGAGGTATTTGATCTTGACTTGCTTGATTTCTTCGATATTGTCTTCGATGGAAAGATATGACGATATGACATCTCCTGGTAAGAATGATGGAAGAGTGATTTCGTTTTCGCCAATGCAGAGCTTGGCATTGTCCAATGGCTTCGAGGCTGTCATTTTGATGATGGAAAGAAGAGATGAAATAATTGATGATTCATCAGATGGTACATAATATCCTCCTTTCACCTGCGCAAGCTCTTTGAACTCGCCGATTGAAAACGTGTCCATAAAGAAATGGATATGATCTGGTGATAGTTGAATATCATCATTTAATGATGAACCAAAAATAATAATTACGGACTCCATGGCATTGCTGTCTATTTTTTGGGTGGCTTTTGTATAGACATTTTCGAAGGTTTCAGTTTCATTTTCCCCACTTCCGCCATGAAGAAAGTCAAGAACGGTTTTGCGGTTTTCGTCGGTTAATTCAATTGGACATTCAAAAAGTTGACGATGCGCTTCGCCAAATGTGGAAATGTTGAAGCGGCAGCCATGCGGAACAGAGAGGACAAAGAACTCGATTGCGCGCATGGCAAGTGACGTTTGCGAGCTGGTCATTTGGAGACCGTTTTCAAGCAAAATTGTAAATTGTGATGGATGACTTCTCATGACACGAGGTGTTGGAGAGATCATTCTAAGGTATAAGCGATTGTTGAAGTGTTGATAAAGACATTTTCCAACTAAGGTTTCAAGTGTGATAACCATGCGTATCGGTTTTAGCATTGAAATTGAATCAGATGTAACAAGACCTTTCGCAACATCAATTTGTGAATCAATGGAAGGAGTTGTTATCGATTTGATTTTTGAATTATCTGTAATATCAAATCGAAGTTTAAGTGGAGGAGGATTCAAGTTAACTTGAAGGTCTTCAGGAATACCAACGATGGATGTAGGTAGAATCATAAGGTATCCATTGTGTGTAGGTGTTAATCCGAATACAAAATAAAGAGCAATCTTGCAAACTTCTTTAGGTGCTAAAGCTCCTATATCAATTCGAATTTCGTTTTTGTCGTTTGCTTGTGCCATTACTGCAAAATCACTTTGTGCCAATGCATCATCATATTCAATTTTTGCTGATTCATCTTTTGAAACTCTTGATGTTATTTTTTGCCCTCCAAAATTGACCTTAAATGATGTGGTACATACTCCAGAAGGAAGAGGAAATGTGAATGATGTTTCAACAGGATGATCTTGTTTATTTTCAAAAGTTCCTTTGAAGGCAGCACGACACACACCATCTTTTATGTGACCAACAAGACGCAGTTCTTGAACTGGTTGAACTTCACCTGTTAACAGAGATGCTTTCATGATGTGAAATGAACAGAAATTTTAATTCAATTTGACAAATTTCTGAATATCTTTGATAAGTTTACGAAAATCTGTCATTTAAGGTTTTCGTGTCTTTTCATCATGCTTGGAATTGCGTTTTAGATAATGATATTTTGTTATTTTTATGGGCAAATGATGAAAGACATAAAGGAATTGTCAATTGAAGAATTAGATGCTAAATATCCTAAACAAATGATTCTTCATAGAAATCAAATTTTATCAGTTAGAAGAGATTCAATGTTAAGAAATGTTGCAACTAGAGGAACTTATAATGGAGATTTACAAATAAAGAATTTATGGATTTTTGGTAAAGCAGGTATTGGAGAATTCTCTCTTCTAAATGGGTCTACCAAGTCTCACCACTGGAGATATACCCAAAGGCATTTAATAAGTGGTGGGACGGGTATATATTGAATGATCATAAAATTGTCTGTATAGATGACTTCCCTTGGAAAGGGGATGCATTAACTCAGCATATAAAAATTTGGGCAGACAGATACCCATTTTTAGGAGAAATAAAAGGAGGATCTATGGTAATTTATCCTGGTACATTTAGACTTATTATAACTAGTAATCATAGTATTGATGAATGCTTCCAAAATGCTTCGGATGAAGATATTCAAGCTCTAAAACGTAGATTTAAATAAGTGCAAATATTGACTACTGACGATTTATTCCTACAGTCGAGGGTAACTTTTGAAATGATCCAGTAATCAATTCATTTGACTCAATAAAGAGCCTCCTAAAAATTACTTTTAGGTACCAGTCACTTTTTGAGTTGACGACCGTTATGAGCAATTTTTTTTGGTGACGGTTGATGATCAAAATGAATTAAATATAAAAAATAAAGTATTCAATCCAAACTATCGGGCGACCGTTATGAGCAATTTCTTGTAATTTTTGCTAGGTAATATAATCTTGCTCAGGTACCACTAACGTCCTACGCAATATGAAGGCCTAGCAAAAATTATTCTTATTTTTAAACGTACTAATATAACGGTCTTTCGAAAAATAAAATTTGAACCTGACCCCCACCTTTAGTACACTTTATACTGTTCACCTGTCTACGCCCTTTTATAAAAAAGTGCTCCGCGGAGTCGGGCTACGGCAGTTTTGTGATAAATGCACTCATTCGCCATTAGGGCTCTCTTTGAGGAAGGGGGTACCTTGGTTTAAAGAAAAAGAAAAAAAGAAAAAAGTTCTCAATTGCCCATAGAGCGAACTACGTTATTATCATATATGTGCTGAGTCGAAAAGAAAAAAACAAAATTAACCAGAAAAACCGATAGGAAAAAGAAATTATCTTAAAATCAATCGAATGGTTTACATTTCACAATTAAAAATTAAATGAATAATTAGAATTAGGAACAATTAAAACACTGGGTGCAGATACTTCAAAATTGGTTTCACGAATATAAAATACAAGAGAATTAAAAAAAAAAAAAAAACCAACTGTACGATTATTAACTGATGGAAAAGTAGTACCAAAATCATATAAATAATAATAATAAGTACCTGAACTAGAAATAGATGATTGATGTAAATAATTGACATATATCTCAGTATATTCAGAATTGGGTTGATTAGGTTCAATTTGAATAATAACATAATAATGTGTTGGATCTATTGTCTGATTTAAATTAGTGATATAAGTAAATTGTGATAATGGAATAAAACCAGGAATATCTGAAATAGATATAAAAGATATTGGTATAATAACCTTAATAGTAGATCCAATTTCATAAGCAATCCTTTTAGTACTAGAACCACCAGGATAATTAACAATGGTATCTTGAATAGTATAATCAGGAATCCTACCATTGTTCTTAAGAACTTCATAAGCACGATTCAAATCATATTTAGTAAGAGGTGGATTAATAGGAGGTACCAACTTACGTTGTATAACACGTCCCTTATTACGTGAATAATAAGATTCACTAATAGGTCCAATACGATGTGGATCAAACATAAAAATAACAGTGGGAAAATTTTTTATTCTGTTATTTTTATGGGCAAACAGAAAACGATCATATTGTTATCAATTTTTTGTTAAATATTTAATCGTCTTATATTTCAAAAAAATTGTACGTCTTGAAACCGTTTATTTGATTTCATTTGTGTGCTACACCAAATGTAAATTTTTCATTATAGTTGTTAAGTAAATTTTGATGATGCAAAGCAAAATCAAGTGTTGTCTTATAACTTACAGTAATATTGCAATCTAAAATTTCTGATTTGATCTCATTGGCTTGAATTCGCTAGTGTTAATTTTATGCGTTTTATGATGATTTTTTTGATATAAGACACATATTTATGATGCCTAAATGAAAAGCCTCTCAACATGTTTCAAAAAAAATTTCTAATAAAAATTAAAAACAAAATAAAGGATATGAAATATAAATTTTTATAAATTAAACGCATTTTTGAAGACATAATTTTTTATAACATCTAGATTCTTTGAGTTAAATTTCTTTTTCGATTTTTTATTGTTTAAGTAATTTAACTATTTCTGTATGTCCATTTTCAGATGCATACATAAGTGATGTTCTAAATAATTTAAATAATTTCCAAATATTATTTTGAAATAATAAATAATTAAAATAAATCTTAAATAAAACAAATAAACACCTTTAGCATTAATATCAATTCCTTCTTGTTCAAGAAGTAATTTAACGATTTCTATATGACCATGAAAAGATGCATACATAAGTGCTGTTTGAGATAATTTTTTTTAATTTCCAAATATTATTTTGAAATTTCAAATAAATGAAATAAATAAATAATATTACAAATAAAAATCATGTTCATTAACATTTGTAACTCCTTTTTTAAGAAGAATTTTGACTATATCGAGATATCCTTTCAAAGATGCCATAACAAGTGCAGATTGAAATGTTTTTAACAATTTCCAAATACTATTTTGAAGTTCCAACATATTAAAATCAACTTTATTCTTAATAAATAAATACCTTTAACATTGATATCTACATCTTTTTGTGCAAGAAGGAATTTTACGGTTTCTTTGTGATCATTTTCCAATGCAAATATAAGATTTGTGTTAAGTGCTATGAATATTTTCCATAAGCGTTTTAAAAATATTAAATTATTGTATTAAATATTGATACTAAGAAATAAACGCTTTTTACTATTATTATCAATTCCTTTTTGTTCAATAAGTAATTTGACAATGTCTATATAACCATATTCAGATGCATACATAATTGCTGTTTTAAATTATTCGAACAATTTCCAAATATTATTTTAAAACATCTAATTATCAAAATAAAAATAAAACAAAATAATTGAATATTTATAGTATTAATATTAAATCCTCCATGTTCAACAAGTAATTTGATGACTTCAATATGATTTGTTTTGTTGAATCCTACCATTGTTTTTAGAAGCTGTTATTAGTGCTATATCAAATTTTAGAAATAATTTCCAAATATTATTTAAAAATCCAAAATCATCGAAAAAAATTTTCAACAAAACAAATTAATGTTTTTAATATTGAGATCAATTTTCTCTTGTTTAAGAAGTAATTTCACGATTTCATTATTTCCATTTTCAGAAGCTCTAATAAGTGCTGTATTAAATATTTAGATTATATTCCAAATATAATTTTAAATCATCAAATTCATAAAACATATTTTAAAAGTAATAAAAAAATATCTTTTTCATTGATATTTATATCTTTTTGTTCAAGAATATATTTTACTAGTTCGACATTATCAGAACAAGAAGAAAACACCAAAATATCTTTTGGAATTCGATTATTTTCAATCAAATGTTTAGCAAGATAAAAATTCCCAGTTTTTGCTGTTTCATTTATAAATGAATTATCAATTTGATTATCTTTTTCTATAAATGAAAAAATTTCATAATTTCCACTTTTAACACAAATGTCAATTATTTTATTAAAATTTTTTTCTCCAAATTTATTTGAAAAATTCGTGTAATTCATTAATTGTGATTGATGTTCATCTTGAGAATCTTCATAAAAATATTTAAAAATATCATTTCGATGAAATTTAATTGCGACCTCAAATAAATCGTCAAATGATGTGTGATTTTGTTCACATAAATGAATAATCTCTAAGTTTCCACCTGCAATAACATATTTACCAATATCATTTACATTAGCGCCATTCATAAGTAAAAATTTAAAACATTTTATAGCAGAAAAAAATGCTGCAAAACCAATTAATGAAACATTTTCTTGATTAATAAACGAGTATCTTTCATAAAGTGATGGTTCAATTGTTTGATTATAATCAAAATCTTCTTGCGATGATATTTCTTGAAGTTTTTCAACATCATCGTTTCGAATTATTTTTGCAATTTCATTAGGATTAACTCCTTCTTTTACTAATTGTTTATGAAGTTCGAAATCATTATTTGAAAGTTTGGAATAACTATCATAAAATTTTCTAGAGAATGGATCATTTTGATTAATATTTTTATTTTCTAATTCTGTCTTATAATGAGCAAAATATTTAGATTGAATATTTGATGTAATATTTTCCATTAATTAAATTTTCCATAATCATTCTTTCTATAAGATAATGTGCTTCTTGTGTTTCTATTTTAGAGATATATTTACCAAAGATATCAAATATTTTAATATTGTTTTTCTTTAATTCTTCTTCTTTCGATTGAATTGATTTTAAATATTTAAAATATAAATCATAATCATTCCTTAGAGAAGAAAATGCTGTATATACTAATATACAAACAACAATATTAAATGAATATACATAATTAGGATCAAATATGTTCATTGCTTGATGAATTGATATATTGAAATTTTCTTCATTTAAGTTAAAAATTATTTTTTCAAGTTCATTTAAAATTTGCATAAAGATGGTTTCAGCTTTAGAACATTCCACTTTATTTTCCAAATGATTTTCTGTCTGTGATGCATTGAATTTTGTTTCATTCTCGCACATATAGTAATGAAAAAGATGAGCCTTTTTTTTATGAAATGGTGTGCCCCAATCATCTTTTTTTTATTTTGTGTGTGTTTTAATCGTCTCCGAGTTCAGACAACCGTTATTTTATAACATAATTTGAAAATTCCAACCCACTTTCGCGGTTTTGACCGTATTTCACTGAAAAAGCTCGACTTTTTCAGTGAAATACGGTCAAAACCGCTTATCACATAAAAAAAATCGTTGTTGCGTTGTATACTCTTGTGTTTTGTCAAAACAAATAGATTACTGAACATTTCAACTTTTTTTCTGCCGAAAATATTGTTGTATTCTATTTGACACCTTTGTGATAATGATTCCTGCATATTCCGATTGTAAACGGTTTTGGAGCGTTCCACAAGAATTCTTGACTTCAGTCTATAACGGCCGCTCGTGAGATGGAGAAAAAAATATGTATTGAATAGTTTACTCATAAATTGGATGATTTTTGATAATTTCAGTAAAAAGCTAATTTACTCCGACTCGTAATGAATTCAGATTTTTTTTTTTTTTCTATTTATATATTTAACCTTTTAACAATCGATAATTTTCGATGGTTTTGTTAGCACTATTCTTAGAATAGTTTCTCATATTTTGATATTATATTTTTTTTATCAGAATCTGGCGTTTTGCTCCTTTTATATATATATATATATATATATATCAAATTTAATCACAGCAAAACGACATGGTTTGTCTGTAGCAAAGAACGATTGGCCTAAACATTCTATATTAAAATTTCATAAAGAATTATTTTTCCAAAACACTGTTTTGTTTTTTAATAAACCAAATCTTGTGAGTAATTCTTCAAAATATGAACTGCAGTAACTTGTTTATTATGATAATAACAAAACTATAGAACGATAGATCACAACTCATAGTTAAAATTATACCGACACTTTTTGAGCGAAGCTCAAAAAGTGTCGGTATAATTTTGATTTTCAGAAAACTATTTGATAATAATTATGTGTAACAACTTTTTCAATAGACCAGTGGTCCATGAGCTACCACATGGATATCAATAGTTTAGTTCAAGCTACTGTATCTGTTGAACAACAAAGGATTGCTGAAAACACACAAAGAACATATAATTCTTCGTTGCGTTCATATGAAAATACAATGAATCAAATTCCTAATGCACCCGAATTATATCTTATTACTGAGAATAAATTACGTGCTTTTTTGAGATCCTATAGAAGTCAACACCCTCAAACAATCTATTCCTATGTTAAATCATTCGTCTCAGCTGTTGTATCTTATTTAAAAAAAATAACTTAGATGATTTTACGAAAACAAATAATTTTAAGTCGTACATGCTTGGCTTGAAAAGAATAATGAAGGGGGATACATCTCCAAATGCGAAAAAGTATGTCACAATACAACTTATGATAGAACTTGCAAAAAGTACTAATCAAAATGTAAAAAATGATATAGAACTTATGACAATAGAAAGTTTGTGCTTCTATGGCTTTTTACGAATTAGCGAGGCGTGCAGATTAATGTGAAAAGATATAACGTATGATCAGGACGGACGTTTGGTATTATTCATTCCTTATTCTAAAACAGATCATACAGGGAGGAGAGTCAATGTGCACGTTTGTCGTTCAAACACAATATATTCCCTTTTTCTATGGTTACCAAAATGGAAAGAATTAAGTTATATAAATGAAGAATCGAATGTCTTTACATTATGTAATAGAACAGTTAGGAGAAAGTTTAAATTGCAACTAAAAAAAATTGGAGTGAATCCAGAGAGTTATTCAACACATTCTTTTCCTAAAGGGGCCGCTCATGAAGCATCATTGGCTGGAATTGCTGATTGCGAAATTAAAGCCCAAGGAAGATGGATTTCTTCATGCTATCAGCGTTATACTTCTATCCAAATGGTTGAGGCTGAAGATGCGATTACAGTAAAAATATAATAAAAACTCAATTTAAATTTGTCCATATAATTTTATATATGAGATTGAAAAAGTTGTTACACAAAATTATTATCAAAAAGTTTTCTGAGAATTAAATGTTTTACACTATAATGATAGATGAAAAATAACCTAAGTTAATTCAGAAAACTAGAGGATTCCGAATGGGTAATAATATTTCTGAAATTGACATCAAAAAATAATAGTTTTAAATTTAAATCGAAGGAATAAAAAAGGAAATAAAAATATGATTATCCCCTGTTTTATTTTTGATTAAATTTTCGAGCATCTCTACTCTTATATGGCCATTTAAATAATCAAAAAGCTATAGCTGATTTCACTGAGATTATTGATTAATATCTATCGTTTTTAGAACTCAATTTCGATTTCCATAATTTAATTCGTTTAACTAAAAACAAATACTTCTCGTAAATTCAAATCAAAAGGTGCAATCGATTGAGTTTTGATACCTCAACATTAATATTACTCCTAACTCAAAAATAATAAATTTATTTCCTCAATTTCTACTTAAAGAAAACACACAAGAATCATTTTATTTACTTAATTACATGATTAACTATAATTTACTTGAATCAAAAATCATCCAAAATATACATAAACCATTTTTTGTTCATATTAATCAAGATAAATTTGATAAATATAAATATTCATTTTATCCAGAAAATATTGCTTGTGAAGAACTTTCAAAGAATGATTTTGCACTTCATAAGCAATAAATGAAATTAATAAATATATGAATTACTACATCTTTCATATTCAAGGATTAAATTAATAAGTTCCAAATTTCCAGATTCAGTCGCAAATAATAAAATATTCTTTGGTATTGAATGATTTTCAAGATAGTAATTAACAAGAAAGAAATTCCCAGCTCTTGCAGATTCAAATTATTCTTTTATTGATATTCATTCCTTCTCCATTTAAAAAATTAAGAATATCAAAATTATTATAATTAATACAAACTTCTCCTAATTGACAAAAATCACGCATTTCAAATACAATTTTAAAATGTATAAAGTATATACCGATGTAGGGTATGACTTTTTTTTATGTAAATATTTTCATTTATAAAAATAATTTGTTAAACAAATATTTATTTTAATTTTTAAAATTTCATTGTTCCAAAAATCAAAGCTTATTTGATAGTTGTAATGCTCATTCCCTCTCCAACTTTATGTTGATATGGATTAACGAAATGATCAGGTGTTAGCATCTAAAAATTTAAAACATCCTATCAAAACCTCATGCGATTGATCATCAACATGGTTAAATATATATAATATATATAGTACTATGTTTCTTTCCATGTAGTCAAAAAAGTTCCTCAAAACTATAGTTTTTCAAATGATTTCTAAAAATAAAAATCGATTTATTTGATATGAAAAAAGCATATAAAAACATGTACAAGTTTTAAAAAATCGATCACCAAATTTTTATTAAAATCACCAAACATATATCAAATTACATCAACATTTAATTTTTTTATTGCTTATTTTGGACAGTACATTTTTCCTCTTTTATTGGTTTCGTACCTTGGAAATGTGATGCCACAATACATTGTCTTAATTTCGATCCAGCAAATATAACAGAATCCGATTCCACAAGACAATCACTTAGCTCTGCTCCTTCTTGAATTGTCACTCCTTCGAACAAGACTGTGTTTGTTATTTTGGCACCTTTTCCAATTTTACAATTTTTACCTATGACTGATCGTTGAATTGTTACATTTTCGTTTGGTATATGAAGGTTATCTCCATATACATTACATGGTAAAAACCTAAATGTATTATGTACACTTATATCTCTCCCAACATAATAACCGTTTGTGTTTTCACCGTGCGGTGTAAACCCTTTCAATTTTTGAGAGCCGCACATCAAATTTGAAAGGAATAACGATGCGTAATCTGTGACACGAAATGCAAAATTGTCATCGCCAATGCAATAGATAGATGCCTTATGGGCTACCTTCCGACGGCTAATGTGATTGTTGACAAGTTGTGATGATTCAACATCTTCACGACATAAATATGGAATCAATTCAGATTCAATAGAATGAATCTTTTGTCCACTGGAAACATCTTCTTTGAGAAGAGCAACACATTTAGGAGATAAAATATAAGCATTTGTTAATTGCATCGAAGAATCGACAATAAGAGATTTGCTATTTCGCAAAAAGATATCTTGGATTTCCATCCCTTCATTACTTTCTTCAAATGAAAATTCTGATGAAGCAATTGACTCACTAGATGAATCTCGATCAATTAATGTCTGTTTTAGAGAAAGATCCAAATCTTCATTAAGAGATTCTTGATCAGAAAGTAGTGTAACCAGTTTTGTAGGCTCATTTTCGGGATAGACAAAATATCTGGTTCCGTATGGATTTCGAACATTAATCATATAGCCCGGAACTTTGGATTTGGACTTATCAAGGCCGTGTTTTGTTGTGATGACAGTGATTTCGGAGCGTGATGAAATATGGAAATCAATAATTTGGGTTAAATTTACGGAAGTTAATAAATCGATTGGAAATATGAATGTATATTTGTCGGCTCCTATTTTACGAACAATATCACCTGTAGTGACAGTACCATCAACAGGAAGAAGTGAAAGATTAATATTTAAATTATTATGTGAGGTATATTGGGCAAGATAATCTTCGTACTCTTTGTTGTCCTTACTTAAGCAAACAAGAGTTATATTCCTTAATCCGCAATTTTCAAATTGTTTAAAAATGTGATGAGCAATTGGCTTGTTACCAATTGTTACACGACCGAAAAGTTTTTCACTAAGTGCTTCTCGTGTAAAAGGTGGTCTGTTTGCCATTATAATTACATTGATATTCGAATAAGGTGATTTATGAAGAACTTGAGGTGTAGGTATCATGTCTTCTGGGCCACGTGTAAAATTCTGAAAACTTCTCCGATAGAAATATAAAAAAATGAAATGTTGGGAATCGGACCTTGGCAAAGCTGAAGAAAACGGTCGTTTTAAACATGCAGGGAAATTTTTTTCCTTACTTGTGATGAGACATTTGAATCAATAAAAAAAAAATTCATTATTAGGTTTGCACAAAAACAAAATAATCGTTTATTTTGCAAGCAAATTCAACTTAAACAATCTTACTATTGACCAAAAAATATTTATGTCTGCTTCAAGACATGAAAACTTTTGGATCACAAACTTCATTTCCCTCCATTTTCTCTGTCGTGAACTTTTTGCTTCTAATTTTTCATGTTATTCGATTTCTGTTCAATAATCAAAGAAGACATTAAATTCTTCTTTTCTTTATATAAAAGAATAAACAAAACAACATACTGCTAAATTAAATGAATATAGAAAAGATCACAAAAAAGTTCGCAATTGAGAAAATGCCAACATTAAAACAGCGTTATTTTTCAATAAAAAGAAATTTTAAACATCTTTATCTCGAACTGTATCAGAAAATAAAATATTCAGAAAATATCCTATGTGATCTCTGATACCAAAATTTCAATTACATGTTGTGCAGCCATATGAATAATATAATTTCTGTAATATTTTTTATTTAATAATATTTTTGCCACTATATATTTATATAAAGCTTCTCTAAAAAATGTGAAGATTTGCCTGAAAAAAATGTAAATATTTTTTTGGATTCATTATTTTTCCCAATATATCCATTCTAACATCTGTGTATATTGTTTCTGTTCATGAGAACATTTGAATATCATATTAAATATTTTGGTAATATTTTATATAAATTGCATTCAATTTGAATTACTATATTATTTAGAATATTTTTGTAAATGTTTTAAAAACATTTGGTTTCAAAGATAAAAGTTATTTGATAAAATTTAATTTTTCCAGAATATTTCACACCATACGGTGTGTTAAGAGATGTTATGTGACTTTACGTTAAATTGAAAGCCACCGGATAATCGATTAATTAATTATTTAAAAGTGAAAAATTGAAATACGATAGAACATAATTGTGAGAGGACTAAAACTTGAATGGACTTTTTCAGCCAAAATTCGGTCGTATTTAAAATTGATTTTTCGTACCAAAACCATATGCCAACCCTCGGAAGCGGAGGAGAGGCTACATACCAGCGAATTGATAACACTCGGGCACGTCCCGAATGTTTGGCTTTAGCTTTGATGGGCATAGTTTTAACAATATCTTTTGGGGGAATTACAATCTATTGGTTTGCTCGAAAACATGGACAAATTCTTGCTTTAAGTTCCTTACGATCAATTAGCCCATTATATGAAAAAACAATACCACCATATTTTATTGCTTCATCAAAATCTATAATTCCAAATATACGAAAATATCAAACAGATTATTCAAATATAACCTCTATCGCTTATGCTTTAGAGGTTAGTTATCGTAACAAAGGACTTTCTTCAAAATATCTTGATGAAAATCAATTTCTTCAACTTTCTGAATCTTCCATTTCCAATATACTTCAAACGTTTTGTAAAAATAACGAAAATAATAGGATGTGCAAAACCAACAACAGTATATTATTTTTCTCTTCACAAACGAATTCATCTTCAAATGTTTATCCAGCATCTTTCAATAAATCCGAAACATTTTCTAAGAACCCACTTAAGTTTAAGACTAAAGATCAAAGTTTTATCAAAGGAATTTCAAAAACAAAGGGAAAACTCATCAACAAAAATCGTCCATTCTTAATCTCATCCCAAATTCCAATGAAACGATTTTGGGCATCATGTGGCTCTTCTACAAGCAGTTGCTGTCTCAGTAAATTGTATCCATGCCACAATGGAGATTTTTGTTATCCAAATAATTTCCAAATGAAATCAGATTTTATTTCAGCCCCTTACCTTCATTCTGTTCCCGGTAATTATAATACTTTTCTTCTACTTGGCTATAATGACAACTTTGATTTTTCCAAAAGTCAGTATATTACAGATAATGGAGGTTTCATTCTTCTTAGTAACTGGGGTTACATTGGGCATTCCATAGATTACTTACTTAGTCTCATATCAATTATGGAAGAACGTCAGATTTGTCCCAATCCAAGCGACATCTCAACTTGGACTCCATCAACGTTTGAATGTGCTGTAAACCATTCAAACAACATATCGTTCTGCAGCGATGAAATCACTCAAAAAATCGGCAACACAACAATACAAGGAAGCATTGAACTCAAGTGCATAGATTCAGCGCATTGTAAAGTCAATAATAGATATGTCATGTTACGTGATACGAATCAATTTGCAGTTACAGAGATTGATGGTATTCCATATGGAAATGTTATTAACCTTGATGAAAAGCGGATAGAAACCATAAAAAGCCTTCCTTTTGATATGCTTGGATATGCATTTGAGCCAGTTGAATACCCAAAGCCTCCAAATGATGACGATTGTGGCTTTGTGCTTATCCCTTATAGTGAGTTCGAATGGGTCGAAATGAACACAGTGAACGGGTGGAACGCATTCGACCTACAAGTGCTATGGGAAGAACAGAGTTTTGACAAACAGAGCAAAGAATTCGATTACACTTATGTAAGGAATTCGCTGAGAGATTTTAATTTTACGACAGCAAAGTTCCTTAAGATGGAAGACGAAATACAGATATAGTTTGTTTTTGTATGTATTGATAAAAAATTGATTATTGTATAAAATTTTTTGCCAACTTCTTTAGAAAGAATGAAATGAGTTTTCAATAGGACTTTTCAACACATTGTTGTTACAATTCATTTAATAGGAATGAAGCTGTTCTTGATGCATAAGTCTAGAACATATGTTTAAAAAGGAAAATTTATACTAGAATAATTGTTTTTTAGGAAAAGGTTGCTGGAGATATGTCTTTCCTTGGTTTTGTTGTAACAAGGTTTTCATTTCATCATTTTCTTGAAATCAATTCAACTTTTGTTCCATATTTTTTTTATTGAAAATCTCCTTTATACGCAAATTTTGCTTTATTACAACTAAACTTTGGCTACCTGAGAAAGATTTTAGTTTTATCCTTGTGAAATTTTGGGGTGCCCTAATGATCACACTAACCGTTGTGATCAGCCAATGGCTGAAAAGCAAACACACGAAACTCAAAAAAGCTTATTCGAAGCAACTGTTCCAATTCGTTTTACTATACAAGAATTAAATGTCCCTTTGTGCTTCAACGCCAACCGTAACATGTCATTAGGATATTTTGTATTTAATTTTTTGGGCAACTTTATTGAAGAAGAAAATTTGGACGACATGTGGTTTTGCTCTGAGGGTAAACCAATCAAATGGGAATTACCATTAGGAGTAATATATGATATCTTTATTCCTCAAGATAATATTTTCACACCATTAACTATCGAAATCCGCTTTGAAGATTTCCCGGAAGACAGGGTACAAAAATGTGATTCGTTACAAGTCGTAAAACAAATCTTCATTGATTCTTTCAAAGAATCATGTTCTCTAACACATGATACTAATTTTGCTCAAGCAAACCCGGACATCCAAGGGAAAATATGGAGGTCTATTGACAAAAAAGACTCCAAAGAGTTTATCTCATCATTCGAATTATATACAAAAGACATCAATAGCTGGAAAATGTGGCCCATCAAACTCATTGACAAAGAACTCAACATTACGGACATCTCAGTTAATGTTGAGGAAGGACAAAATTTCCGAAATTTGTTTGAGTTAAAAGGAGTTAAGGCCGATGCAGTCAAAATACAAGGAATAAATATTCCATTAGAGACACCTCTTAAGAATATTGTGGAAACCATGTTGTATCCAGATGGTTTTCTATATGCGACAATAATTTAATAAAATTTGAAGAAAATCTTTTTTTGTTTCTTATACAGTTCGCGATAAATATGTTAGAAATTTCTTTTCATTGATACTAATTTAAAGTTGTCATTTTCTCTGTTATGAACGTATCAAGAAATGGTAATTAAATTCTAATATTTTTTAATAATTTGAAACAGCACTTCATATAGCAGTTAGAAATAATAATATAGAAATAGTAAAATTACTTTTAGATAAAAAAGGAATTGATGTTAATGCAAAAAATATTAATTTGAATAATTTCGAATATGTTTTAATAATAATAATTACACTATACATTATAATATTTTTACATATTAACAAATATATTTACAAAGCAGAATGCAAATATGAAAATACAATAATATATTATAAATTGCATAATAATAAAAACTTCAACAAAAAATAGTTGGTAACAACATGTCAAAGATCATGCTTGGTTTTTTATAATTATCTTCAGTAAGCGCATAAAATAGACATACATATTCGTTTACCAAAATAAATCTGAATTTTTTGATAACAATTTAGTAGATTTTTTTCTTACCTTTGTGATATTATATTGTTAAATTAAAGGAAAAATAAAACCAAGATAAATCTTAAATGTTATATTCTTGAAGAGGTAGAATTAATTTTTCAAGAAGAACCTGTGATAGGTTGTTTCCACAGATTAACGGTCGAAAAGTGATTAGTCGTTATGGAACAGGAAATTGAATGGTTTATTCTCCCAATCCAATTTTTGCCCATTATTCAATATTGAAATACTTTTTTATTTTTGACTTCATTTTTAAAATGTATGTAAATCATTATGAAACTCAAACACTTATACAACTTTTTAGTCAAAGTGTTCGAAATCCTTCAACTTTCCAGCCAGATGATGCTTTAGAATATATTATCAATAATGAAGAAGTTAATCATATTGTAAATTCAATATTAATTGTTGGATCTTATCCATGGGAAAATGACACAACGCCAAAAATTCTCTATTGTTCACATGAAAATCCCCTTAATGATGTTGAAATTTCATTAGCTTTGGATTGTTTCCCCAAGGGAAAGACAGAAATTTATGATGTAATTATCCCTAAACAAGAACTAAATCCACATGTTATTAAAGAAGTCAAGCTTAATGATTTAGAGTTTTTTGCTATATCATATTTAGCAAATGATGAAGCTCCATATGTTTTTTGTTATGGTTATGACGCTTCTTCATTTACGTTTCCATCATTTGCACATAACTTAACAGCATCTGAAATCGTAAGTCAATATGAAAACGAAATATTAATGATGACCAAAATATTTATTTGTTTCCTCACCAAATTTCCATACAATGATATTTTTAATGAAATTGTATTATGGTTACTTCGAAGTGAACGTATTGGGCGATTCTTTCTTCATGATTATATCATTCAAATCACGTCAACTCAAACAATTTCACATGTTGAAACAGATAATGATTATCCAATAACACAACGAAACAAAATGAAAGAAATTATAACAGAACTTTGTAATAAAGCGCCACCATTGCCAGGACAAAAACTTGAAATCGATCTTATTCCATATCCACCATTAAGTTGGGAACGTCCAATATTAGATCAATCATCATTTCCGATATATACAATGGCGTCATTAATTGAGACAGTTAGGCCACCATTATTTCTTGCAATATTTAAAACGCTTTGTCTTGAGAAATCATTTGTTGTCTATCATAGTGATATAACAAAAGTTTCTAATTTCATTTGGGCATTATATTTCGCATTAAAGCCATTACAATTAAATGCAAAAGTTATTACTGTTCTCTCAACACGTTATATCGATTTTATTGATTCTCCTGTTCCAATGATATTTGGAACAACGTTTAAATTAGAGGATTATAATAATATAATATTCTTCGATCTTGAAAGAAAAGAAGCTAAGGGAATTAAGAATTTTGGTAAATTTGAAATGTTTGATAACTTATTACCAATATTAGAATCGAAATGGTCCCCAGAAAATGCACAGCTAATACTTAAAATGTTAAATGATGTTATGCAAAAAATTATTGAAAGAGTAAAAAAATCAATAATTACAAATAGAAGTGATAATAATGCACATTCAATGTTCGAAAAAAATCTGTTCTTGGGAAGGTTTGTTCATGAATCAAGACCTTTCTTAAATGAAATGTGTAACACACCATCATTTAAACTTATGGTGGAACAGAAATGCAGAGAAAAAAGTGAATCATGTAATCAATGATTAAAAACTTTTTTTTTGTATATGAATAAGATCATCTGTTTATATTAAAAAATCTATTTGATGATTGATTAGTTTGTCCTCATAATATTTAAACTAATATACTGATTTGTGTTTTTAAACACGTGTAGTAATTAAATCTATGGAATGTAATGATGTTAGTGGAAATAAAAACGAAAAACGAGCTTTCGATGATTTTTTCTCTTAACGTTTCGAGTTAAAGGAATATTGCTATAATTCATAACAAATCCACTTAGAAAATTTGTAGAAATGTGTATCGTTGACAAAAATGACACGATGACGACGTTTATAACAATTTGAAATTCTTCAATTAAATTACTACACTTAAGTAATTAATACTTAACGAGTATTTGAAAATTGAATTTTTGAATGGGTAATTGAAATTTATACAGTATAAAAAAAGATGAAATGGAAATTGATTTCATTTTGTCATTATGTTATTTGCATTACTTGCATTAAAGTCCATTGAGCTTCCACCAAAGGGAACCGCAGTACCAACAAGACCAATTTTGAAAACAAATAATGATGATGAAGAACTTGGTTACATTTATGTACTTGTTCCAGATCCAGAACATCCAGGAGAAAACAAATTCAGCCTTAAGAAAGTTGTTTCAACTGTTAAAAAAGTTGTCGATGTTGTTGACAAAGTTGTAAATGATGACGAAGACGAAGATTCAGAATATGAAATCTATTACGAAATTGAAGAGGCTCCAGAATATGGTGAAAATAAATTCAGCTTCAAGAAGATCTTCAAGAAGCTTGGAAAAGTTGTTAAAGTCGTTACTAAAGTTGTTAAAATAGGATCCAAAGTTGTCAGCGCCATCACAAATGATGAAACAGTCATAGCTCATCACAAGGGACGTAACATCTGCAAGTACTACCAAAAGCCCGGCTTCAAATGCCCCAAATTCTGTGATGCCAATTAAATAATGACTAACTGCACCATTTATTATTTTATTGTGAAATCATTCATTGTTCATTATGACTATCTATTAATTGTATTGACAAAAATTTCTTTTTGAATAACTTTCTTTTCCAGTATATAATTACAATACATCGAAATATTTAAAATATATATACGCAGTGAAAAACTGTCTACATTGATAAGAATGTCATTCATAGAAGCTGTTTTCAATATATAAAAAAGCATATATTTAATGAATAAATATTAAATAATATCAAAATATTTCACTCACAATGCCTTTTTGAAGAATGCATTTTTAACGCTTCCAATTTGATGCAATTGTAAAAGTTAAATCTTCTGAATTTTAAGCAGCAAATACCTTTTAATGCATTATTGAATATTTTTTTCCAAGCAATTATTCATAGTTGTATGTAAGTAGACAATTTTATACGTTGTCTTTTCTTATTTAATATTTTTACATAAAACCAATGTTAAAAACCAACAAAAAAGTATCAAATAAGATTAAAAACAAGTTTTGATTTTCCGATATAAAATATTAAATATTTTTATTTTATTAAAACATTTTTATTTTTTTTAATAAAAAAATCGAATTATTCTTCTTGTTGTTGATTTGTAAAGTGAAACATTTCATACAAATCACTTCTAATATGGCAAAAACTCAGCGCAGTGTCAATTGTAATCTTAAACACTGGCGCCGGCTCGATAAACTTCGAACCCATTACACTTACCAAAGCTCTTTGAGCCGGAGAATATATCACAGACGCCGAGTGCTCTCTCGGCAGCATGAAAAGGCCGGAGTTGTTGACGATGCCGTCGTTAGTCGACAACGTTTCGTTATCGGGACGGATGTGGAATGCAAACCACCATTGGCGCTTAACATCGAGCGCAAATATGTGCATATACTTTTGGTTCGATTCGCCGCCGATTAGAAATATATACTCATCAGCTGATACTAATGACGCATTAAGTAAATCGGTGGGAGGCTCAATGCCTGTGCACTTTGGGGCTTCAAATCGATATGTTTTGGGATCAAATGTGGTAATGGCCGTTTCAGAAGATCCGCCAAATATGTAATACTTGCCTTGGTAAAAACACCAGGTGGGAGTGGAGGCACCAGAGTGTGACGTGTTAGCTTTCTGCCAGATTCGTTCGCTTAAATCAACACGGTATAAGCCATTATGAATTCGACCATCATATCCAGACCATAAAATTAAATAATTTCCATACGTAAACAAACATGGCTTAGTACGCGCTACGGGAAGTGTTCCACCGGTTTCAATTATACCAACTGTGCCATTATCTAAATTGATATAATGAAGATCAGAAAAATATTGATTGCCTTCTGCGCCACCAAAAATAACCATGTTGCGACGAACAAGACATGCTGAACAATATTGTCGTGGAGATAAAAGACTATTGTTGATTAATCGCCATTCCATGGTTTTGAGATTTAGGGCCCAACAATCATTCAAACAGTTTCCATTAACATCAGCACCATAGGCAATGACAATAGAATCTGTTACAGGATCATAGACATGACATTGTCCAAGTCGAGCTGCTGGTGCTATGCCTTTTCCTAAATACATGGACCACTTACCATAGTATGCAGTTTTCATTAATGGTGTTGGTAGAGAATTATTTGCAATGGCTTTTATTTGAGTGGAATAATTAGCTTCAGTTCGCTTTGAAGTAACTGGAGCATATGAAAAAGAATCAAACATTTTTGCGTACGTTCTTTTATCAGCTTGGCTATTTGTATTACCCATTGGAATTGCTAAATTTTGAAATGCCAAAAGAGTACGTTAATTTAAACGGGATTTTGCATGATTTAATGTTATTAATTTTTCTTTCCATTTTCTTTAAGTCACAAACAGACGACAAGCATTAAAAACTTGTTTTATCCCAAAAATTCTAAAAATTATAAACTTATTTTCATATTATGGAAAATATGATTTATTTTATGTATTATAGAAAATGCGCTACGAGAAAGCAATATTGCTTTCATAAGTGTTATTAAGCATAATTTTGAACCTTTCTTCGAAAAATTGAAATATCATAAATGTTTATCTTAATGCAATAGGGGTCCTGGCTTTGTTGGTAGCCCTTATGTAGAAATTTTTGAAAATTTCAAATTTTTGAATCAATGTGATAAGATGCTAATAAAATTATAGTGACTATGATACCGCTACATTGCTGCTTGAGTTCTCTTTGATAAAGTCAAGGAATGTCATTAGTTCTATAAAATCGTCGTCATCTTCTTCAACAATAATTTGTGGCGTGATAATTTCAGTAGGTTCCTTTCCACTACATAAAGGAGCATCTAATTCACAGAGGAAATCTGTATCTGCCAAAATGCTATAATATCCATTAAAAATTAAATCCATTTCTATGTTGTCATAAATACCAGTAAACTTGCTTGAATTTGAGCTTTGGTTTTGTTCTGTTTCCAAGCTTCCAGAGGAAAATCTTTGTTGTTCAAAATCATCTATTGATGAATTTAATTCCAAAAGGACATAGTTTTCTTGCTTGTCCAGCTGTTCTTCCTCTTCATTAAAATTTAATGCTTTGATCAATTCTTGTTTTTCTCCCTCGTTTTCCTCCATGTGTTGCACCTCAAACGATAGCTTTTTGATGAAACTCATAGAAAAAATTGAATATAAAATCGTTATTCGCAGCGCATGCAAAAAGGTCTGTATATAAAAATTACAAAGTGGACAATTTTTAATGTCAAATGGAAAGCTTCAACACCAAAAAGACGATCAAAAATTTGGCAAAAAAAGTGGACAATTTCTTAGGTACGACTGGACACTTTTAATGCCAAAAAGACGATCAGATATTTTTGTGGCCGGCACTATAAAATGGATAAGATGGATTTACTCATGTACATCAAGCAAACAATTTTTAAATTAAAAAAAAGAAAATATTCCACAATCAGTTACTTCATTAATCACTAAATTTGATGAAAGCCATATTTATTCACTTAACCTTATTATCAGTCAAATGATATTTGTACTATTTCATATGCGAATCAATAATTACAAAATATATTTTGATTTTTTAAAAGAAATGCAACTTAATGAAGAAAATAATTGCAAATCATCTAAAATTTTTGATGTATTTACAAATCTTTTTGAAAATATTGTTAAAAATCAATACATTAATCCCAAAATTATTCAAGATTTAAATATTCTAATAAATTTTATACATTATTTGTCTGAAGAAGAAATCAAAATGGAAAATTATAATAATTTGATTCGAATCAAAGCAAATTATAATGAACTTTCACAGAATGATTGGGAACTAATTAAAGAAGGACATAATCCAAATGAAATTGCAAAAATAATTCGAAATGATGAAGTAGAAAAACTTCAAGAAATATCATCACAAACAAATTTTGATTTTAATCAAATAATTGAGCCATCACTTTATGAAAGATGTTCATTCATTAATAAAGAAAATGTTTCATTAATTGATTATGCAGCATTTTTTTCAGCAGTTAAATGTTTTAAACATTTACTTGTGAATGGTGCTAATATAGATAACACAGGTAAATATGCAGTTGCAGGTGGAAATGAAGAAATCATTCATTTATGTGAACAAAATCATTCATCATTTGAAGGTGCATATAAAACAGCAATTAGGTTTCATCAAAATGATATTTTTAAATATATTTATGAAAATAAACTTCAAAATTGTAATTTAAATGAATTAGGAATGAAATGTATTTTATATCATAATTATGAAACTTTTTCATTTTTATTCAAAAAAAGAATAAAATTTAATAAAGATATAATATATTTATCAGCAAGAATCGGTAATCTATTTTTAGTTGAATATTTTCTTCAAAATAATCAAATTCCAAGGGATATCATGACTTATTCTCTAACATCAGGAAATATTGATCTCGTTAATTATTTTTTAGATAAAAAATGTTTAGATATTAATCACAAAAATATTTATTTTAATATTTTAAAATTTATTTTAACAATATGACATTTATAAATATAATTTGGAAATTATTTAAATTATTTGAAACAGCACTCATGAAAGCATCTGAAAATGGTCGTATAGAAATAGTTAAATTGCTTCTAGAACAAGAAGGAATTGATATTAATGTTAAAGATAAAATTTATTTGTTTTATTTAATATTTATTTTAATAATTTTATATTTCAAAATAATATTTGGAAATTATTTAAATTATTTAATACAGCACTTATGAAAGCATCTTTTAATGGTCATATAGAAATAGTTAAATTACTTCTTGAACAAGAAGGAATTGATATTAATGCTAAAGATATTTATTTGTTTTATTTAATATTTATTTTAATAATTTTATATTTCAAAATAATATTTGGAAATTCTTTAAATTATTTAATACAGCACTTATGAAAGCATCTTTTAATGGTCATATAGAAATAGTTAAATTACTTCTTGAACAAGAAGGAATTGATATTAATGCTAAAGATATTTATTTGTTTTATTTAAATTTTCTTTTGATGATTTTGGAATATTTCACAATAATATTTGAAACAGCACTCATGAAAGCATCTGAAAATGGTCGTATAGAAATAGTTAAATTGCTTCTAGAACAAGAAGGAATTGATATTAATGTTAAAGATATTTATTTATGTTTAATACTTTAATTCCAAAATAATATTTGGAAATTATTTAAATTATTTGAAACAGCACTTATTAAAGCGTGTGTGAGAGATAATACAGAAATAGTTAAATTACTTCTTGAAAAAGAAGGAATTGATATTAATGCTAAAGATATTTATTTATGTTTAATACTTTAATTCCAAAATAATATTTGGAAATTATTTAAATTATTTGAAACAGCACTTATGATTGCATCTGAGAATGAGAACACCGAAATAGTTAAATTACTTCTTGAAAAAGAAGGAATTGATATTAATGCTAAAGATATTTATTTGTTTTATTTGATATTTATTTTAATAATTTTGTATGTCAAAATAATATTAGGAAATTATTCAAAAAATTTGAAACGGCACTTATGAAAGCATCTAAAAAAGGTCACACAGAAATTGTTAAATTACTTCTTAATCAAAAAGGAATCGAAATGAATTCTGTATAATTATAAGGAAACTAACAATTTTATATCTAATATTTTTATAAGTAAGAGATTTGATAATACAATTATATCAAGAAAAGTTAAAAACCAATTAATTGCATTATTTATTGAAAGATGTTCAACAAATTGTAATACATCTAATAAAGTTGAATATAAAGAAAAAATTTGTTTTTATATTATGAAAATTTAAAAATTTTGATTAAAAGAAGCATTAAGAATTCAAATAATAATATATTTAAAAAAATATGGCAATATGGTCTCAAAAGTATATTGAATATTATAACTATTAAAAATCAAATTAAATTTAAATTGAAAATTGATTTTAAATAAAAGATCAAATATTTTATTTTAATTTTGTATACAAAAATATTTTGTTTTCAATAATATCATTTTTGATATCTTAATTTTATTAATCAAAAATCATAATGCTGCTAATAATATTATATATAAAATATATTAAAGCAGAAAAAACTCAAATAAATTTCACTTATCGAGATCAATCACCATACAGAGAAAGACGCATTTCATGGACTCATTATGGAAATAATGTTTTCTATGAATTATATTTGAAAAAAAATGATCAATGGTATAAGGCGAAAGGTTACGAACATGACAAAATCAAGGTATTAAATATTGTTCCTACAATTGAATATCACATTTTCCCATTTTCTTCCCAAAGAAGATTTTTAAAGTATCTTAAAATATGGATGGAAGGTGGAGAATTACAACTTGAAAATGGAGTAAAAATTAATATAGAAGGAAAAGGAAAAGATATTAATCAAAACCAATT
Source organism: Histomonas meleagridis (assembly GCF_020186115.1). Lineage (NCBI taxonomy): Eukaryota > Parabasalia > Tritrichomonadida > Dientamoebidae > Histomonas > Histomonas meleagridis. The sequence goes on from NW_027150896.1 coordinate 228,845, forward strand.
AATAAGCGTAACTCCTATTCCAATGGATATTTTTGAGAAAAATCCAAAAATAATATTCGATTATGATGTTACAGTAATTGCAAAATGGGGAAAGCAGAATTGGGATAAATTTAAAAATAGATATACATATGATACCATCTTAAATTACATTGATTCTGGTAAAGGCCTACTTATTGATTGTTTTGCATTAACAGAAATTTTTCTTATATATATTGGGGCTGATGTAAAAACCCTTAAAAAATTTGGTGTGAATTATTACGCTCCAAAGGAAATGATTAATTCTGATAAAGTAATTCCTGTAAAAAGTAATTCATTAATAACCAAATATCCGAACCTCATTGAAAATGATTTAAATATTCCTTTTGTTAGTACAATTTCAAATTTTTATCATACTGGCGATATATGGTTTTCATTTCCCGAAGGTAAATCTCCACAAAGTAGTTACTTTCTTGCAATTCATAATAATATAGGATTAATACAAACAGGAGTTTCGTTGAAAATGAATGATGATGAAGCTAAAATAATTGCTAATGCAATTTATTATTTAAAAAATAAGGATAACTTTTATGAAGACAAAATTTTATTTAAAGAACCAGATATTAAAACGAAAATTGATGAGAAAAATATGATTATAACTTGGAATGATGTTAGTTATGATGCTTCATATTGGTATAAAATAAGGGCAATACAAAAAAACAATGGAACTGTCATGAAAGAAATCGAAAAACTTTTTTATACTAGTCAACGATTCGAGAAATATTGTTTCTTTATAAGTGAATCTCAATCCCCAATTTATGAAACATATAAATGTGATAATTATAATTACATTACTAAAGAAAAGTCATATCAATACAAAAAACAAGATATTATGAAATATGCTCATATTTATCTTTTAGATAGTTTTCAAAGAAGAGTCGCTGAAACCCATGTTTTAATTCCTGGAAATATAACAAATAATTATATACATGTAGAATCACCATTAACAAAAAAATCATTGCCATATGAAAAGAAAACTATTTTTAATAATAAAATAAATAACACAAATAATAGGAATTCAAATTTAATAAAAAAACATGAAGAACAGATTAAAATTCCTTCTAAAGAATTAATAAAAAACTCACTCAGTGAAACTCATAATATAGTACCTAACAAAACACTTAAAGTTTCATCTAATAAAACATTAAAAATGTCGGTTAATAAAGATCAAAATACATTATCTAAAAAAATATTGAAAGTCTTACATAATGATAAATTAAAATCTTCAACCAATGAAGATCAGATTTCATTTTCTAATGAAACACAAAACACATCATCCACTGAAACAAAGAAAAGTTCATTCAATGAAGATCAAAATCCTTTATCTAAAGAAGCATTAAAAATACTATTTGATGAAACACAAAATAAAATGAAAGAAAAGCGAAATTCATTATCTAATGAAGTATTAAAAACTTCAAATAGAGAAACATTAAAAGAATTAAATAAAAAAAATCATATTACATTTATTAATGAAACATTGAAAACTTCATCTGATAAAATTCAAAATACATTATCCAATAAAACAATAAAAAATTCTACCAACGAAGAACAAAATCCTTCATCCGAAAAAATATTGAATATTTCATTTGATGAAAAACATAATACATCTAAAGAAATGCAAAATACATTGACTACTAAAACATTAAATAACTTGTCTAACAAATCAATAAAAGTATCTGCTAATAAAGCACCACATAAAGATTTTATCCACCTAGCAGAAAAAGCCAAGAGTTCAACAAGCTCCTCTTATTTTATTGTTGTTATTTCAATAATGTGCGTTATAATTCTAATTGTAGTTGTTATTTCGATAAACAAACATATTCATAAAAAGATCACTCAGTTTGAAGAAAGTGCTGAATCAATATATAATTTAGAGACACCAGTAACATATCATAACCCACTTTTTAATCTTCAAGATGATCCATTTGATGAAGATTTTCAGAACATTTCAGAATAGTACATAAGATGTACTAAATTAGGTTGAACTCTTTTATTAAAAAAATTGATTCAAATTTTTTTAATTATGGTTTTATTATTAAGCATTCACCAGAATAATCTGTGTGTTAAATTAAATATATATTTCGTCAGATTTTTTAAGTCTTCAAATATCAGACATGTCGGCTATTAAAAAATCATCAGAGGAAGTCGAAAACTTTCATTATTTTTTAATCAACAATATTTACGTACAAGTGCTTTAGAGAAACAACAATAAAATAATAAATATTATTAATTAAATAACCATTCAATTAATTTAGGTAACAAAACAATAATACAATCCTTTTTTTATTCAAATCACAAAAATTTTACTTTTAATAACAAAACACCATTACACCCAGCTCCTAACAGTATTAGCTTTTTGAATTTATTAAAAAAATTCTGGTGAATGTGGCCCACATATTACACTTCACACTAGTGTCCATGATCTTTAATCTGCTTCCAAAAGATTCTAACGATTATTTTTGATGATTTCCAATCAACAACCATTCAGATGAATGTATTATGAAGTAATAATGATTTGATATTATCGTAATTCACGAAGCCGCAAAATTTTCTCTCTGATAAGTAAAAGCAGATGAAGAATTCCTCAAAATCAGACTTGGGCAATGTTGGCTAATTTCAATTTACGGTTATTGAAAATTGACCAATGTTGAAATAAGTGCCAAAATAAATTTGAAAATTGTTTAATTTAATTAACCGTAAATTGGAGTGGTATTGTGACACTTTTAATCTTAACATATGAAAATTCGCTTCTCATAAGTTGATTCAACAATTTTTTCTTGTTCTGTACGGAAATTCAGAGTGGTTCCGACTCTTGGATATGTCCCTTCAGAAAATTTGTAATTACTTTTTCGAGCATATACACTTAAAATATAAATAAAATCTTATAGTAAAAATTATTCTGCTAGATTCGGATTATTTGAGTATATGACTTTTATTTATATAAATTGATTTATACATAGGCTATTCATAAACAGTCGCTAAAAAGCCATTTTGCTATTTTTCATTGTGTTAAAAATATAATCAAAAACCAATAGAACTATATTCACATGCAATATTCCATTTTGTAAGTGAATTGGGCACCCAAGTGGACCATTAAAAAAGGACGGAGTCAACCAAATCAACGGTCGCTAAATAAATTCAAATAAAACACAAAAATTCTATTTATAAAAGGCTCTCCTTCAAGATCATAAACATTGATAATACCATCATATCCACTAGTTGCAAAAAGTTATGGTGAACATGATAGAGCAACTGCACGATTTTTGTGTTGATTGACGAGCAACATCCCAAAATTCAAAAAATCCTTTAGCTGATAATGCATGTAGATCAACACTAAAATTTATTAAATATGATAAAACTCTGCTTTCCAACAATCTTATACTTTTAAATAACGATCTCAAAGCCATTGTGTTTATGTTGCTAGAAAATGCGCCTTAACTAAAACACATTTTTTAAAAAAATGAATGATTTGAAATATTTAACGATTCACGTCAAACTGAACTCATCTTAAGTAACTGAGAAAAAGAGTTTTGATATCGTATATCGAGATCTGCTATGATGATCGAAAATCACTTCTTCACAACCTTCATCGCCGAACTTAGGAACCTTTCCACAGCAAGAGTACTTCACGAATATCATCTTGCTACCGTCTGGCATTGTTTCTTCCATTTCCATTTTTCCATTTGGCATCACTTTTCTTTCACCTTTATGCTCGAAATGCCTACATTCGACGTTATCAGCGTCAAACATTTCGCTCATTAGATACTTATGGCAAAACTCGCACTGGATTAGTTGCATTTTCTCGAAAATTTCGTTGCATTTTGATTCGAAAATTTTTCTGTACTTTACACCGGGCTGATTGGGAATTGCCCAAATTGCGAAAGAAGCGCTTTCCTCGTTTTGGAAGTCGTCTGTCCTGATCATTGCGAAGCCTAATTCATTGGACATTTCTTGGACTTTATAAATATCACAACATGATGAATCAACATATAAAAATTGTGCAACTTCAAGTTTGATGGATGAAAATACATTTAATGCAAGTTTAACTTGGCTTAAGATTAATTGTGCAGTGGCAATATTTGTGTCAGCAAAGCTTATCTTGACAGATTTGTTGGGCTCTGAAACTTCAAAAGCAACTGGAAAATCTGCAAGAAGTGCGAGATTGTAGATAGTCTTTTTGGCTTCAAATTTTTTATGGTAGTTGCATTGCTCTTCTTTAGTTTGGTTAGTTGCAAATATCTCTATTAAAAATAATGCTTGTGGATAATTAATAACAAATTGATTTAAATGAAATGCTTCAATTGGTACTGGTTGAAGCGTTTTACCAAATAGTTCAGGTTGAAATTCTGGAATCTTTCGAATATCTGAAAAATCATCAATCGGAATTTCAAGGCAAAGAGATAAGTATGAAGCAGCACGCTTTTGGAAGTTGTTCAACACAGGAGCGCCAGGCACAACCTTTTCTGGTTTAGGACTTTCGATTTCTTCAAAGTTGAATTGATAAACAGAATCATCAATTGGAACGCCAAGTTTTCGGAAAATACACTCCCTTACCTTCGAAAGAATTTCATCATTTGAAGAAATGGTGAGTGCATTTCCAGATTTTGAGCACGAAATATTTTCCATCAGCTGTTTGTATTTATAAAAAGTGGCAATCAAAAAGTTAGAAACGGTCAAATTTCATACAAATTCTCCAATTCAATTTAACGGTTTCCCAAATCCAAAAACGAAAAATTCATCTTAGCTGTTGGCGTTAAACAAAAAGAAGGTTTACAATAGAACAAATTTAATTCTTACTTTCGGCCTCAAACAATTTTGTAAAGTAAATTCTAAATTTAATCATTCAAATACAAATATTACCATCAAAGGAAGTGCTCTCTCTGTGAATTCTTTTGGTCATCTTATTGCTTTTTACTTATTTAAATTGAAATTTGATTCCATTTGGGCAAATCAAATCAAGATTAAGAGGCCATACTTCCTTGTGGCTGTTCCTTCTATGTACACGGTCAATGGTTTCCTTCCATTTGTTCCATTGCTCAAGGTTTTCGGCGTCAAGAGTTTTGACCCAATTTTCGCAATCTTCCTTTTTGTTGAGAAGCTCAATGTAAAGCTCAGCGAAGTCGTATGGGAATCCGAGTTCATCTTCGTCTGTTTGTCCTTCCCATAAATCTGCTGAAGGAGGTGCAACAATGATTGAATCGATAACTCCAATTTCCTTTGCGACTGCTCTAACTTCAGACTTATGAAGATCATGGATTAGTTGTACATCACTTGTTCCATCGCCAGCCTTGCAAAAGTAATATAAGTATCCGTCTTCATCGTAATTTCCTGTTCCAAGAACAATGGATGGAATCTTTTGTGAGCCGAGTAATTGGCAAATGTAGTAAGCAACAGGAGTTCTCATGTAAGAGCGAAGTTGACCAGTAGCAAATGCTGGTGCTTCTTTAATTCCAAGCGCTTGATCAACAATTGGATGGAGAAGATCGAAAACAGCTGTTTGGTCAACAGTTACATAGTCAATTCCAAGAGCTTCGCAAAGGTCACGACCACGATTTTGAATGCTAGCTGTACTATGGATTGGTTGAAGAATTGCAAGTACCTTGGTGATTGGACTTCCTTCCATTTCCATGGCTTTTTTGGCAAGAACAAGAGTGACAGCTGAGTCAATTCCACCACTGCAATTAACAACACATCCTTTTAATCCAGATCTCTTCATGTATTCGTTAAAGAGAGCACACTTTTGTTGTACCCATTGTGAAGCATTGAAGTTACGAGAGGCACGGATTTCTTGGAGCTTTGCTTGGAGCTGAGGAAGCATTTGTTTTTTGTGCTTTTGAGTGGTCAGAAGCTTTGAATCGGATATCAACTTTTTGAACTACTTTTGACCGTTATTCCATTTTTTGTTTATATATAAACGGGATCGTTCATAATAATTCATCACAATGCAGTAGAATTATCTGCAAAAAAAGGCAAACTAAACAATGCATATATTAAAATTTTTATCAAATATTTTTAGATTTTGAGATATTATCAAATCATGAATTTAACTAAAAAGACTAAAAGATAAATTCGATTTTAATTGCATTTATCTAATCACATGGATTACCAATGTGTTATTTATCCTATTTTAAGAAATCATAATATTATATATTACATATTTAATATTCTTGTTTTATTTTTAACACTTATACATACTATTAACTTTTCGTTGTTGTTTAGGCCTCAGATGCTTTACAAAATATAACAAAAATTTGATGAAAGATCGTTCATTAGCAATAATTGGGATGCACTTTTTGAGGGCAGTCATTTGTCAACTAGATTTGAGAAAAGATTTTTTCTCCTTCAAAGTCACAGAAAAAACTAGACATCCTGCCAAAATTGTGACAACAGAAATTTATAACCATTTCATCGTCGTGAAATTCAAATCGATGCCTATCGAATGTTATCGACCAAAAGATCCCCCAACAAAATGTGGTTATTCTAACACTTTAAACTCTTTTTTATGGTTATAACCGCATAAGATAACACGTGTGTGTTTTTCCTCGAGAAAGTGATGAGCGTATGTGTTGTTTTAATATTAATACATATCTTAAGATACTCATTGAGTTTGACATAATAGCCACTTAAATCAAATATAATATTCGATTATATACAAATAAAATAGTGTCAATGATAAAATCTGAAAAATATTCTTATTTTATTGCATTTTCAGGAATTTTGCACAGTTATAAATTTCTGTTTTTTTTTGTAAATTGCATGTATTCAAAAAAGTCGATAATTTGAAAAGTTTATCAATTTAAAACTTTTGATGAAAATTTTTGAATGCTTTTGAGCAGTTTTTTTGTAATACAACTCCATCGATTCAATTCGAAGCTACAAATATCATGGAAAAAAATTCAACAAATGCAACTGCAGGTGATGAAATCATAAAAAAATATGGTGAAGAAATTTCAAGCTATTTTTCACCATCTTCTAGTCACAAGATATCTTGGTGGGGAAGAAATTCAGCAAAGTCATCTATTTTGAAAAACATTATCAACATGAGGGACGAGGTTATTCAAAGAAGAGATTTGAGCATAGACAATTTTAGACAAGTTCTATCACTTTATTCGACTTTTTTTGGAATGACTTGTGACCAAGAGCTTAAGAACGAAGCGTGGTGCTCCATGGTCAATGTTATAGGTGCCATTAAGTATCCTATTTTTAATGAAATTTCAAATTTTCTTAAAGGTCCATTAACAAGTAAGAATGGTTCTACCCAAAATGACGTCAAAAAGCGATGTGAATTGTTATTTCAAACAGCGGAAAATCAAATTGATCTCAGCGAATTTCAATATTGGTGGAAAATCATTGGGATATGTGTTTTACCACGTTTTTTTGACAAAGGCGCCGCTGAAGATGTACGTAATCTTCGTGAGGAAATTGCATTTCGTTTTGTCAAATTAATAGTCAATGTCATAGGCAACAATAATTTTACTAAAGAACAAATATTCATCACGGATGACGACGGCAAATTACACATTCATAATTTTGAAGGTATTTTTTCATCTATTGCCAACTGTCTCCAACATTGCACAGATCGTCAAACCTTTTATCTTCTTTACAACTTTTTCTTCTATATGTTTCCGATCAGGTCCATCTGTTCATATGATAATGAGCCCATTCGCGAAGAATATCGATTTTCAGTCTATCTTCCAGATTTCTCAGCTTCCTCAATTTCTCAATTTTTACTTCTTTTATCGCCCACAGAGTCCACCTTCTATATGGATTTGATGAATATCAGCTTTCTAATCATCCATTTTTATTTTAATCAAATTCAAATATGCAAAAATAGCAAAATCGAAAACATATCCAATCACTTAATGGCGCAACTATTACGTACATATGCATTATTTTGCAGTGTGTTAAACTTAGATTTCTTTAAGGACAAAGCGGAAAACATTTTTTTGTATATATTTAGTTCACAAGAACATGAAATGATTCCATTTATGATCGATTTCTTTCTTTCGATTTTATTATATCAAGACAAATATAACTTTAATATGGACGTCTTTGTATCATTTTTAGAGAAAGCGAAACTTAATGAAGAACAAAATCAAGTATCGACAATAAAATTAATGCAAAAGATATCATCACAATTAGCAACTGTATTTTCGTTACGTTTATATGAATTAGAGAAAAAAGAAATCGTAAATAATCCAATTCTATTCGAGTTTCATCATGTTCGTTCAACTTCAAATATAATTTTCGAAAACAAAAAAATTTATTTTGTTAATTTCCCAAAAATTAATTGGTCAATTGACGTCATCAAGTCATTTTTATATAAGTTCTTCTCAAAATGCGACCCTATAGTTGATGGCATTGTTAGCTCTTCATTTTCTAATACATTATATGAAATTTCACAATATTTTTGTGTTCAGAACATTGAAATCATTTACGAATTTTTTATTCCTTATTTATTGAGAAGTTTACAGCAAAAGTGGAACAGCTTACAAATGGAAATTGTTTCAAACCTTATCGAAAGTGCTTATGAATTAAATTATTTAAATTATGAAATGTCGAAAGATTATATATTATTATTAGAAAGAGAATTAAAAAAGAAATCAACTGAAGTCGATGTAATATTTTATTCGATAAATTCATTTTTAAAAGTAATTCCATTATCACTTGGATTAATTAATTATATAATTGTACCAATTACTAATATTCCGACTTTTAATCAAGAACAAATATCAATAATTATATCATTTTTAACTTCTTCGATATTAATATCAATGTTTTTAAAGAATAAAAATAAAATTATCGAAAAAATTATTTCGAATTCAAGTTCTTGGTTTCTTTTACCTTTAGAAGAGAATAAAAATAAGGATGAAATAGAAAATATTTTCTTCCTTTTATTATTAGGGTTAATATTCTCTGATGAAACACAAAATTATAAATTAACTAAATTTAATACTATTTATCAAATATTTTTGGATGAATTTGGTAACAATTTGAACTTCATTCAAAAATTAACAATATTAATTCAATACTCTGAAATAATTTCTAAGAAAATCCCAAACTTTTTCAAAATGTTACTCGACGAAATTGACAGGTTTATCGAAAAATTGGCTGACGTTTTGTGTGAGACGTTAAGGCTACTTGTCAACTTTTTGATTGATTTGATGACGGTTACCAAAGAAAAAGAAATATTTAACAAATGTTATGATATTATAAATCATTTATCACATCATGTTCAAGAATCAAACGCTATAATAGCGAATAATATTGATTTGTTCTTATTGAATTTCCAAAAGACAAGATGGGAAAGTAATAATATCAATTATAATGATCAAAAGAATAAAACACCTAAAAACGATAAAAGTAAAAACAACAAAAATGAAAATGTCGAATATTACATCGCTAAGAACAATCGAATTCATCATTGTCGAATCAAAGAAAATGAAATTTATATTGACTCATTCAATACATTAAACTCATCATCATATAAAATTCAAACTGAAGGAAACTGTATATCCAACTCGCGACTTTATCTGTTAAATTCCACGTTTTTATCTGTTGATGGTGTTGAGCCAGCATTAAATACTGAAGAACGATATTCATTTCTATCAAACAATTCACCGAAATTTAGAATAAACATTGGAATATTATTATATGGGTACACTCAAAAGAATAATTTGAAACATTTTATTCAAGAAATTCGAAAAATTAAACATCCAAGATATGACATATCTTTCTCATTAACTGAAAAATCAACAGACGTATTGATTGTTTGGTTGGACCCTTCTAAAAGAATATCCGAATTTAGGATCACTGATGACTTTAAATATGTAAAAATTTTCATTTTCATTCAAGAACGATCAAAAGGTTTACTATGGGCGAACGTTTATAACTGCAACGGTTATCGTGTAAACTATGGAATTCTGGGTCGAAAGCCAATAATATTACCAATAAGAATTTTGCCTTATGTTATTGGTTGGTCAAGTGTACTTTTGTCTTTAGACCTTATTAACACTAAGAATAGCACAAATAGGTTTTATTGAAGCCTATATTATAATAATAAATTTGATATATATAATTTTTTGTTTATTTAATTTTAATGAAATATTTTGTTTTAGATGTGAAATAGATATGAAAACTATCAATAAATCGAATCTAAATACAATGGAAAGATGTATGTGAAATGATAACATTTTCCCGAAGTAAATCATATAAAAAGTTATAAATTCAGAACTATAATTTTTCGTTGTATTCAAATCTGCCGGTTATAACCACAGCATAGAAATGGTGTGCGTAGACAATATCAACGGAAATATTCTTAATCGATGTATTACCGTTGAGGATTATGGCCCCCTTAGAGAATTTACGCAGACATTCTTCAATATAGTTTACCCAGCAATCTTTACATCTGTTATTATTATTCTGATAACTTTACTTCCATTTATTTTTGAGCTTTCATCAAAGCAATTATACAGAAAGTCACTTAGGTTATATAACATCGTAAGATTTACTCTTTTATCTCTGTTCCATCGTGTTGCGTATTGTTACACAGTTTGTTCTATTCTTCGTTATTTAATTAATCAACCAGCTCCATGTTCATGCGGCAAAATTTCTAGCAGTAAGACACAGAATCAACCTTATATGTATACATGTACAGCAGTTATGGTTGCGATGACCCTTTTTGATTTCCACCAATTTTCACCCAAATTCTTCTATATCCTTGGCGCCTTCATTCTTGTTTTCCCAAGTCTTTTTTACATGCTTTCCGGGTGGGCCTCATTAGGGCAAATATTATTTACCACATTTCTTTCCATAGGCCTTCACATATACTCATCCAAGACATCCAATCGTGTTATGTTTGTTGAATCCATCATTCTTTTCCTAGCAAATTTGATTGGCATGATTGTAATTACATACGATAAAAAAAATCTCACCAACTTCTCAGTCAGAGATTCACCGGCGTCACTGATGATCAGAGGTGCATTGTGCGCTCTTTTTGTCGTTGCACATGACCTTCTTTTCCTCATCGAGAACAAATGGGGATATTTCACAATAAAGTCCGGAATGCTAATTGTCGAAAATGAGCAGACAAATATCCGCTCTGCAATTATGTCTTCCGATGATGAGGTTGCTATGTTCCATAAGACGCTGAAAAATGATAAAACTTATGGAGTGGTCTTCTTTGTCGTAATGATCCTTTTGAAGTCGTGTGAATATATTGCGAATAATGAGGTAAATAAAAGAAACTAAAAAATTAGCGCGATCTTAATAAAGCAATTTGCAACGAATTTTCTTTTTCATAATTTTATCTATTTGGTGTGAATTTAAGAATTTTATAGATTATAATTACCAAAAATTGGAATTAATTCATTTCTTTTTTCTTATTATGAATGTGATTACTCTAAATTTTTTTGGTTATATTAAAGTCTTCTCTCAAAATTTAGATATAAATAATGAATCGTGAGCATAAAATTTTGAAATTTAGTGGATTAAAAAATTAAAACATGAGATGTTTTTTAAATGATTTGGATCAAAAACAAAAAATCAGTGAGGAAAATGTATTTTATGAAATTTTTTTGTTTGTTTCAGAAAAATTGATGAAATAGATACACGAATATGGATGAAACGTTTATTGAGCATTCTTTCCAAGTTCATTGCATCGAGGAATGGACTAAAACATCACAAGAATGCCCACTTTGTAAGGCTAACTGGGAACCACAAAATTAATAAAAGAATCAATTAAAACGGAAAAATATTTCTCATGCATAAAATTTTGTTTTCTTCAATAACACAGACAACACAAGAAAAGTACTCAAAAAATTTTGATCAACACATTTAGTTTACACTTCAAAGAAAAGCTTTCTGCTCATCATAACGGTTTTTGTTTGCGTGACTGCTTAAGCACAGAAATTTTTTGAGAGGTTATTTGTTCAAGCAGATTTCAGAATTATCGAAAATTAAAAAATGTGTTTCGAAGCCAAGAGAAATTAATCTCAATACTGAAATATGTCATTGCCACCATTCTAATTGGAAAGTTAAGTATTACTTCATAACTAATTTTCTCTTTATTTAAACACATGTTTTCTTACAGATCATCTTGCGTCCTCAGTGCCATTTCCTTCAGCACCCTTATCTTACTTCTTATTTCATCATTCGATGCTGTGTCCATTTCTCTTTGTTCCCATCTCCTTATGTCATATGTTGCGCATCCGAGCATTTCGCACGTAGTCATCCACGTGTGATATCTCTCGATGAGGTGGCGACGTTTTCCATCTTCGTCAACGTTCTTTTTCGGCTTTAGAAATTCATATATTCTTCTGAACTTGTTTGCCTTAAATTCGATTTGTTCAGAGCTTTTATAATTACGGACTGCTTTTTCGAGCCAACCCTTGTAATATGAAATAAGGAACCTAATTGCAATGTTTCTAATTGAAAATCCTTTGACTGAACTTGAAGCTTCATCAAGTTCTATACCAAAGTCGCGTGCAATTTTGCAACGGCGAACACTTCGACCATTGCTAACGAGCGAATCAACACGACGTTGCGAATCAGCGAGTTTTTCGCTCGTGACTTCCCAGCCGATCGTTTTGTAGTCAATTTTGAGTGGGTTGCCGTTAGACGATAGAGCTGCTGCGTTTGGAATGGGCATCAAGAAATAGTTCGTCATGAAAGAGATATCAACATTTTGATACCTATTGGTAGGAACAGCAAACCTTAGGAATTCATCGCCACTTGCTTTATCCACAATATGAAAGACTTCATCAGTATGAACAGGAATTTGAATTTGACGTTCGGTAGCTTCGGGTTCACCTTTTTCAAAGATGACAAAGTCATTAATGTATTGAGATCTAAGTGTTGATCCATGAGTAAGTTTTGGAATTAGTTGTAAATTTCGCTTTCCACTTGTGAAGAATATGTTCTTCTGTGCAGCACCTAGATAGCAAGCGCCTTTTGCATTTGTTGAGAATGAGTCAAGTGTGTGATGAGCTGAAATACCAAAAGTTGCACTGATACATGAAGAAATTAGTGGTGATTTTGTGGAATCTCCTACAACCTCAATTGAATCCATTCTTATATTTAGTTCTTCGATAGATTTATGGGCATCATATAGAAATTGGTAAATATCACCTAAACAAGAGTCAAGATCTTTTCTGTTGACATTGATCGTTCTGCCATTAAAAGAAAAAGTGACGGAGGTTTTTTCCGATAGTTTCTCTTTGGCTTGATGAACCTTTTCGAGAAATGATTCGTAGTCACGAGACTGCCTTAAATCAATAGAGTAACGTGCTGAAAGCATGTCGGCAAACTTTTCATCAATTGTTTTGCCTCCAATTGACTCGTCAAAAAATGATGCTATTTCTTCAACTGTATCTTGTGTAAATTTTGATATTGTAAATCGAGTTCCCTTAGAACCAATATCTAAAAAGCCAATGGTTTTTGGTTGTGAACTCTTGAAGTGTTCATTCCCATAAACAGCTGATGAAGTAAAAGTTGATGGAACAAATTGAATTGCGTTGATTTTGGCTATTGTAAGGGCAGAGTAGAGGAAACTCTTCTCGATTGCTGAAGTTGATGGAGGAAGGGCTATAACAACATCAATTTGATCATTAATTCTTTCAACTTCTTTTACCTTATTTATAATGTGAAGTAATTTTAATGCTGTTATTTCGTACCCATAAATGTAATCATAATATCGTTTGTTGTTAAAAGTGTTTCCTTTTATAACTGAATCTGGATATCTTAATAAGGAATTTCGAGCTTCTTTTCCAAATTCCCAAGCAACGTTACTTAGTAATGTTTGTGGTCTTAAGCTTCTTGAGTGATCACGATTATCCCAAAAAGAGATAAAATTAGGAAACTTAGAAGATGAATCAAAAACTTTAACAATATGAATAGGTCTTCCTTGAGAACCACATGCTACTTTTATTGTACTTTCTCCCATATCAATGCCAATAATTGTTGATAAACTGAGAACAAGAAAAACACAAGCGAACATATATGTGAAGTAATTTAGAATTTGTTCAAACCGTTTTTTAATTGGTTTGGCGGTTTCGTTGTATTAGCGGTTGAACTTATTGATGATCGTTCTTAACGTAAAGCTTTGAATGTACAAACGTCTTTATATGAGCATCGAAAAGGAAACAACTGGGCAAAAAGTCGTTTTACTTGGCGATTCAGGTGTTGGAAAAACAAGCATTGTTCTACGACTTAGTGAGCGTGTGTTTAGAAGAAATACAGCTCCAACAGTTGGATCTGGTGTTATTACAAAAGAAATTGAAACACCATCAGGCCCAGTTACACTTAGCATATGGGATACAGCAGGAGAAGAAAGGTACAAAACTTTCACAAGTTTGTATACTCAAAATGCAGTTGGTTGTGTGGCTGTCTTTGACTTGACGTGCACAGAATCATTTGATGCCCTTCCAAACTGGATCGAAATTTTTGAGCAAAATGCTGAACCAGATCACATAATCTGCGTTGTTGGTAACAAATCAGATATTGAAGAATCAAGAACAGTTGATTATAATAAGGCATTTGAATGGTGTGAAAATCGTGGTTATAAATACAGTGAAGTTTCTGCAAAAACAGGCGAAAACGTCGACCTAGTTTTTTCAGGAATTGCTATTGCTTTAGGCCCAAGAGCAATGGCAGAAACAAGGATTGAACCTAATGATGAAAAAAAGTGTTGTTAGCACATTCTCATGAACATAATACAAGTAGTCAATAAACCTCTCCAACTTTTAGTCTTGAGCAAAAATATCTAAAGTCATGTTCTCATTCCTAAACATTGTTATAGGGGAAAAAAACCAATATAAAGGAGGAAAATTACTTACCAAAACCAAACATTGTCCCACAGAATTAGCTGTTAACCTCCTATTCAATTACGAAAAATTCATACGAATAAACTATTCAATAATCGGCGCTAAACGGCGCGACCTCACACCTTCACCTTATCTTTCTTTGGTTTAATATATTCGCATCATATTTCTCTTGAATGATTTGTATTTGTGAAACTAAGTGACCTCGCTATTTGAGATGTATTCGAGTTTAGTATTGAATGTGATATTTTTATCCAATTCAATATCCAATAAATTGATATATGAAATCTTAAAAACAATACATTTTTCAACAGACGCAATAAATTGTTTAAAATATTTCATATTCTTTCCATAAAATTAGGACATAAATACAAATTAACAAATGAAAGACCAGCATGCTGTTTATTAATAAAAACCAATAAAATTCAACAAAACGGTAAGCTCTAAAGTGACATAGTGACATATAGTCTTATGTAGCTCTTCCTCTTCTTTCAAAAACTATATCAAATTTCCTGTTTTGTTATTGTGTTGGTGGAGAAAATTTGGGGTACTCCAAAATACGATAGATTATTCAAAAGTGAACATGAGCGAATCAGGCAGCTACCAAAGTGATTCAAGTTCATATCAAGAAGACGATTCAACTAGCACCAGCGATTCTAGTCTATTCCTAACAAGTAGCGAACAAAGTGATTCCACTTCCAAAGAATCTAGCTCAAGCGAATCTTCAATAAGTAGCGAACAAAGCGATTCAACCTCAGGTAAGAAATCTAAAACCAATGCCCAAACAAAACCTGTTCCAAAGAAACCGCCAACAAAGAAAGAAGACAAAATCTCTGATTTAAAGCCACAAGGTAATACCAAAGCAAAGCCTGTTGCGAGTGAATCTTCATCAGATAGCGAACGAAGTGATTCCTCTTCCAACAAAAAATCAAAAGGTGCCAATAAAGCAAAATTTATTACAAAGAAACCACCACCAAAGAGCGAAAGTAAAAGTCCTGACGCAAAATCCAAAGGTGATGCCAAAAAGCCTGTCAAAAAGGAATCTTCATCAGATAGCGATTCCACATCAGACAAAAAGCCAAAAGCTAGTGCCAAAGCAAAACCTGCTGCAAAGAAGCCACCAACAAAGAGCGGAAACAAAAGTCCTGACAAAAAATCAAAAAGTAATGCCAAAAAGGAATCTTCATCAGACAGCGATTCTACTTCCGACAAAAAACCAAAAGCTAATGTCAAAGCAAAACCAATTGATAAGGAATCACCAGCAAAGAAAATTCCAAGTGCAAAACCAAAAGCTGAAGCCAAAGCAAAGACAGTCAAAAAGGAATCTTCATCAGATAGCGATTCAACTTCGGACAAAAAGCCAAAAGCTAATGCCAAAGCAAAGCCTGCTGCAAAGAAGCCACCACCAAAGAGCGAAAACAAAAGTCCTGACACAAAATCCAAAGGTAATGCCAAGAAACCTATTGTAAAGGAGTCGTCATCAGATAGCGATTCAACATCCAATAAAAAGCCAAAGAGCAACACTAAGGCAAAACCTGCGAAGAGTGATGCAAAATCCAAGAAAAAGCCTGCAAAGGATTCTCCAAAGAAGAGTAAACGCGAGACATCAGAAGATGACGTTCCGAAGTATGTTCCCGAGTTCCTCAATTACAGGTGCATGCGCCGCGTCAATTCGATGCCATCTGGCTCCAAGGTTACCTTTGAATTTTCTCTTGATGATAACGATCTCTATCACTGCAAGATGAGGAAGAAGCACCAGCTTAAGAACGTTCCCATCTCTGAAGGATCCGAAACGCACATTTCCTCGATTGATAATTATCTTCTTTCATCATCACATCATTTTCACAACTTTACACTCATGAGCGGCTCCGATGTTTTACTCAAAATTAAGTTTGACAATTCAAAAGGTGGGAAAAAACCGAAAGCGATCAAAGCCAAATGGACACCGAACGATGGGACAAGAGCGTTTATGCTTGTAAGCAAAGAACCTGATTATGATGCAAAAACTAAAACGTGGAGTCTTGACTTTGGTGGAAGATATGCAAAGCCAAGTATAAAGAATGCGATTTTGGTCGATCATAAAACACATGAAGTACAGGCTATGTTTCGAAGAGTGGACCCATGGGAAATGCACGTGGATGCAAAAGAAGGCATCCCGCCATTGTTTTTATTTGCTGTTTTGGTGAGTTTGAACATTTGTAACTTTTGAAATGAAAGAGAACTTTCGATATTTATTAAAAAATTTTTATGAAGTAAATGTTTTTGAATCAAGAAAAATATTATTTGATAGCAAACATCATTTCATTTGAGTCAAATAATATAAAAATTAATATTTTTCATTCGCATATTAAATGAATACAATATTATTATCCTCTCAAAGAGATAAGGCTTTGCCCCAGTCTGGTTCTAGATTGATTTGTAAAAAAAAAATTTTGGCATAGCAATGTTTCGTAAACGTTAAAATGTCATTTGGAACCACCTCAGCCTGGGGCTCAATCAGTAAAACAAGCAACCAGCCCCAGAACTTTTACAATAGCAATTATTCATACGGACGTCCATATACTAGATATTATTCATATTATTCAAAAACTTCTAATCAAAAAAAATGAAGCCCGAAGTGTATCAAGCAATTCCCCCAGTGGGGAGAACCAAACTCAGTTAATCCATGAGCTAGTGGAAATAATCAAATATCATTAGGATCTAATATTGTTAAAAAAAATAAGCCAACAGCTATAGCATCACCGCCATTAAGCGCAGCTAAAGCGGACACACCAACATCTCGGCCCACTGTCCAACTCTCTGAGTCGTACGTAGTTTCATACAGCGCCGCCGATTTCGAAGAGAGTGAACGCACTCCGCAGCCATATTCATCTCCACTCCAAACTCCGCTTGTAATCGTAAATGTTTCGTACCCAATGAGTTTCTCCCCTCCGTATTATTACTGGCGAATGTATCCTTGTGCATTTCCACAAAACTTCATGATGCAGCCTCTTATGTACGCACAGCCAACAAATGTGTCCAAGTAAATATAGTTAATGCATTTCTTTAACCAAATATCATTTATCTGATTGCATTTACTCATTAGAAATCTTTTTGATGATATTCGAATAAAGATATTGAAGAAATTTGCTTTTGCTTTTATTCACATATACAAAACATCTTATTTCAAATAAAATACCATAGATAACATGTTTAAAACTTAGAATGAAAAATATCAAATTTTTAAATTTTGACTGCTCCTATTTTTTTATAAAAATATTTCGATTATAAACAGTCAATTTTGATTTGGAGCCCAAAATACGATTTCGCCAGTGTTTAATCATTTTAATCAGCCAGCAGATCAAAAACAGTGAAATTTAAGTGACAATAAATTATTTACAAATTGATAATAATAAAAATTATAATTGAACATTTATTAACAATTGTCAATTCATTTGATTCCTTATCTCCTGAATGAATGATTTTATGTTTACATTTATATCTTTTTCCTTCAATATTGGTATACACAAAGGCGAATTACATTCTCTTTTGCCGCTATAACATTCCTTCGCATATTCATCCAACTCATCTTTAGTCACAAGTTCGTTTTCATCTTTCGGATGGTAGCTTATGTACTTAATTTTAGATAATTTCGCGGCTTTTTCATACCAATTTCTACAATTAAATCCATAAGGAAATATTTCAATTACTGTTTTACCTTGTTCCATCCATAATAAATTAGCTAAAGCACTTCCATGTGCACCAACAAGTACATCAGCATTTCCTATCTTAAGTATTTTTGATTTTACTGACATTGCTGAAATGTCAATAATTTCGATATCACAATTATTATCATATATCTCTTTTAATGCATCCTTGACCTCATCTATGTTGGTTATTTTTCGTGGTGACTCATGATTAACCAAAATTATTTTCTTGTGTGATGAATCTTTCTGTGGGAAACTGTTTATATCGAAAAAGTTGAAAATAATACGTTTAAAACCCGTTATGTCAACGTTTGATGGGAATACGTATTGTGGATCATTCGGCGATTGTTTCGATTCTGTAACTTTATGCATCCCTAAAACAAGCTTCTCAAAACACATCGGAATCCCAATGGTTGACGTCTTGTAGTTAGAAAATGCACTTGAAATGTGTGGAACATTTCGTGAATTAAAAAATGGAAAGAAAATTCGATGGTCTTTTTGGAATTTACCTTCTTCTGTAAGGGTAAGGTACATTGGTATTAAGAAATCATAGTAGAGTTGCCAATCATGATCAAGCATTGATCCAGCAAACATTACATTGGTGGTGTTTCGAACATATGGAAGACTACCAAGGAGGTCACTTTGATCTTGGAAGTTATGAATTCGACCATGTGGAAAGTCAGATGGAGCTCCATGAGATCCAAGTGTTAAAAGTGGTGTATCAAATTTAATGGGATATGGTGAAGTTAGCGAATAAATATCGTAGCCATAACAAATATCATGGGCAACACAAAGACGAGTTGACCAGTCATTTGATGTACAATAAAATTTTTGTTCCGAAAGTTCTAGATTTTCTTCATATAATAATTTAGAACCTCTAACAAGTGTAAACTTGACTTTTCCACCAATAATTAAAGGGATTTTACACTTTTTATTTTCACAAAATTTCGATAATTCATAATCAACTGCTGCACCAGAACCATTAAATTGAAAATTAATGTCAGTTGGATCCAAGCGAAGTGTAAATTCTATGGCTTCTTTGTTATCTGTAATTGTTGGAGGGTTTTGAAATGAGACTATATTTGGAAGTTTAAAAAGATCATGGCAAATATATACTTCTAGCACTATTATGGTGATTGAAATGATTTCAATAATTATAAAAGCCTTAAAATTTACCACCAGGTTTCTGCTTTTATTTTGCTCCATTTTGGTTGGAGAAAAATTGCCAAAAAAATTTAAGAACATTTAAAATTGTCATTTTTTTTATGAAAGTCTTTTGCAAGAATCTTGAAACCTAAAAATGTTATATCATGAACAAATCTTGTCTATACCCAATGAGAATTGCAATCTTAAAAATTTTGTTTCTTTAAAAAATCATTAAATTGATTTACGTAATGTGATTAGTTTATTCCATTGAGGTCATTTATGCATTTTCTTGAATGAACTTGAGTACTTCTGATATATCTTCATGTACCACAGAACATGTAGCAAATTGAACATTATTATTCAATTGAGAAAATTCAAACTCTTTACCTTGCTCTCCAATGAAAATGTTTTCGTTATTTTCGACGAAGTTTGATTGTTGGCGATTTGCACGAATATCATCAATTTCACGTTCGAGTTCACTTTTGATGATATCAATTGAGCGTGATCCTGGAATATCGTTCTTTGTAGAGAGGATCATGATTGGAATTCTTTTTGTATAGATTTCTGGAACACATAAGATATCATAAAGAAAGTTTGCAATATCATTTATAACCCTAAGAACTGTCTCACTATCGATGGTGAAAATGATTGCATCTGCGTTTTTGATGGCTGCTAACACTTCAGTTCTAATTCTAGGATGACCAGGAAGATCAACAAATTGAACTTTCTTTTTTCCAACATCTAATTGAAATTCATTTTTAACCTGTGATGTTATTGTTGGATATGATTTATTTACGCAAACATTATAAAATAATTTTGTTTTACCTGAACCACTTAATCCGACCATGTATATTGTTTTGTTTTTATTCGATCTACCGAATATCATGTATGCTGTGAATAAAATTCCGATTAATAGAAGTGCTGAAGTCGTGATAATAATCCACAAGTCCATATCTAAAAGTGACACATGACCAAATCTGCATATTTTGAATAAACGGTCTCCAATAAGAAAACTTTAGTGAGATTTCATTGAGAAATTACCAATTATTAAAGAAATTTTTTGGTGTAATATTGGAAACAAATTATGATGATTATGTTCGAATTTTTAGATTAAAGCTCAATTTCAAAATTATGATTCAGAATTTATTCACATGTGATAGAAAACTATTAGTAAAAAAGTAGAATTATGTCAAAACTTGGTGGCGATTTTGGTGGTTGAAGAATGAAACAAATCGAAGGCCTTCTTCCCTCCTAAATTGACCAAAATTGTAGACAGATTGAATCTAAACTTTAGAATTCCTCTGAAAAAGTTTGGTCGACCAAAAATAAAGGGAAATAATTTCCGGACTAAAGCATATTAAAAAGTATCTATTTTATCCAAAAGTATGAATTTACATCAAATAATAATATTCATTTTTAAGTAAAATTCGGATTTGCCAAAAATTTGAACTCAAAATTTTTATTTGATTGTAGCGTTCTAAGCCCTCGCAACTATAGTTAGAAAATTTTCATTCTTTCAAAAGTAGGCCACTTTTATCAGAAACGTGATTTTTCAATATGGGTTATTTTTTCTGGGTAATTTTATTCCTTTTCTGGGCTCGGGAATGAACTACACGCAAGAACAAATAGAACTTGCAGAGCAATATATGATCTCCCCTGATCCTACTGTTGAACAGGCAGCTGCAGATTTTATCGAGCAATGGAGAATTAGTCCTGAATCATATGTTCTCGCATTTAAAATCCTCACAAATTCTACACATGTGTACGCTCGTTTCTACTCTTTGGTAGTAACGAAAGAAGCAGTTGCTCAAAAATGGGATCAACTTCCAGATACGTTTAAAGATTCATTAAGATACTATCTAACAAACAATTTATCAACATTCTACTCAAAATCACATCTTCTTAGTAGCGCTTGTGATATTCTTTCACTGATAGGA
This sequence comes from Histomonas meleagridis, assembly GCF_020186115.1. Lineage (NCBI taxonomy): Eukaryota > Parabasalia > Tritrichomonadida > Dientamoebidae > Histomonas > Histomonas meleagridis. The sequence goes on from NW_027150896.1 coordinate 250,469, forward strand.
GCTTTTGATTTTCCAGAACGTTGGCCAGATTTTGTAGATAATTTACTTGATCCTAACCTTATTCCGAAAATCCAATTAACCCTTTTAGATCACTTTACTTCGATTGTTACTGATGGTATTTATGTCACACATGCCCGCCGTGCCAAATTACTCAACGTTATTCTTCAATTAACACCACAAATCAATAAGGCTATCAACAGAGGTCTTACTCAAGAAGATTCTATGTCTGCAGCCTTTTCAGTTCTCGATACACAACTTAAAACCGTTGCTTTAGATTATTATCTTCAATTTGGAATCATTGACACCTTACTTCAACTTCTAACACAACCTGTATCACATAACAATGCAGTTCAGTGTCTTATTACCATTTTTATTGATCAATATGATTATACAAAATTGGCAAATTACATTCCAACACTTATACACTTTTTTGCTAACTCAGTTAGTACTATAGATTCATCATCATACCACTTTCTAACGCTCAAAGTATTACACAGATATTCTTCATTTATCATATACCTCATCAGCGGCATGGTGCCCGAAATAGACGTTAACCATGACTTCAAAAACGTTTCTGTTGACAAAATCGAAGTTGTTCAAGAGGACATTTTGACAACTTTACGCGTTACGCTTATGAATTTTCCTGATGAAAAACAAATCGATGTTTTTTTAGATTTATGGAAATGTATATTACCGCATTTGTTTTCACCACCAATTATTAACTTACCAGTGTTTCAATATATTAAATTACTTCAACCATTAATATATGAATCATTATTTAATGTCTTACCACTTGCAATTGTTGAACATGAAATGATTGATACAGTTGCACGTATTTGTTGGAATACATTAGTTTATTTGTTTCCAAATGATGTTGTTGAATTTTTACGTAAAAAGACACCATCAATAGCATTATGTTATGCGATTGGAGTCGCTGAAGATACATTACCACCTGAATTATTACATAATATTGTTCAAGAACAAATTGGCCCACTTCTTGAATTATATTCGCAAACTAATGATACTGATTATATAATGACATTAAACTTTGTCTTATCACATGGAGGACGTGAACAACTCAGTGACATTAATTATTTCCGAAGTTATTTAGATGTAACAATGAAATGTTTAGAAAGTGGAGATGAGAATTTACATACAGAAGCGACACGAAGTCTTTATTATGTTGTTCATCGACATACATATTTATTTCTTCAAGGGGATTTAGGATTAATTAAAGCTTTATGTGAAAAGATACCAATGTTAATACAGAACTTAGAAGAAAGTTCATTAATTCGAATGTTTCAAATTTGTTGTTTTTTAGCATATCAAAGTAAGTCAGAAGAATTATTCCAAATCTTGTTGCAACCTATTTCACAAATCTTTAATACATTTATAGGATCAATATTACTTCAAGCGCCAACGCCAACAGATTATGGTGAATTTATATTAACATTAATTTCAGAAATTGTATGTTATTTTCCACAAAACGCTTTAATTAACTTCGAAGCGCCATTATTCCAATTATTACGAACAGAAAACATTGATAAAATAATTGGAATTAATAAATTCGAATTAGTCGCTAAAGCTATAGCTTCAATTATCTCATGTAAACCTAATGAACAAATTGCTTTACCTTTAACACAATTATATGAAATATTATCAAGCAAAGAACCATTTAATTATTTATTGTTTGATTCAATTTCAATCATATGTGAAGCACATGATGATTTAGATTATTTATATAAAAGAATAGAAGCAGAATATATATCAACTATATTAAAAAGACCTATAGATATTGAAGGAATTACTTCTTTATTTAGAATGATTTCAACATTTCCATTAAAAGCTTTTGGTGATGTTTCGGTTTTAACAAACTTATTATCATCTGGAATTTGTCATGAATTAAGTATTGTAGCATCAGCTGCAGCTAATTGTGCCTGTAATATAATTAAAGATTTAATTGATGTACAATATTTGGATCACTTTATTAATACATTAATCCCTCCTCTAGTACAATCTTTAACAGATGGTGTACATATCACTGCTATTCCAACTTTAGTCCTCTTGTTATACGACGTCTTCTTGAAACATAGGGAATTCACTGGAAAAGATTTCAATTTGATCGCTAACGTTCTCTTGAATAGTTTCAGTACTTTATGCCCTGAACCGTGTCAAAACTTTTACGCAGAATTCGTTCAGAGATTGGTGAACTCAATCGATAATGAATGGCATTTTTATAATGCAGTGTTCGATGTCCTAGTGAATTTAAGATGCGCTACAGCTGTAGATTTGGCTACTTTTGATGTTAAAGATGGTCCTCCAATGTGGATGCCAATGGAAGTTGTGGCATCAGTTAATGAAATTGTAGAAAAAGTTGAAAGAATGCATAAGGATGAAGACTTCCAACCATTTTAGAATAATGTAAATAAATGTGATCCAAAATTATGTTAACATATTTTATGGGTATTACCATAATAAAAAAGATAATTTATTCGTTAGTTTATAAATTCATAATGATATTACAGCATTGAACTTAATTATCATGGAAAACTTTTCTTAACAAATATGAATATGTTGATATTTTTATATTTGTACCATATGAAAAAGTAAGTTTGATTTTGACGCCACCGTACACCAGGATCTGCTATAGATGTAACAAGCTCATCAAGTTGATGTAATACACAAGCGTTATTATATGCTTTTTGGAAGTCATATGTCCAAAATGTTATAGCTATTGAAAAATTTACTGATGATCTATATATATATGAAGCACTTTCAATAGTATGTATTGGTAACACTGCACAAAGAAATATTATTATTGGAATCTTTATACATATAACAATGTTTTGATCATTTGATTATTTTTTACTTGTTGTAAAGAATGTGAATTGGAATTTGTATGATAAATTGGCTAATGACGATTTTAAATAGTTTATTTAAAAGTGATATTTAGGGGAATCACAGAATTTATAAAAAAGTGCGAGTTTTGTGTTTTGCTCTTCAAATCACCAAAAGCAATTAAACCAAATGCAAAAAGCAAATTCAAGCGGTTCAACAAAGGTGATGAGGTGATTTTTGATGAAAATGCAAAAGCGGAATTTTCTCAAATTTTATTTAATTTGGAAAATAATTGTACTGAGAATTTTGCTGAATATTTCTTACGTTACTTAAGAGAGATAAATTCTTACTTGGGCAAATTCCAACAAATTCCTTTTGATATATTTTTTGAACAATCCAATATTTTTAACATTTGCTTTCATTGTATCCAACGAATTTATACGAATTCGGACTTTGGTATTATTTCAGCAAAAATCATAATTCAATTTCTCCAAAGTTCACCAATTTTTTGTCAGCATCTTTTAAAGCAATGCATAGAAATATGTTTAAACATATTAAGCCAAAATATATATTTTCCAAAACTTTATTTGTTCATAAAAATACTTGTTATCCTCATCCAAAACAAGACTACGCAAGGATTTTTTGTGCAATTTCCAATTGATGTTATTCTTAACGTTCTCCGCAACACATCACTTCAAAAAATTCAATATCAAATTTTCTCTTTTTTATTAGAATATATCTCACTTTCAAACACTAAAGAGACATGTGATCGAATTATGGATTGTATTTATTCCATTTCTGATAAAATCGAAACAGTTAATTCATTCCAATATGTATCAGAAATTTTACAACATTTTTTAAATAACAATTTTCTTGATCCTTTACTTTATATTCAAAGTAATTTATATAAAGTATTTCAAGAAGTTTTTTTTAATGAAGCAATTTTTATTTATTATTCCACTTTTTTTGTTGATTTACGTAATCAACTTCGTTATATGAATACGGAATTGATTATAATTCCAATAAATCCGCTTTTGAGTTGTCTTGAGAGTAAAAATAATTATGTTTTAGCTGATGCTCTTTTATTGTTAAATCAACAAATTTACTTTAGTCATTTTATTCCTAATGAAATAGTAAATTTTGTTGAAAAAGCAATTGATTCATTTGATGAAATTGATATGTTATCAAGAACGCAATTTTTAATTCTTATTTTGATTTTAATTTGTGGAAATCCATCAATGTTTTGTATAGATAAATTCGTTGATAACTTTGTGAATGTGTACTTGTGGGAGTTTGTTGAGTCGTATTTCTCATATGATGTTGTGTTCTTCGGAATGAAGGCATTGATAACAATTTATAGAAATAATGGAATAGAAAAAATTGAAGATAATAATATGGATAGTATTAGTCAATGGATAGAAAACAATGAAAGTGAAATAACTGATGAGGAATATAAAAGCCAAATTGCAGAGTTCATATTGGTAAGAAATGAAATGTTAGAAGTTATTAAGGCCAACGATGAATCATAAGCGATTAATTTTGAAATAAAATGTAAATTTGTTAACACTTTTTATTAAATACAATTTTTCAAAACTGAACATTTTACACATGGATCAAATCATATTAATCAATATAATCTATGGCATAAAATATGAATTGCATCCTAATGAAGATCCACAATGATATGATGATCATAAATATTTATATCATTCTCTCTACCAAAAATAGAATTTTAATTCAGTATTCGTTAATAAAAAAGTTTTTTTTAATCAAAAAAATGCATAAAATGATATTAAAAAAATATAAACAAATATATAACATTTATTCTAAATTATATCCATGGAATTAATATAGAAGAAGTACAACTTACAGATCTTTCTATTAATTCCTTAATATTTTCTTCCGCTTCATTATCATTATTTCCCAATTCCGCATAATTTTCCACATTTTCGTATACATTAATTTTCATATCGAAAATTTTTTCCAAATAAAATTTAATTTTTGCTGATTTCAATGCGAAAATTTTTGCATTTTCTTTAATACCATCAGCAAAATCACCAAACAACAATACATCATCGATCATTTTTCTAATTTTACCACATAATCTTAAAATCATTTTCTTTTTCCTTTGTGAATTACTTAATGACTTTACAACAATTTCATTACATTTTTCATCAAAAGTAAAATCGAAAGGATTAAAAGTATCATTTTTTACCATAATTTGCAATAATGATAACAATGAATAATTCGAAGCGAATCTTGAAAAATATTCGAAAAATTGTTTTTTATTTTCTATTTTATACTTATTTTTCATATTTTTCTCATTATTCTCATCTAAATAATCCTCATAATTAAATAATATCTTAAGTTTCGATGTTTTTATAAAAGGTTCAGCAGTAGTTTGTGATATATAAAACCCATCATTAATTTCCATTGTTGGGAACGTACATAATTTTGATGGGAATTTATTACAACAACAATTTTTTATTATGTCATTAATTAAACTCGAGAACAAAGCCATTCGAATTGATAATGTTTCATTAGAAGTAATTATATAAGGAATAATTTTACCATTACTACCAAGAACATTAACAGAAACAAATTCACTGTTTTCATATGAAGTAAAAACACATAAAGAAACCATAATACATTCATTACAATTCTGATAAAGTATTGGTATTGATTGATAAAGATTTGTAGAATATATATATTGAGGTTCTTGGAATTCATCATTATAAAATTCTTCTGATTTAATAATATAAGATTTCTTAATAGAATTCGATTTAATTTGTTTAATAATATTTTGTTCATATTCATTTTGAGTTTTAATATGTTTTAATTGTGGAAGTTCAATGATTTTTTGTAACTCATTAAGGAAAAATTGATCAGTAAATGTAATTTTATATTTATCCGTACATATAATACTAAAAGCAGGATGAACAATGTTCGAAAATGAATCATAACCAAGTTGCGCAAATAAATGTGAAAATTTATATGGAATCGGTGAATTAACTGAGTAAATATGTTCAAAGATTCCTTTTGCTTCATTTATGATCGAATATCCATATAATATTGAAAAACTACTTTTCGGATTAATTTCAAGTGACTTCTTTAAGTCATTGATTGATTTGATCGAATTAAGTAATGTTTCAATACGTTTTTGATATTCATTAACATCATTTTCTGTTATAAAATGTGTTTGTTTTGATTTTTCATATAATTTGTGATGATTAATTTCACGTTTATTAATTATATCTAAAAATTCTTTATCATCAATTATATGATTTATTATATTTATAATGTTTTTACGTATGTTTAAATATGTTTCATGATAAATTGGTTCAATGTTTGGTATTAATTCAAATGAAAAAAGTTTCGATTTAGATTTTTCTTTATTAATGTTAATGAAATAATTTAATTGATGAATTATTAAATATGAAAAAATTGTTTCTGATGTAATAAATGATAAACTTTTAATTATTGGCTGAAGTTCTTTTTGATAATATTCAATATAAGAATTAAAATTATAAAAATTTATGTTTTCAATTATTATATTATTAATTTGATTAAATAGTTTTGTATTAATTATTGATGAAAATTGGAATTTTTTCATTTCTTTTTCATTATTATTATTCCAATTATTTAATGATTTATTATAAAATGTTTTAAGTCCGAATTTATATTTTATAAAATAATTATTCGAAAAATTATTTTCGATTTGTTTATAATCATAAAACAATTTATTAATAGTTTTTATTGGAAGATAACTTACGAATTGTAATATATCGGAAATTTTATTATAATTTGTAAATTTCGAAATCAAAACAGATAAAAGATAATAATTTTCTTTTGAAACATTAATAATATTTTTCATTGGAATTTCGGATAATTCTTTAATTATTTCATCTTCGAAATTATATATTAAGAAATTAATATTATTAACTTTAGTTCTTAATGAAAGTAAATCATAAAAATTTTTATCTATTTGAGAACATTTTGCTTTTAATAATAATTTTGATATTTCATTATTTTCTAAATAACTAAGTAAACGCTTTTGAAGGAAAACATCTTCTCGCTTCGATTTTAAACCATAAAACAAAACTTTTAATACGAAATTTAAGTTACCTTTATCATATAAATTATTTTTAGCGTTATCAAAAGAATTTAAAATAAAATGAATTGATGAGTTATATGGATAATTAAATATAAATACTAATGTTGACTCTGATAATAATGCATCGATTGGAGTCATATTAATTCCTCTTGAATATTCTAATACAAATGGTATTAATGTTGAGATTCGATATGATTCATCCGAAAATTTCCATAAAATTGGAAACGAATATTTCAAATTTTCATTTTTCTTTAACGATTTTAACTTTTCAAGTGTTTTCGTTTTATAATTCGGTGATTCGACTAAATAATAAATCGTTTGATAAATTATTGGCCAAATCATTGTATTTATTGTATTATTTGCAGCTTTCATTAACATATCAATTAAGTTATCTAAAGCAGGTAAATTAATATTACTATTTGTTATAACTTTTACTAAATTCGGAAGAACATGAATTAACATATCAAACACTAATTGTTCATTCATATTATTATTATTATTATTTGTATTAGTATTTGTTTGATTTGACGTCTTTTGATACATTTCACATGTTAAATTTATGAAAATCGATGGAAAATCTTCTTGTGGACCAAACGTATCGCCAAGTTTTAAAATGGAATTAATTCCATTCATGAAATCACCTTTTAACTTTAGAAGTGTTTCACATTTTTGTGCTTCATTTTCATTAGCAAATTTTAATATTTTATTAATAAATGATATTAAATATTGAGAAAGTGCACTTTTAATTGTTAACTTATTAATTGTAACAATTTTAGCTAAGAAAACAAATGTCGATTTAAATGTTTGAATAATTGGTTTTTTAATATATCTCTCAATGTCTATAGCTTGTTCTTCTATTACAGACCAAACTTTTAATTTAATTGATTCGAAAATTTCTTGATTATTAATATAAATTGTAATGATCGATGCTAAAATTGAACGATAACTAAAATATTGATTTAATAAACTGATTAAAATTTGTGAAATTTCTTCTTTTTCTGGAACTTCTTTCGGAATTATTAAATTTTCACAAACAATTTGAATTTCATTTGATAAATATACATTAAAATACTTCGAAAATTCTTTAAAAATATCATAAAAATGATTTTCTTTAGTAACATAAGACCAATATTGGAAACATTTAACTTTAATTTCATCTGTTTCACAGTTAATAAATATTTCATAAGGATCATAATTAATTGGATTAGTTAAAATTCTTGTTTCATATAAAGTATTAACAAAATTAAGGAAAACTTGAGCAGGGAAATTATTATAAATGAAATCAATTAATTGATCCGAATATTCGAAATGTTTTTGAATATATGGAACTAAAAATGTTTCGAAAAATGAAATATTTATAAGAGGATCTTTACTATATTTTAAATCATAAAAAATATTAATTGGGAAATCATTAATTGTTGAAAACAATTGTATGAATAATGATGTTAAAAGTGGTGATTGAATTTCAAATGAACGAAAACTAATTTGGAGAAATATTTGATAATGATTTTTACTAAAATATTCAACAATCTCTTGGAATAACAATGATTTAAATTGGATAAAATCGGAATTATAATTATCAATCATTGAATAATATACAGAACGAATAGAATCTATCATTTTAATGTCATCTTTTTTAATTATATAAGTAGATATTACTGCTAAAGAGAATTGTGATTGAATTGGAATTTCATTTGTTGTTAATATTTCAGGTGTTATATTTAATTTATTTCCAACTTTTCGTATGAATTTTTTCATTTTTTTATGATGTAATAAAGGTATAAAAGATGAAATTAAATTCGAGTTTTTAATGTTATTATTAAAAAATATTATAAATTGTTTTGATGAAAATGTGAAAAATAAAATTATATAATAATCAATTATAGAATGTCTTAAATAAGAGAATAAATTATTAAGTGATAATAATAAATTTGCTGTTTTCATATATAAATCAATATCAATTAAATATTTTATGACTGATTTCGATGATATAAAATTTAATAATGATTTAATACATCTAAAAAATTCAGTTGGATTCGATGATTGAAATTGTGGTTGCAAAATATTGTGTCTAATGTTTTCTAAATCAGAAATTGCGATAGATATTAATTTATTTGGAAAAATAGGAAAAAAAGTAAATGAATTGTCCATAAAAGATGACCATTTTAATATACCATTTTTAATTCTTTGTTCAAACATCACTGAAATTTTACTTTGTATTTCTTTAGATCCATTTTTATATAAGCTTTTTAATATTAATTGAGCTTGATATTTTAAAAATGAAAGTTGACAATTTAAAAGTTGTTGAATTTCTTCAAATAATACATTTTTATCAATATTAAATTTCAAATTATTTTGTATTATAGGGTTTATAAATACTAAAAATAAGCCTTTTTCTTTAGTATTCATTTTAGTTAAATTATTATTTAATTGTAAAAATTTACTTATTTTATTGAAATGTTTATCCAAAAGTGACGGATATATTCGAAAAAGTGGTCCAATGATTGGAGGCAAACAAAATTCAAAGTTAATATTCTTTTCATTTAAACATTCAATAACAAATTTATCAATAACTTCAATGTTATTATATTCAGATATTAATTCATAAGCAACTAACACTGGAAACAAATAAGAAGAAGATTTAATTATATTTAATATAAGTTGAATATCATTTTCTGTATTTTTAATTAATTCTCTACAAAAAGAAATTAATTTTTGATGTTTCCGTGGAATAATATTTAATTCTGATAAGTTCATAATTTGATCATCTCTTTGTTCATTTATCCATTCAGAAGAATACATTTCGACAATAGATTTATGTACAATTAAACTTAAATAAACAGGTTCAACACATTCAACTAAAACTTCTTTCGATAAAACTTTACATAAATTTAATAAACAATATTTAGTTGGATGTAATTTTAAATCCAAAATTAATAATAAACATTTAATTATTTCTTTATATGTATCTTGATCTTTAATAATACTTAAAAAATGTGATAATAAACTTATCGACGGATTTTCAAACCAACAACAAATCGCAAAAATTATATGTGCATTTATTATAATCGAATTTAATGTTGTTAATTTTATTAAATTTAATTCAACAATTTTTGTTTCTTTCGTATAATATAAAAGCCAATTCATAAAACTATTATGTAAAAATATTTGTGTTTCATGTGTTAATTCTTTTGAATTATACGATTTAATAATTTCATAATATATTTCCCATAAAAACAAATTATTCGGTTGTTTATTTAAAGCCGAATTTAATGATATCATAAATTCGTTGTATTCGAAATTTAAATAATTTTTATTGTTCTTAAAAGTGATGATTTTTCGATTCATTAATGAATCAAATGTTATATTCATATTTTCGAATTGTTTTCTTTCGATATGTTTAATGAAATATAAAATGTTTTGTTTAGAAGCTATTGAAGATTTATTCATATTTTGAAGTAATTTTATATATAAATTTGATATCGATGGATTTGAAAAAAATAAATTTTTATCTAATTTTGAAGCTATTTTTAATATATTTAATATTTTTTCATTAGAATTCGTATCGAAATTTTTAATTAACATATCAATTAAACATCTTAACTTTAAAACATTTTTATTCTTTTTCATACAAAATAAAATAAAATCTAAAAATTCATCAAAAGAATTTTTTGCTAAATTAATACATATATAATTTATAAATCGATCAGTAATGATATAATTTGAAAAATTAATTTTAGGACAAATGATATCAACGAAATTACAAAATGTAGAAATTAATTTTAAAATATCTTTACAATATTTTGTTGAATAAATTAATTCTTTACAAGCAGTTAAAAATCTTAAACATTGTTTAGATATACCATCTATACCATCAAAGTCAATTATTTTATTATTAGCGTCAGTTATTTCGAATAATGATTGTAAACATAAAATTAAATGTGACAAATCAAAACCTTTTTGAAATTTTATTATAGCAAATTGTAATAACGAAGCAATAAAACATGAAAACATTTTAGAATTAGACAAAACATTTTTAAAAGTACAAGGATCAAATAAAATTTTCTCAGGCAACTCAAAAAAATTCTCAAAAAAATCGTCCCAAATAATCAAAACAAAAGAAGATGGAACACTTATTATACAATTAATTAATTCTTGTGTAAAATGTATTTGATATTGACGAACTCTTTCAGATGTTTTCATTATTTTCATTTGTTGTAAACATAATCTATAATGTTGTGAGATTTTATCAATTGGATTTAGTTTCATTATTTTATAAGCTTTTTGAAGTATATCTCTATATTTCATAATAATAATTAAAGCGTTTCGAAACAGATTTAAAAGCAAGTTAAAATCAAGGATATCAAGTGGTGCAGCAAATGAACCTAATAAAGGTTTACCTATATAACCTAAATTATGTATAATTGTCTTTAAAAGTTGTGAGAAAATTTTTATTAATCGATAATAACTTTCTCCAATAAATAATAAAGCTCCAAATATATTAACAACTTCGTTTTGATCATTAGCTTTTAGTTTTATTCGAGAAATTTGTTGTTCAACTTCTAAAAACCCAATGTTAAAAGCAAAAATAAATAATGAAACAATTGAATTCCTAAGTGGTGATTGAATGTTTGATATTTTTATTATGGAAAATAATGAGTTAATTCGTGTTGAACACTGATTAAATGTTGATTTCCTAAAATGAAGTAAACTCGTAACAAATTTACAAAATTTGATTATAATATCATTGTTATTCTTTTGCTTTAATTCGATTTGTTGGTAAACTAATTGAATAAATAAAGTAAACGATTGAAGATTAGATTTCGTCAAATATTTAAAATCTAAAAAATCAGAAAAAACTTTTATTACAGGATCAAGGCGAGTATCTATATCTTGTTTGACAAATGAAAACAACGTAGAAACTGAATTTACAATGAAATTTGAATTAGATTGTGGGGTTTGAAATATGATTCGGATTAAACATTGAATTATTTCATTGTCAGGATCAATTTTGGACAAAACAAATATGGCTTTGCTTTGTAATATAAATAATGATATTAAATTTGGTAATGGAATTGAATCTGGAATGTATTTAATGATGCTTAAAAATTGGGGTTTAAGCATTAAGAGAAGTTGTTGAGAAGCAGAAAGAATGGTCGAAAGGGATAATAATGGAACTAACTTTTCTGGAGTAATTTGATCTAGATTTTTTAGATAATTTTCAAAACGTTTTCGAAAGTTAGGAATAAGCTGTTGGATTAATTGGTCCTTATCTTCTAATGCGTTGCGTGCCATTTTAAGATAAAACGATAATTCTGAATCTGAAGATTCATTAATTTCCTTTTGAACAAGTTCAAATATTTCTTTTGTATTTTTTGAATTGAAAATTCGAAAAGATATAAAAGAATAAAATGAAAGAAAATCCATTCTTGTGGTTGAAGAATCAATTTGCATTTTCAAAAAATTAATAAAACTATTGGAAAGCTCATTACGAAGGCGGTCAACGTCATTTGATGAAGGATAATAAAATAATATATCGCGAATTTCATATATTGTTGCAACTAGATTATCGGGGTCAGATGATGTATTCATTTTTTCGATTAAATCTCTTAAGCGAGGTTCTTCTGGTGGCCTAGGCCTAGGGGACTTTAATAAATTAATTTTTTTGCTTTGGTTTGAAATCATCTCCCCCAATCCCAATGAACGTTAGTTGAACGATACGAGATAAACAAAAGTACGATAGTAGGAACAAGCTGAAAACAAATTATAAGCAAACAACAACTAAGAAAACAAAGCAACTTACTCATTTAATTGCTGCAGAAGAGGAAGAAATCAAGGAAAATTGCAAAGACAACGAAGAAAAATCATTTTATTTAATACAACATTTATGTCAAATATGGGAAGAAAAAGATTTCTCTTCTTTGACTGGTGTTATTAATAGAATTGCTAATATTTCAAGTTTACCTGGTTGTAATCTATCAATTTTTTTCAACGATTTTCAAGCATTTCCACAAATTTTACTTTCAATAGTTACATCCCCCCCTCAAACAGAAGGGCTAACTAATGTATTAGCCAGTACATTTTGTATAATTGCAAATATTTTGAATTATGATAATCCAGATTTCCAATCATTTTTAATTAATAATAACTTTATTCGAATATGCTATGACTGTTTGCAATCAGACACTTCCAGTCAATTTGTTATTTCTTGTGTTTCAAGGCTTTCAGATATGGAATCTTGTATAATCATATCACAAGTATTTCCTCTTGATTATCTTATGCGACTCATTATAAATATAAGTGATTGTGATCCTCCAATTATTTTTTTAAATTTAGTTCGCAATAAAGTATATGAAAGACAAGTTATATTATCATGTTTTGATTATATTTTACCATTATCAAATCCTCTCCATTATGAATATTTTTTAGATGCTATTAGAGAAATCATTGATGACCCGGAATGTTTTGAAAATTTATTGAAGATGCCTTCTATTGGAGGATTCCTCAACAAATGTTTGAACGATAACAACCCCAATTCAAATAGAAGAGCGATAAACCTACTTTCAATATTTTACACCAGTTCAAATTGTGAATTTGGCTTCGATCTACAGAAAATCATTGAATTTGCAGCGACAAGTAAGTGGGATACTGCCAAACATTGTTTATTATTATTATTAAATTATGGTGATGATGAAATTAAAATTGAAAGCCTGATAAGATGTAACATTATAGATTTAATTAACAGTATATTTGAAAAAGGCACATATCAATATAAAGTATTAACTTCAAAAATTTTAGTTAATATTGCATTACTTGGAGAACAATCATTAATAAAACAAATGTTGTTTCAAGATGGCTTAGTCGAAAATTTACTTAGCACATTAGGTTTTTATAAAGATGATAACGAAATTTCTTATTTGTTGGATGCTTTGATAAGGTTATCCGACATTATATCTTTCGATTTAGAAGGAAAAAATTCGTTTATTCAATTGTTTGAGCAATCGGAGTTTCAAGAGTTTGTGATCGGATTACAAGAAAATGAGCACATTCCAGAAATACACGAAAGTGTTGAAAAGTTACAAGGTTTTCTAAGCAGTGAAGAGCAAAAGAGTTGGTCATAGGAAATGCAAAATGATTCACATTAATGTTAAGTAAAAATAAGTTTATATTGAACTATTTATAATTTTTCATAATTTCATGAAATTATCACAATTATTCGCTTTAAAAATCAATATTTATAAAATAATTTCATTTAAAATCTAAATTAGAAAAGTTTATCGATTTGGTTAATAATTTTTCCAAAGAATATCTTCATTAAAATTCAATTACAATTGTGAATATTTTAGTATCATAACAACTAAAAGTTTATTATTTTAATGTCTTTACAACTTTATTTTAAAGACTGATGTATACTAGAAATAATAAAACCAAAACATTAGAGATCGCAATCACAAGAATTAAATGATTAAGTTATAACATATCGTCTATGAAGTGAATTGTAATAATAAACTTCTGAAAATAAAAACTTGTTCCAAAATTCATTTGTGCCCACTTACATGCAAAAGACGAATCAAAAGTTTGACCACTGGGAAATGCTAACATCATTTAAGCAAATAATTTTTAATTTAAACAAAGAAAATATTACACAATCGGTTAAATCAATAATTAAAAATTTTGATGAAAATTATCCAATATCTTTTAATATAATTATCTGCCGAATGATATATATAGCGCTTGGAATAAAAATGAATGATTTTGAATTATTTTTGAATTTTATGCAAGAAATTGAAACATTTGAAGATGATAACAAAACAAATTCCAGAATTTTAGATGTTTTCGCATGCTTTCTAAACAAATTAGTTCCCACTCCAAAATCATATTATCTTAATTGTTTGATTGAGCAGAAAATCATTGATCCAAAAATCGTCAAAAGCACACATAACTTATTTTTTTTACATTATATGTCTAATGACCAAAGAAATCGATTTATAAATGATGAAAATCCAAAGCGACTAAATTATGAAGAACTTTCAAAGAATGATTGGGAACTTCATAAGAAATATATTAAAGAAGGACATAATCCAAATGAAATTGCAAAAATAATTCGAAATGATGAAATAGAAAAACTTCAAGAAGTGTCATCACAAACAAAATTTGATTTTAAGCAGATCATTGAACCAGCAAGTTATGAGAGATGTTCATTTGTTAATGGCTGGAATGTTACATTAATTGATTATGCAGCATTTTTTTTCTTCTGTTAAATGTTTTAAATATTTACTTATGAATGGAGCAAATGTAGAAAACACAGGTAAATATGCTGTTGGAAGTGGGAATGAAGAAATTATTCATTTATGTGAACAAAATCATTCAACATTTGAAGGTGCATTTGAAGCAGCAATTAAATTTCATCGAAATAATATCTTTAAATATCTTTATGAAAATAAAATTAGTGAAATTGAGAAATTAGAAGAATTAGGAATTAAATGTATTTCACATCATAATTATGAAATTTTTGAATTTTTGCAAAAGGAAGGTATGAAGATTGATGATGATATTATTAATGAATCAGCAATAATTGGAAATATATATCTCATTGAAGATTTTCTTCGAGAAAACAAAATTCCTAAAAAAATTTTAGCATTTTCTGCAATATCAGGAAATGTCGAACTTGTTAAATATATTATAGAAAAAGATGAAATTAATATTAATACTAAAGTTATTTATTAATCACATTTTATATTAATTTTAATAATTTTGGGATATTTTAAAATAATTTTTAAAAATTATTTAAAATATTTAAAACACCACTTATGTTAGCATCAGAAAAAGGTAATTTTGAAGTAGTTAAATTACTTCTCGAGCAAAAAGGAATTGATATTAATGCTAAAGGTATTTTTTTGTTTTATTTAATATTTATTTTAATAATTTTTTATTTCAAAATAATATTTGGAAATTTTATATTTTATTTGATACAGCACTCATTAAAGCATCTGAACATGGTTATACAGAAATAGTCAAATTACTTCTTGAACAAGAAGGAATTGATATTAATGCTCAAAATATTTATTTGTATCATTCAATTTTTGTGATAAAGATTTTATGTTATATTAAAATCATTGGAATTTTTACAAACTATTTTTAACAGCACTAATTTGTGCATCTTTAGAAAGCTATAAAGAAATAGTTAAATTACTTCTTGAGCAAGAAGGAATTGATATTAATATCACAGATATTTATTTATAAGATTTTGTATATATTTTAAAATTTTGATATTTTAAAATGATATTTGGAATTTATTTAATTTATTTAATACAGCACTTATGTTAGCATCTAGATTTGGTTACATAGAAATAGTTAAAATACTTCTTAAACAAGAAGGAATTAATGTTAATAATAAAGATGATTAAATATTTAGTTTCATATTTGTTTTGATAATTTTATGAAATTTTAGGATATTATTTGGAAATTACTTAAAGAATTTAAATCAGCACTTATTTGGGCAACTAGAAATCGTAATACAGAAATAGTTAAATTACTTCTTGAGCAAGAAGGAATTGATATTAATATCACAGATATTTATTTATAAGATTTTGTATATATTTTAAAATTTTGATATTTTAAAATGATATTTGGAATTTATTTAATTTATTTAATACAGCACTTATGTTGGCATCTAAAAATGGTTACAAAGAAATAGCTGAACTACTTCTTGAACAAAAATGAAGTTAGTGCGTAAAATATATATTTGAATAATTTGATGTTTCAAAATCATATCTGAATTTTTTTCATTATTTCGAAATTTACTTGCAGAATTAATAAACAGAAATAGTTAAATTACTTATTAGAAAGGATACGTTCCTTGATACCAATTCTAATAATATCCCCCTTAAATAATTTAATAACAGTTAAAACTCATTATTATGGGATAAAAACATATACAAAATTTAATAATAAAACAATACAGTGTATATTTTTTTTTCTTAATAACCACTTTTTGGTGTCTGTTTGTCAACTTTCTCAATATTAAACGTAAATAATGAGGAAAGGTGAAGAAAATATGAAAAATAAACAATTTTACTGTGAATGGGAAATACTTTTATCCATTAAACAAATAATTTTTGATTTAAATAAAGGAAATATATTACAAGCATCAAAATTGGTTATTCGTAAAATTAGTGAAAAATGCTCATTAACTTTTAGTGTAGTGGTTGCTCATATGTTAAGCTCATTATTTATTGCAATAAATATTCTGATATAATTTTCAATTTTATTATAGAAATTGAAACATTAGAGAAGGAGGATAATATTAAATTAAATATTCTAAATATATTTACCCAACATCTTCTTCACTATGAAATTGATGAATCATATTATCTTATAATGAAACGATTTCACATCAATATTTATAACTAAAAATTACTAATATAAAAAATAATCCTCATTTTACATTCTACACATATGAAATAACACAAGATATGTTTTTATACAGTGGTGTCAAGCATTTTAAATATATAAAGCAAATTAAAAATAATTATGAAGAACTTTCAAAGAATGATTGGGAACTTCATAAGAAATATATTAAAGAAGGACATAATCCAAATGAAATTGCAAAAATAATTCGAAATGATGAAATAGAAAAACTTCAAGAAGTGTCATCACAAACAAAATTTGATTTTAATCAGATCATTGAACCATCAATTTATGAGAGATGTTCATTTGTTAATGGCTGGAATGTTACATTAATTGATTATGCAGCATTTTTTTCTTCTGTTAAATGTTTTAAATATTTACTTATGAATGGAGCAAATGTAGAAAACACAGGTAAATATGCTGTTGGAAGTGGGAATGAAGAAATTATTCATTTATGTGAACAAAATCATTCAACATTTGAAGGTGCATTTGAAGCAGCAATTAAATTTCATCGAAATAATATCTTTATGAAAATAAAATTTGAGAATTTAGAAAAATTATTTAAAATGTTTGACACAGTAATCATTAAAGCATCTGAATGTGGTTATATAACGAAATAGCTAAATTACTTCTTGAACAAAAAGGAATTGATGTTAATGTTCAGGATATTTATTTGCTTTGTTTATATTTAATTTTAATAATTTAATATTTCTAAATAATATTTGGAAAATATTTAAAATATTTAAAACAGCACTTATTTACTCATCTCAAAATGGCCGTACAGAAATAGTTAAATTACTAAATGAAAAAGGGGCTAATTAAAATTTTTAATATTAATCGGTTCCAATGATACATCATAAATTGCAGAAATGCTCTTTCAAATACCTTATCTTTTCGCATGTTGAAGTTAGATTCTTTGCTTTATTGGTTCGAGTTCTTTTTTCTTTTTCTTTTCCAACTTTTGGATCTCATCATCGAACTCTAAAAATCAAACCCAACATTTTTGCTCTAAAATGTTATAAATTACCAAGTTTATTCATGATGAAATACTTTATAATTATAAAACATAATTATTTTTGGGTTTAAAAAAAATTAACAAAGTTTGTTTTACTTGAAATGTGACATTTTATCGTCTGTCAGATGAAGACAACAGGGTTCTGCCTTTTCGAATATGATGACAATCAAGAAACATTAATAACCTTTATATACCCAAGCGTAGATAATGATTTGAGAACAGTTATTCTTGAAACTGCCAACTTTCTTATTTCTTCCAATTCACTATCCTTATTCTCATCATATAAATCGAAGTATCTATATTTTGAGGCGCTAAAAAACACTAACAAAACAAATGATGTACGCCTTTATGGAATTTGTGTTATAACTGATGATCTTCATCCAACAATGTATTCAACATTTGCACAAATCTTATGCAAAATGTACGTAGACACGGAAAATTCACCAAAGATTCTTCGTGCTTTTTTATCAGCCCAAACAGATGGAGTTTTGGAATATCAAAAATTATCATTTTCAGATGACAATTATGAGGATTGCTTCCATGAGTGCTCGTTTGACGTTCTTCTGGATCGTGTATTACAATACATCCCAATTATTTGGCAAGCAGTTGTAACCGGAAAATCTATTGCTGTCTATTCCCCTGAAGTTGCCATCCTTCAGTCATGCGCTGTTCCTATCCTTTCCCTTTGTATCCCAGGAAATCGTCCATTACTTCCACTTGTCATCGAAAATTCAAGTCTTCAAACAGAAGCAGCAGAAGACCTCAAATACCCGATTTGGTGCTCCTGTGATCCCTCAGTTCTTTCCAATCGCTTTGATTTGGTTATTGATTTGTCTTCAAGAAATGTGAAGTTATCTCCATCATTTGCTAAGGAAGCAGGAAAATCAAACCTTTTGGAAAGCTTAATGAATTCTATCAATGAGACAACAGCATCTGATGCGAGTGTTGCTGATACTCTTGAACAATTCAATCAACAAATCATTAATATGTTAAGAATGGTTAAAACAAGGCTTGGTGACCTATCACCTCAGTCTATTTCATCAGTTAATCTACCAGCAAGCACAAAGCTGGTCTTAACAGCAATTGCCTCTTGTGGCATATTGAACATTTAAAAATCTTTTTACATAACATTTGTTTTTCACATAACATGTCATGAGGACAAGGCGTTTCCGTATCGTTATTATTTTTGAATGAGCGAAAATAATTATTCAATACTTTATAAAACGGTTTGATGTGTACAGGTTCAAGGCAAAGTGACTTCAATCACACCATATTTTGAATCAAATCAGCTTTGTTATGAGATTCTTTCTTTACAGTTAACTCAAAGTGCTCCAATGCTAAATGATATTCCTTCATTTGGTATAAAAACATTTTATCAAAATTATTCACAAGCTGAACTTAAATTAATCAAAAAGGAATTGGAGAAAACAGATTTCATTAATATCTTGCTTGCACATAAATTTCCGTTTACATTTAATATTGATTTTTTACAATCAATAAATGATTTTTTCCAAAAAATTATCCCACATATCAACAACGTTAGTTTATTAACATTATATTTTTATCTTGCATGGCAAATTTTATCGAGCGAAAACGAAATTGTAGGATTTGATCAATTGTTTAATACATTAATTAAACTATCATCTAATACAAGTGGGAAAATTCAAGCTCTTCTTATTTCTGCCTCGTATCATTCACTTTGCAAATATTTTGACTGCACAGTTCAAAGTGAATCAACAAATCCTTTACCATATTTCAAGCAATTTTTCTCATTAAATGTAAAATTTGATAAACGATACTTTAATATTTTGCCGTCCGTTATTAATTATATTCTCAATCTTAACGATTCTAATTTAGAAATTGAATTTTTGGAATTTATTGGAATTCTAATTGAAGAAGAGTCCAAAACAATTTCCAAAAAAGTTTCTAATGATATTTTATCTATCATAATAAATCAACTTTCTAATCAATTCATTATTATCTTACAATTTTATTTACATTTATCGAAATGTCTTCCAGAAGAAGATAACATAAGTGTCATATCAATGTTTATAAGTTCAATTTCACATAGTATTACACAAGGCGAATCTTTTTTAAAAATTAATTGGACAAATGAATCAACAAAACATATTCTTCCAAAAATCACTAAATATGAAATCTTATTAGAATTTAATGAAAAAGAAACATTTAAAAATGGAATCGATTTAAAGTCAGTAATTATCTTTCCTGAAATTATTGATTTTAAACATTTGATTCGTAATGATATACTTCATCGTTTATCATTAATATTATTCGCAACTTCTAATAATGAAAATGTTTTTCATTCTTTGTTGGATCATATTAAAATCATAATAAAAAGTTTGAAAAATGATAAATATAAATTAGATTTTTATTGTTTGTTTTTATATCTTTGTTATAATTCTAATGATTTATTACGTGAAAATGATATAAATGATGTTCTTTTAGAACCTCCTTTTTTTGACCCGAATTATACTGTTTTTAATAAAGATGAAAATTATAAAATTATTAATTCGTTACGATTTTATGTTTTTAATATTTTAACTTCATTAAATCAAAAATATTTACATTTGATCTTATTAAAATGGAATCAAGAGCCATATTTATTTGCTGAAATTTGTCATCGAATTATTCAACATGTACAAAATTTCCAATTTGATCGAATAACAATTAAATCTTTAAGTAAATCCTTAATGAAATCATCGATATATTATCAACATTTAAATTATGAAATGAATAATAACACAATTGAAATTGCTCGTGGTGCACTCTTGTTATTAATATCAAATTTATTATTAAATCAAGAAAATTTGATATTATTTTTTAATGAATATTATTTCATATCTTTTTTCTTATCTTTTTTGTTTGAGAAATCACTTTGTCAATTTGTTTTAACAAATTTATATAAATATTTCACTAATAATAAAACTGGTATATCAGAAAATGTAATAAATTTTCTTCAAAAGATTATTCAAGTTTGTTTACCATTATTTCCTGAAGAAAATTATGTTAAATTAGTCACAGAAATTATTAATGTCATGAATAATACATTTATAATATTAAAAACTTTTCAAGATTCTTATGATTCATTTTGTTTTTTATTATTAAAATCAAATATTAATACAAATAATTCGGAATCAATGAAAAATTTCGTTTTGCAATTCTTACAATTTTGTGATTATATTTTTTCATTTAAAGTTTTAAATGAATCTCAATTAAATTTCTTATTTAATTTGATTCAAAATACTTTTGGTAATAAAATACCAAAAAAATTATTACAAAAAATAATACAATTACTTGCTGGCGAATGTATAACTTCATTTGAACCAATTTTTACTATACGTCAACCGAACATATTAAAATATTTAATAAAAATAGTATTAAATAATTCGAAATTAATAAAAATCATAAAATTTATTAATGATTTAGTTCTATTTAGTAAGAAAAATGCAATTCAATGTAATAATTCTAAATTTGATTTATATTTAATTGATTTAATAAAATCCCAAAATAACGAAGAAGTAATTAAAAGTTTATTAAATTTATTCCAAAATATAACAATTTTAGTTTCATCAGTAGATGTAGTTCAACATTATATTACATTATTTTCACCAATTAATAATGAACATATCTCCGAATTTTATGATCTTTATTTACAAACAATGAATTCGATTATTATGTCATCAACAAATTATCCAACTGCTTCAATCCCAATGATATATAATCAAGCAGCAATCGAAATAAATGGAATAACAGGTGTTGAATTAGATGAAGGCTTTACATTTACGTTTTGGATATATTTAGAATCATCGATATCACAATATACTCCATATATATTTTTCGTGCAAGATAAAACTATTAAAGATAAATCAATTTTAGCGTTTATATCTGAAGGACATTTATTTATTAAATTCCAAACTTATCAAGATGATTCTACTGGAAAAGTTGATTTAGATATACCAACTGAAAAATGGGTATTTATAGCACTTAGATTTTATTCTAATGAGAATTTCTTATGTTTAGTTCCATACATAGGTTGTAATCAAGGCCGACCTTTAGAATTCGAATTATTTCCATTCCAACTTGATAATATTTCGTTTCATATTGCTGGCTCTTGTATAAATTCTACAACGCCTTTAATTCCATCAAGATTTGGTACATTTGGAATATTCCCTGAATTAAATAATGAGACAATTACATTAATTTGGTTATTAGGACCACATGGTAAAGGTAAATTACCAATAAATCCATATGTATTTGTAACAATGGAAGAAGAAAATGGATTTGTTAAGTTAAATCCTTTGATTAATAATAATAAAATTGATGTTAAACTTAAACAAAATGATATTAAATCCGAAATTAATTTCTTTACTTCATTAATATATTTATGTAAAATTGAAATTTTATTACCATTATTTGAACAAGTTAATAAAATTACAATGAAAAAGAATTATTTCCCTTTATTATTAAATATAATTGTTGAATTATTTGGAAATATTTTTTCTCTTTCGACATATGCACAAAATTCATTTTATAATTCACATGGATTTCAAATTATTTCATATTTATTATTAATATTACCTGATAAATTTATTAATTATTCATTGTTTATACAATTTAATAAGTTAATGTTAATATTAACAAATGAAAAACTTCAATTAGATTTATTATATTATATAATACTTGAACCTGAAATTTGGTTAAAAACAGACGCCGAAAGTCATTTAAAAATACTTAGATATTGGGATAGAACGATCTTTCCTTCGATGTTAAATATTTTGTCGAAACAATTCCAACAAATTCTTTATTTCATGAGAGTTTATTATTGGTATAATATTTCGAATGAAGAAAAAGAATTTATTAAATGTGAAAAACGTGTTCGAGGCGAAGTATTAAATGTTTTGGAATGTCGACAATTATTATCACATATAGCGATACTTTTAGCTAATGAAAGTTTTACTAATTTGGATTATCAATGTTTAATGAGTCATTGTTTAACATGTTCTGATAGTCGACAAGTGAATGATCTTTTAATCATTATAAAAGGAATTTGTGAAATAAATTATCAAATTTTAATTTCGGATGAAATTGATATTGTTTCATTTCTTTATATGTTATTACCTCGACGTAATCATGAAATGATTTGTTTAATAATAGAAATAATTATTTTGTTCTATCATAATAATATATTATTTGACCCTCCGTTAAATTATCATTTAGAAAACATTATAAGTCAATTGTCTCCTTCGATTATTAATAAAGAATTCTTTTATAGAGTTGGTGAATCAATACAAAATAATTATTTCGAAATGTTCCAAATACTTTGTTGGATTGGAATTAATAAAAAAATCGATGACGATGATATATTATTAATGATACAACAATTAAAACCAAATGAAAAATTTGTTACTTCATTTAATTGGTGTTTTTGGCCAATTGTTTTATGTATTTATAGAAATTCGTTTAATATACAATATAATGTTTTAATGTTTTTGAATTTATGTTCCAATTCTCAATGGGAAAATATTTATTTGTTTATTCATATAATATCTTTAGCTTTAAATATTAATTCATATAATATCGAAAATTTGTTTTTAAATTGTATTGTTGAAATAATCGAAAATAATTCGAAAGATAAATTTAAAGAAATTTCAATTTTTTCTTCGATTTTATGTACATTTTTATTTAGTAATAATAATAATTTTGTTTGTAATGAAAAACTAATTAATGATTATAAAGAAAGTCCATTTTTTTCCCAATATACACTTCAATCACTTAATAAAACTAATTTAAATCAAATTAATAAACAAAAAACAAGGAAAAACGTTCATAAAAAAGCATTTTCATATATACAAAGAAGTCACCATGACTTAATTGATGATATACTTATAAAAATTGAAAGTAATAATAAACATAATGTTAATAATAATGATAAAACACCAAATGAAATAAAAGATATAATTTTAAATTATCAATATAATTATCATAATTCATTTCATATTAGAATTGATTCAAATGGGAAATTAAATGATTCAGAACTTATCGAATCAGCAATTAATTTATATATAAAATATCCTAATAAACAATATTTAAAATTCTATTTATATATATTATCAATTTTAATACATGAAAAACCCGAATTTTCGATTAAATCGATAAAAACAATTTTATTGAATTTAACAAAAGAAGATATCCAATTAAACATAAATTATTTTTATTTCTTTCATAAACATTGTAAAAAAATCGGAATAAAATTTGATTTATTTAATGAAAATGTAATATTTAAAAAGAAAGAGTTTAAATCATTTCAAAAAGAATTAAAAAATTTACCAAACTTAAATAAATTCGCATCACAAATTCTAATTACATTACAAGAAATATTTAATTCAACAATTGATTTAATTCATTCTTTAAATTATTTTCAAGATGATTTAGTTTCGATTTCATTAACTAATTTAACATTAAAAAATGAAGAAATTTTATTAAAACGAAATCAAAGTCAACATTTTTGGTTAAAGTTATGGAGAATGTATTCATATAATCCGACATCTTGGAGTAAAAACTTTTATAAAAACTCGAATTTAAAGCGTGACAATACATTATGTAATGATTTATTACCAATTAAACTTAAAATTAATTGGAAAGAAAAATTAAAATTTAAAGAAATTGAAGAAGACGAATTAAATCTACAATTAAATTATATTACAAATGAAGAAAATAATGGACTTTTATATTCGAATTTACAATGTAATTTAATAAAAACTTTTAGTACTAAAAAAATTTCATTTGATTTATATCTTGATCGAATAGAAATTAAATTTTCTTCTTCTTCTTCAT
This sequence comes from Histomonas meleagridis, assembly GCF_020186115.1. NCBI lineage: Eukaryota > Parabasalia > Tritrichomonadida > Dientamoebidae > Histomonas > Histomonas meleagridis. The sequence goes on from NW_027150896.1 coordinate 275,701, forward strand.
TCGAAGATAAAATTAATAAAATATATTTCCGTGAAATTAAATATTTATTTTGTCGTTCTATAAATAATATACAACAAAATTCCATTGAAATATTTACTTATAATGGGAAAACTTATTTAATACAATTCGATGATGCACAACAAGCATTTTTAATATTAAGAAGAATATCATTTATGCATGTAACTAATATAAAATTGATACAAATAAATCCATTTTTACAAAACTTTCATCAATATACTTTAACACCTTTATGGGTACGAAATAAAATTTCTAATTTTTCTTACATTATACATTTAAACTTAATGAGTGGTCGAACATTTAATGATTTATCACAATACCCAATATTTCCATGGGTATTAAATGATTATAATTCATTAACATTAGATTTAACTGATAAAAAAATTTATCGAAAATTCTCTGATTCTATAAATAAAGAAAATGTTTTAAGTAAAGAAATTGTGTTAAAATATTTATCTAATTTAGAACCATTTAAATCAAAAACTAATGAAAGAATTGATACAATTAATAATTTGTTCTTAAGTAAATCATTCGAATTAATTCCCGAGTTTTATTATGATTTCGATTTCCTTAAAATCGAAAATTTACCAAAATGGTCAAATGATTCGATTTTCGAATTCATATATATCATGAGAAAAGCACTTGAAAGTGATATTGTATCAGAGAATTTATGTTTTTGGTTTGATTTAATATGGGGAATTAATAATAATAATAAAATTCCAAAATTATTTACATCTGTTCATCCATATAAACATTTAAATCAAATCGAACCATTAATCATTAATAAAAACTTTGTTATGTTTCCGAATGAACAAAATTTAAATATTTTATTTGTAAAAATCGAACGCATTAAAAAACTTACGTATAAAATCTTCTTAATTAATAACAATGGACAAATTGTTATACATTTATTTGATTTTATTAATAATAAACGAAATAGAAATATACAACGAAATAATTCACAAAATATTATTCCAATTGTTAAATCATCGAATTCATTACATTTTTCTGGATCTGATTCATCATTAAAAATTAATACACAAAATGAAGAAGAAATTGAAAATAAAATTAATGTAACTTCTTCAACTAAAGAAATAAATGATTTAACAAAAATATTAAAAAATATTAATGTTATTACACATATTAATAACTCATTAATCGGTATAATATCATCAAAACAATTATATGTTATCGATTTAAACAAATTTATATTCGAAAAAATTAATAAAAATATTATCGGAATATGTTCACAAGGAAATTATATAGTAACAATTAATATAAATTATACTATTGATATTTATAAATATGATTTTAATCATTTGTTATGTAATATTCCTTATTGTGGTTCTATTTCTTGTTATTATATTAGTTCAAATTATTTTGCATTTGTGTTTGGTACTAACGAAAGTAATTTAATAATTTCTTCTTTGACTAAAAATGAAATTATTAATGTAATAAACTTAAAAAATAAAAATTTGAAACTTATAACCATTACTAATGGTTGGGGTTTCATTGTTGTTTTCGCTACAAAAATTAATGAATTAGAACATAAAAATTATTTGTACGTGTTTTCGATTAATGGAAAATTTATACGGAAAAAGAAAACCGATTTCGAAATCGTTTCGTGGTGTAATTGGACATCGAAAAAAGGTTTCGATTACTTTGTGGTGTCTGACGAAGATGGTAATATATATTCGTTTGAGGCTTTTTATTGCGATATTGATAAGGAAATATATCGATGCAGAACAAAAGTAAATGCATTAAATTATTTGGAAGAAATTAAATGCGTTGTGGCATCTACAAGTGATGGGAAAGTTTTGTTTTTACCACATGACGAAAAATAATAAACATTATGTATAATTTATATATTTTGTTGTTATTATTATTTATGTGAAATACCAAAGATGAGCACAATGAGTTGAACTCAGGCGATCTCGAGCAAAAGTACATGGACAAGATCGAGAAGTCGGAAGAGTCCAACCAAATATTGGTGGAGACGAAGAACAATAACAACAATTCTGATATAGCTCAAAGTTCAAACAATACGACTGCAAATGAAGTGGGCATGTGTGTGCCTGTTATCATTGATATGGTTAAAGAAATATACCAATGTCAGTAGAGATAAAGATGATGAAGTGCATACTGAACTTCTTACGTTGAAATAAGTTAAAAAATATTTCATTGTGATGAAGTAGAACTATATCAAATAACTTTTAAGTATTACTAAAAATCAATTTAAATACCCTTGCTCATTCTTTATGAAGAATTTCCTTTTATTTTCAAAGTAACGGGTAGAATAATATTTCAGAAGTTACATAAATTAAATGCAACATTTATTTGAGGATCAATATTCTTATGGTGTATATCAGTTTAAAATGTTTTATTGCATCTATATATCGTGAAATTATCAAATAATTTTTACATATTTAATGTTTAGAATTACATAACATTTATTTACATATGATAACATATGAAAGTTTATTATATTAATCAATTTTTGGGTTTCTGTTTTTTAATGTTTGCACAATTCCTAATGACATTACGATCACAAACACAAATGCAATCATTGCATACAAAATGACTCCATATATTCCACCTCCACTTTCGACGATATCGAATATGTTTCCCATAAATCCTATAAATCCTGCTCCAGGGCCTGCAGCTCGTGCATTACCATCTAAAACTCTATTTACCCATTTAATAATTTTATTCTCAGTTTTTTTCTTTCTATAATACCAAACAAGTTTTAATGAAGGATTATACATTAAAAGTTGTGATCCTTTATCAGTTGGAATTGCTAAGTTTAGACAAATTTTTGGGTTATCGCCACAATGAACGATAGCGATTCTTAACGGTTCCGGAAGTTTTGATGCGATTTTAGTTAATTCAGGTTCATAATATGGGTATTCATCAGAAAGAATCAGAACCGTACTGTTAATAGTAATACAATAATTAATGAAAAGCTGTGAAATTGAAGAAATCGGAGGAAAAACACGTTTAGAAATAAATGATTGTAAATTAAATTTGGTAAAATGATCTTGAAAAGAAACAGTAAGATTAAATGGTCTATAATGATATTTTAGAATTGGTTCATCACCAGTGAAATATACAAAATTAAGATTAAAGAAATAACATGGATAAATCTCATATTGAATTGAAAGGTTTTCTATAATAGAATATATGTATGTAGAATGAAGACCTTGGAAAAGGAAAATTGATGATGTATTATGTTTTTCAATTTCTTGATTAAGTTGAGATTCATTTTTAATATTTATAAATGTAGGTGATAGTTGTTTCTCAACAAATGTAATAAGATCATCTAATTCAATAGCACCTGTGTATTGTTCAGCTTCATCAGGTGTAGTTTTTACTAAATAAAAACCTGGTGTTAAAAAATCTGGAAATTGTTTACAAAGTTGATTATCATAATCACAAGTAATTGTTGAAATCAAGACATTTGTATTATTTTTAAAATGATCTTCAAGCATTTTCCATGTTGGAAGCATTTCATGACAATATGGACAATATTGCGAAATTAAAGCCACAAAAACAGGACAATGTTTATAGCTACCAATAAATATCGAAGAGTTTTCTCTAGTAATCGGTACTGAATATGATAATTGTATAAAAATTAGAATCATTTGATTTGATACAGATTTTACATAAGAAAAGTGACAACAGTAAAGCAGAATGACACAACTTAGTTCTTTACCAACAACAGCATCAAGTTGGGCACAAACATTTAATGAAAGTTTCAAATATGTTGATGAAGCATTAAGCTATGTTGTATTTAATCGAAGTAAATGTACTTTAATAGCACATGAAATGAATGAATTTTTAAACGAACTTGAACGTAAAAGCGACAACGATTTAACACGAGCAGAGGTAACTTCTTTATTTGAATTTTTAAAAGCAACAGCAGCCTTTATCGGAATAATATATTCTTATACCCCAGAAAATTGGTTAAATTTTTTCCTTACAAAAGAACTCAATCAAAGTTATAATGATCTTTCAATTCTTTGGGATGCCTGGTCTGATTGTTCCACAGTATTATGCTTTAATTCTTTTGAAAGTCTAGATCAATTAGCGTTTTGTCATTCCCAAGATTTAATATCCATATACACAGTCATTACGCAAGGTTTCAGTCAGTTTCCGCATCAAGCCCAAGCAGTTGTCCGTGAAAAACTTGAAGAAATTGTATCAATAATTCAATCACCACAATTTGTCAGTAACGACGAATCGAACAAAAGCATTTTATTACAATCTGATTGGGAGATCATCAAGCCTAACATTGGTCGAGGTGGTTATGCGACTGTGCATTTAGCCAAATTATTATCAACCGGCGAAGAGATCGCAGTTAAAGAGCTTCATGCCACACAACTCAACAGCCGCCGAATCAACTACTTAAAACGCGAAATTAACTCCATGACACATTTGCATCATCCCAATTTGCTTACACTTATTGGTGTCACAGTTACGCCTCCTTTTTGCATTGCGACGCAGTTCATACCGAATGGCTCATTACAATCGTTGATATATCAATCGGATGACTTGAAGCCATTATTAGCCAGTGAAATAGCGTTAGATGTTGCACGCGCAATGGAATATTTACATGCGCAAGGAATGATACATCGAGATCTTAAGCCATCGAACATCTTAATGAGCAAAGATTATCGAGCTATTGTCTGTGACTTTGGGTTAACACGAATGATAGCACCTATTATGTCCAGTGAGTTAGGTACATTACAATGGATGGCACCTGAGATCCTTATTCCTGGCGGCGAATATGACACGTCAGTGGATGTATATGCATATGGAATTATTCTATATGAAATGTGCTCGCGGAAATTCCCTTATGAAGGATGTAAACAAGTACAAATCGCAGCAAAAGTATTACAAGGAGAACGGCCTGAAATACCGGAAGGAACTCCATATCAATTAAAGGACTTGATCACGAGATGTTGGTCACAACAAATCGAGAAAAGGCCAACGATGCATCAAATTGTGGAAGAATTATCAAATGGACAAACATTATTTCCGGGCACGAATTCAAATGAGTTTAGACAATGGGTTAAGAAGACATCGCCTGCACATGTTGACGCAATCGAAGCATTATTAAAGCAACAAAATGATTCAAATACTTTAATTGCAAGATTAAGTAACTTAAGTCCTTTGGACCCATTAACATTACCAACGTTAAAGAATATATATGAATCGAAACTTGAAAACCCATTGATGATTAATGATATTATTAACTTGGCATTACAAAACGTATCAGAGCCAGTACAAAACTTGTCGTTTAAGATAATCGAACGAATATTAACATCGAATTCTTTGGATTCAAACGTATTAATACAATCAATATTAAAGATATGGACAATTAATCCAAATTTTATCATTAATAATATAAATAAATTCGTTAATAAACTTGAAGATAAAAGTTTGTTAATAAAAGGAATATTAACAAATGGTAATCAAAATGATCAAACTATTGACGTCATTGAACAAATAACTGATATTAATAACTTTCAAATTGTGTTTGAACATTTGAAAGATGAAAACTTATTAAACAAATTATTAATAAAATGGATTCGTAACTTCGGCGTCAAAATAGAAATGGCGCCTGCTGCAGTATCATCGATATCTTCTTTGATTACCTTCATCCAAAGTGTTGAACAAACTTCAAAATTCGATGCGTTATGTTTAAATGAAAGAGATAAAAAACGAATTCAACAAATTTTGACCAAGTTGAAATCGGAAAAATATAAAAATTCAATTGAAGATATGAACTTGATCATTAATACTTTGTTGCCTTTCTTTATTAAAGGTGGTCCTGGTGTTGGTACATTGCAAATATTAAATTATGGAGCAAAACTTCCACAAATTGCTGAGCTAATATCGAAATTAGACTTCTGGGATTTGTTTTCGCAATGTTTAAATAATAATAACAAAGAAATAGAGAACTTAACTATAAAAATTTTGCTCAAATTGGACATAATTCCATTGGACAAAATCAAGAAGATTTGGAAGCCGTTAATTCTGATGTTTTTACATCAGCAAAATTTGAATACATTGAAATTGATCAAAAAGTTGATGAAAATTAAATCAAAATTGGATATAACGATATACATTTTGGCTTTGATTAAAGGTTTACAAACGGAGAATTCTTCGGTTTATACGAAAGTGCTCTTTAAGTTAAAACTTAAAAAATTCGAAGTACATTTAGATAAAAGAATTTGGAGAAATATAGCACAGGAAATTAAGGATAATTACGTGGTTAACGCTACAATTGCTTTGTTTTATATTAAGGTATATAATGAAATTGAAAATACAACAGTATCATACGAATTGATAACCGCGTTGTTAAACTCATTGTATGGAAATTCTCCCCCATTTAACTTGATTGTGCCGATTTTACAGATGATAGTTTTGATGATTAGTGATCCAAATATGATAATATTTTTGGTACATAATAATTTCATACAATACTTGCATCAACTACCTGAAAGATATCCTAACGAGGACAGAATCACAGCGGTGTTACAAAATTTTGCTGTTGTATTTAGAGGAAAATCTGAATAAAATCGTTTTAATTTGTGTTTTTGGTTTTATAAAATAATATTAATGAAATGAATTTACTTCATAACGCTTAATTATAGAAGTATTTGGAAAAAAAAATTTGGCAGAAAGGTTTCACAAATACATCTGAAGAAAAATGTTTTACTTAAAAGATAGTTCTTATGACAAGTGAACTCATGGGAAATAGGGTTTACATTTTATTTTGTCATATTTAGACGCCAAAAGAAGTGGTGCAGAACATTATTTTCAGTTATTTTAATAAGTGTTGTTGCAAATGATTCGAATAATTTTCAAATTTTATATAAAAATATCAAAAAATTTATATAAAAACGAAATTGAATAAATAAATATTTTTAAACTTATCATCAATTCCTTCTTGTTCAAGAAGTAATTTAACTGTTTTTGAATTACCATATTTAGATGCTATAATAAGTGCGCTATCAAATATTTTAAATAATTTCCGAATACTATATAGAAATATCAAAATATTAAAATAAGTTTTAAATAAAACATATAAATATTTTTAGCATTAATATCGATTCCTTCTTGTTCAAGAAGTAATTGAACTATTTCTATATGACCTTTAAATGATGCAAACATAAGTGCTGTTTCAAATATTTTAAATAATTTCCAAATATTATATTGAAATATTAAATTATTAAAACAAAATTTAAATAAAAAATATAAATGTTTCTTTCATTAACATCAATTCTTTTTTGCTCTAGAAGTGATTGGACTGTTTTTATATCATTATTTACGATTAAAACCATAAATGCTGTATTAAACAATTTAAATAATTTCCAAATATTATCTTGAAATAAGAAGTTATTAAAAAAATTTTTAAACAAAATAAATAAATATTTTTAGCATTAATATCAATTCCTTCTTGTTCAAGAAGTAATTTAACTGTTCCTATTTTACCATTTCTAGATGCTAAAATAAGTGCTGTCTCAAATAATTTAAATAATTTTCAAATATTATTTTGAAATTTCAAATTGTTAAAATAAATTTTAATTAAAACAAATAAATACCTTTCGTATTTATATCAATTCCTTCTTGTTCAAGAAGTAATTGAACAATTTTTATATAACCATTTATAGATGCATACATTAGCGCTGTATAAAATAATTTAAATAATTTCCAAATATTATTTTGAAACTTCAAAATATTAAAGTAAATTTTAAATAAAACAAATAAATATCTTTAGCATTAATATCAATTCCTTTACGCTCAAGAAGTAATTTAACGATTTCTCTTCGATCAAATGAAGATGCCCACAAAAATGCTGTTCGATACATTTTTAATATTTTCCAAATATTATTTTGAAATCACAAATCATTAAAATAAATATTAATTAAAACAAATAAATATCTTTAGCATTAATATCAATTCCTTCTTGTTCAAGAAGTAATTTAACTATTTCTGTATAACCATTTATAGTTGCATACATTAGCGCTGTATAAAATAATTTAAATAATTTCCAAATATTATTTTGAAATATCAAATAATTAAAACAAAATTTATATAAAACAAATACATATCTTTCGTATTTATATCAATTTCATCTTGTTCAAGAAGTAATTTAACTGTTTTTATATGACCTTCTCTAGATGCTAACATAAGTGCTGTATAAAATAATTTAAATAATTTCCAAATATTATTTTGAAATATCAAATAATTAAAACAAAATTTAAATATAACAAATAAATAACTTTCGTATATATATCAATTTCATCTTGTTCAAGAAGTAATTTAACTATTTCTGTTTTGCCACTTGAAGATGCTAAGTATAATGGAGTTTGAATTTATTCAAACAATTACCAAATATTGCTTTAATATAATATTTTATTGAAATATACATAAAATAAACAAAAATGATATTTTTACTATTAATATTTCCCACCTTATTAAGAAAGAATTTAAACACTTCAACATTATCACTTTGTGATGCTAATAAAAGTGCTGAATTAAAAATATTAATTAAATTCCAAATATTATTTTAAAATCCAATATCAGTATAATGAAAATTGAAAACTATAAACAAATATCTTTGGCATTAATATTAATTCCTTCTTGTTCGAGAAGAAGTTGGATAATTTTCATATATCCTTTTAATGATGCTATTAATAATGGTGTTCTAAATATTTGAAATGATTTTTAAATATTATTAATATATATCATAATATTATAACAAACTCGAAAACATTATAATAATCATCTCTTTCATTAATATCAATTCCTTTTTGTTGTAATACAAATTGAACAAGTTCGATATTTCCTGATTCTGTTGCATATAATAAAATTTTTTTAGGAATTTCATAATTTTGAAGAAAATATTCAACAAGATATAAATTACCAATTTTTGCTGATACATTAATTATATATTCATCAAACTGAATTTCTTTTTCTAATAATGAAAAAATTTCATAATTACCTTTGTTAATGCAATAATAAATTAATTCTTGTAACTTTACTTCATATAGTGTTTGCGTATTGTTTACATAATACCCAAATTTTTGGAATGGAATTTGTTTTGTATTTACATATGTTGTTGCTTGTTGATTTTTATCTAATTTTTCGATTTTATTTTCAAAAAGATATTTAAAGATATCATTTCGATGAAATTCAATTGCTGTTTCATATGCATCTTCAAATGTTGAATGATTTTGTTCACATAAATGAATAATTTCTTCATTTCCACCTGCAACTGCATATTTACCTGTGTTTTCTACACTTGCTCCATTCATAAGTAAATATTTAAAACATTTAACAGAAGAAAAAAATGCTGCATAATCAATTAATGAAACATTTTCTTTATTAATGAATGAACATCTTTCATAAAGTGATGGTTCAATTTTCTGGTTAAAATCAAAATTTTCTTGTGATGAAACTTCTTGAAGTTTTTCTATTTCATCATTTCGAATTATTTTTGCAAGTTCATTTGGATTTACTCCTTCTACAATTAATTTTTTGTGAAGCTCCCAATCATTCTTAGAAAGTTCATTATAATTTTTTAAAAATGTATCTTCAATTATATCATTTTTATATTTTATTTTGTTTTCTAATTTTGTTTTATAGTGTGCAAAATATTTAGTTGTAAATTTTTTTGTAATATTTGAATCAACTAAATTTTTTTCGATCATTTTCTCAATAACATAATATGTTTCTTGTGTATCAAATTCTGATATATAATTAATTAAAATTTCATTAATTGTTGTTTTGTTATTATTATTAATTTCATCTTCTTTTGCTTGAATTGTGTGTAAGTAATTAAAATATGTTTCTATTGTTTCTCTTCGAGTTAAAAATGCAGAATAAACCAGTATGATTAAACAATTATTAAATGTATAACGAAAATTTTTATCAAATAAAAGAATTGTTTGTGCAACAGTGAAATCAAAATTATTATCGCTTAAACTAAAAACCAGTTGTTCAAGAGAATTTGGTTTTAAATAACAAACCGATTGATTGTTTTCATTCATATCCTTTTTATGTATTTTGAATGTTTTACATGCAAAGTGAGCACTTTTTGCTGAGTCTTTTTCTTTCAATTATTGTGTCTGAGATAAGTGATAAATTATATTATTTCATGTTCTGAACAAAAAAAATTCACTCATTTATGAATAAGCCAAAATCTTTACTCAGTAATTTACGATGGATCTCACATTTTTTTTTTAACAAATTAAAAATAATTATCCTTAGATATATTAAGAAGGATAATTTATTGTATAATGTATTATATTTCTTCTTTATTTCTAAATGAAAAAATGTTAATTGAAGGATTACCTTGCAAATGATTTGATTAGAAAATTTCAGTACTTACAGAAACTCTTATCGTTATTCATTTTTTTGATGCCAAACAAACCGTCCAAAGGAATTCGTTGCACTTTTTGTTTTTGAAAACAATAACCGTATAATTAAAAACATTTCTCAATGTTCGAAAAAGATATTACTTACAAGTGTACTAAAGCAAATCTCATCATTATACTTCTTGCTCTTCTTTATTTTGGTGGATTATTGTGGTCAATCTTTATAACAGCTAAATGGGTTGCCACAGAACCTTATTTTTATATTTCTTATCATGAAAAGTCTGACTATTACAATTATGAACTATACTTAGATGCTTACGCTATTTCTTTGATTTGTCTGGTCTCGGTAGAACTTTTCTTTGCAATAACCACTTTAATGATTTTCTTATGCTGTTCTCATAAAAAGGTTTTCAAAATATTTGTTTACATTACTACTTTTTTCAGCATTCCTGTTATTGTTCTACATGCTGTTTCTATCATTAAAACCAATCCTACTGATTGTTCTGCATTTTACAATTATTCAGATTATTACAAGATAAAGAGTGTGCCAGGTTGCTTTGAAGCTCATTCAAATAATGCTACCATATTGCCTTATTTAATATTTACTCATGCGATGCTATTAGTTTACTTAATACTTACAGACTATGGTTTCCCACCAGATGAAACGGAACAAGTTTCTTCACAACCAATGACATCAAATGTTAATACAAATAATTATCAAACCAATGAACAAAGACCATCTACACAAGTAACAAATTATAGTCAATTCTACTAAGTGATTTGACTTTTTTGGGAATAGTAAAAAAATCAATATACATACTCAAATTTAATTTGGTTGAATAAAATTAACATCATATGACTGTTGTGATTTTCATTCTGAGTTGCATTTCTTTATTAATAACTGTGATAGTAACCTTGGAAGTTTAAAGCACTGCATAAAGTTTTGTTTCCATTTTTTAATAATCACTTTTTTGTAATATAAATAATTTTTAAGTTGAAAACGATCGTTAAAGAACTAAGTTTTGCAATATGAATAGCAGCAATCCCGATGGCGCTAATTCCAAATGTTATTCCATAGAGATAATGTCCAAACTTGAACGCACGATTTTTAATTTAACCCAAGATAATCTTGAAAATGCAATCGACATAGTAATAGAACTATTTGATATAAATTTCCCATATACATACAATTTATTCATTAGCAATTTAATTTATTTCGCATTTTATTCAAAAATAGAAGTGAGTGATTTGTATTTAAGTTATTTAGAAAGAATACAAAAGAAAGAAGAAGAAATTGACTCAAAAAATTTAAATATCATTAAAATTTTTTGTGAGTATATAAGTAGAATCAATTCACAAGAATCAAATTATTTAATTGAACAAATGATTGAACGAAATTTAATCAATGCAAGTTTTACCAAAAACATTTCCACCCCGTATTTTTATCATTATAAAACAGAAAATGAAATTTTTGCAAAATCTGCTCATATAATGAGTCAAAATCTTAATTTTTTTAAAAATTATAAAGTTTTATCAAAGAATGATTTTGAGCTTCATAAGAAATATATTAAAGAAGGACATAATCCAAATGAAATTGCAAAAATAATTCGAAATGATGAAATCGAAAAACTTCAAGAAGTGTCATCACAAGAAAATTTTGATTTTAATCAAATATTTGAACCGTCAATTTATGAGAGATGTTCATTTGTTAATGACTGGGGTGTTTCATTAATTGATTATGCAGCATTTTTTGGATCAGTTCAATGTTTTAAATATTTACTTATGAATGGAGCAAAAGGAAGTAATACAGGAAAATATGCAGTTGCAGGTGGAAATGAAGAAATTATTCATTTATGTGAACAAAATCATTCATCATTTGAAGGTGCATATGAAGCAGCAATTAAATTTCATCGAAATGATATCTTTAAATATATATATGAAAATAATTTAGAAACCATGTATCAATATCCACCAAGGTTTGGAGATCAATATCCACTAAAGTTTGAAGATCAATATCCACAAACGCCTGAATCATCCGAATCTTTAAGCAGTTTTTCATATTTATTTAGAAAAATGAAACAAAAGGATATTAATGATTTGGGAGACATATGTATCAATAACGGAAATTCTGAAATTTTTTTATATTTACTTGGAAAAGGATTAAAAATTAAAGAATCCACAATCAATGAAGCAGCAAAAATTGGTAATTTATATCTTGTTAAACATTTTCTCCTAAATAATTCAATTCCAAATAACATTTTAAAATTTGCTTTGAAATCAGGAAATATTGAACTTGTTAAATATGTTTTGGAACAAGGAGTTGATCTTAATACTAGAAATATTTGGTCATTTTATTTAAAGTTTATTTCTATTATTTAAAGTTTCAATATAATATATGGAAATTATTTAAAATATTTAATACATTTCTTATGTGTGCATCTAAAAATGGTTATGAGGATATTGTTAAATTACTACTTGATCTAAAAATATTTAATATTAATGATCAAAATATTAATTTGTTTTATTTAAAACATGTTTTATTAATTTTATGTTTCAAAATAAGATTTGGAAATTATTTAAATTATTTAAAACAGCACTTATTTTAGCATCTGAATATGGTCATACAGAAATAGTTAAATTACTTCTTGAACAAAAAGGAATTGATATTAATGCTAAAGATATTTATTTATTTGATATTATGTTTGTTTTAATGACCTCGTGTTTCGATATAAAATTTGGAAATTATTTAAATTATTTTGGACAGCACTTATATGTGCATCTGAAAATGGTCATACAGAAATAGTTAAACTACTTCTTGAACAAGAAGGAATTGATATTAATGCTAAAGATATTTATTTGTTTTATTTGATATTTATTTTAATAATTTTATATTTCAAAATAATATTTGGAAATTATTTAAATTATTTAATACAGCACTTATGATTGCATCTTTAAAAGGTGATATAAAAATAGTTAAATTACTTCTTGAACACAAAGAAATTGATATTAATGCAAAAGATATTTGTTTGTTTTATTTAATATTTATTTTAATAATATAAAATTTCAAAATAATATTTGGAATTTATTTCAAACATTTCAAACAATACTTTCGCGTGTAGAGCAAATTTTACATTCAAAATGTTTTAAAAAAATATTCAACATGCTTCACGAAAAAGGTGCAAAATTGTAATGTAGCAATACTCTTTACAAATAAAACAATATTAATATATATTATGAAATGATTTTATCGGAATATATTTTTATTATTATTATTATTAAAAACTGCTTCAAAAAAGGTGCTAATAATAAAATTTTTGATTCATTATAGATTTTTTTTGTATTTAATTAAAAACAAAATTTAGGGAAATTATCTACAAAATACAAAGTAATTAAAATTCATAGCAACATTAATGTCAAAAAAAATTATTTTACTCATAACACCGGCCAATTTCCCGAATGAAGGCCAAGGATATAATTTCATTATGCCAGTAGAACAAATCTTCTGTATGGCATTGTAATGAACTTATTACTAATTAACTTTACAAAGATATTATGTCACTATCAGCATACAACAACTTATGAGTCACATATAACTGGATTAAATTTTGTAAAATTTGTACTGCCCAAAAATTCTTATTCCATGATAAGGCATATATTTTTCATAAAGCTCGAAACATAAAATCTCTTAATTCATGTGGACTGATGAAAAAATGGCTGGAAAGGAAAATTATTATAAACGGCCTCTTGATATGAACCAATGGATTTTATTTCTTTCAAACGGCAATGAAATATATATTGAACATCCAGAAGACTTAGAAGGCGATGAAATAGTATCTGTAACCTCGGGGAAAACATGTAGACCAAACATAGAAACATTTTATTTTGCTACGTTATCATTTTCAGGAAAAGTTCACCTCTTCTCGAACACCGGTGATGGCAGTCCACTGTTTTCTAACTCAGAACTTATTCAAACAGATGTAAATATAATCAAATCCTCATACGAATTTTTATACACTGTAAGTGATAAGACATTATTTCGTTGGCAAATCATGCCTAGTGGCGCACACATGATGCCTACTTCATACAAATTTTCTTCATCGATTCTTAAAATTTCACATTTATATGATTTGGGGAAGCGTAATGAAGACGAAAAATACCAAAAAGTTTGTATTGTTCAAACAGTGGATTATAACCTTTATATCACCAGTGATAAAGTATATCATTTATTAAGTAATGTTTTAACCTTTGATACATCAGGAACTGAAATTGTTTATCTTACAATCAGTGACAACAAATATCATTATGCTAAAATCAGTGATCATAATCTCATTACATGTCCTATTCCACGAGATTTACCAAAGGAATTTGAACACTGTCCTGATAACATTTATCTTCATGACTATGATATCTTTATTGAGAATCGACTTGGTTCACTTCAAATTATAAATCGGAAAAGTATTGATATTTATAAATTTCAAAGTGAATCAAATTTGATATACATTTCTAGTGATCGAAATAAATTATTATTTCTTCGTCCACTTGACTTTGAAGATGATATTATATTCCAAACACAACATCAAATCATTGATTTCGATGAACTTAAAATGAATGAGCCATCTTTCATTATTATTATGAATGATTTATACATTGAATTTGATATTGAAAACATTGCATCTATAAATATAGATAATTTATATGATTCTCATTTCCTTTGTAATATTGTATTTATTGATTTATATAGATCACTTTTTCATTATCAAATGAATGAAAATATTTATCAAATTGTTGAATTGATTGCGAAATTGATTCTTTATATTAATTTCCAAATTCCTTTAATTAGAATTTTAAATTATGATTTCTTTGAATATGTTTTAACGAATATAAATCTTGATGATAATAATAACATACCAATAATCGCTTATTTACTTATACTCATTTCTTATTCTTATTCACATTCACCATATAACTTTAATAATAAACAAAAAATTCAATACTTAAAGAGCCAAAATAGAATTCGGCCTTATTTCTTCCCACCAAGTCAAATGCAAATAAAAAGTGTTACGCAACTTTTATATCGAAATATTAATTTTTTTAATAATGACGAACGTTTAATTTATCATTCTTTAACTTCGTTAATGATATTAATACGTTTCACTCAAATTAATATAAATTTCTTGTTAACAAACCTTATAAAATATGATTTTATGTTCGATAAAGTCGAAACTGAAGATGTTTCTCTTCTTCTTGAGATTTTACTTTCAAGAAAAATTAATGATCGAAATATCTTCATCGAACATAATAAAAAAATTGCAAAGTTATCTTTGAGGTTTTATAAAGATTTACAATTAAACCCAAATTGTCAAAAAATACTTCCGAAAATTGATGACTTTTGGGAAAGAGCAATGAAAGGAAATTGGTTACAATTCAAACAAATTTACGAAGATTTTGTGAATTCATTAAAAGATGACGTCTTCGAATTGATAAACTCAATAACATTTATGGCGGAACCTGATATGAAATCGAAAATAAGTGACTTTTTGGATTTATATTTCCCAAAGCCTTTGATGGTTAAAAGGAATTTCTCTTTTCAAAAGGAAATAACACAAATGATTAAAGTGCAAGAGAAAATTTATGAACAGATAAAGATAATACAAATATTTCAAATAACTCAAAAATGTATTGATATGCTTAGAGAATAAAAAATTATTATATATATTTTAGTTGTGATTTTAATAATAGAATTTTTTGGATTTTTTGGTCATTATAAATTATTATAGAGTATACCGTTCCTTCATATGTCTGTAAATTTTTGAAAACACTTAATTTTCAACATTACTCCCATCAATTAAAATTTATGATTCTATTATTTTCTTCAAGAAAGTATATATAAAAAGCATTATTTACATATTTTTGAATTTCATAAATTCGATTTTTTTTTCATCAAACATATGATTTTGATTATTTTTATAATATTAATTTGCTAATTATATATTATTTTAGTATTTTTGAAATTGATTTACAACAACTTCAATAATAAACGTTCAAAAACAAGTGCTAAACGTTTTTCACAAGAAAAATTCTGAGGATTTCCTTCTTTCAAATAATTCTATATGATCATAGAATAAAAATTTTTTACTGAATGTAATTTTAAACGTTCTTTGGGTGAAGTCACCCAAAATGCACACCATCAATGAAGAATTCGAAACCGTAGTACCAAAAGGACTTGAGTGGCTTTGCGAACTTGGTGTAGGCTTTACTAAAGGAGGTGATGTATTTTTTACAATACCTACATATCTTATTACCGAAAATTTAGAAAAATGGGTGAACCAAACTCCATCTAATGAATTAGATGAGGCCAAAGAATCCATTGAAAAATATCTTGTTGAAAAAGACAGTCTTTATCAATGGCTTAAATCTGAAAGTAATTCATTACCATCACTTGTTCATATTTTAATTCGTAATACAACATTTCAAAACGAGATTATTAAGCTTCTTTGTCAATTTCTCTCAATGACAGGTTTAGAAGGTATTCCCACAGAAAAAACAAAACACATAGTTAATCAAATCATTTCAGTTTTTTCATTTCTTCCCAAAGTTGTTGATCAAGACTATTTTGAAAGTACGATTTTTGATAGTTTAAGTACCACAGAAGAATGTTTTTGTCAATTATTAATTCAAAATTTCCATCATTTTTTTGATAATTCTGATACTATCATTAATCGTTTAATTGACTTAATGGATCAAATGCCGAAATATGCCAAAGAAGCTCTTTCTTCATTAGAATGTTTTAATCTTACACAAGAAAAAAAAGATGAAGTTCGTGATAAAGTCCGTAATGACATGCTTTCATCAGTAAGTTCTAATGACTTGCCGACATTCATAAGGTTTCTAATTAACTCGACTGATTCAAATAATGCTGCGTCTACGGTGAGTGCGATTCGTAATCAAATCATTATTGTTGACAACAGCATCAAAATTCAAATTGACACTCTATCGTTGGACGATACAAACGTCTTCCTCCTAATTCAACTTAAATCTGCTTTACAATTTAATCATGATTTTTGTAATGAATTTATACGTGTATTAGATACGTGTAATGATTTATGTATATTAGACGTATGGATATTATTTTGTTTATTTTCTATTCCATCAAAAAGGATTAAAGCAGAACAATTATTAACCAAATTATCTGAAAATGGACTTTTCATAACTAAATTAACAAATTCAATTGTTGGTTATATAAATGTATTAGAAACACTTATAACTACACTTACAGAAATAATCCCATGGGCATTAAATCATACTTCTAATAAAGTTGTTGAAGTTGGATCAACATTAGCAATCATATTATTTAAAGAAATTGATAAACCGGAAATCCAACAAGATATATTAGCGTCATTAATACGACAAATTAATATCGGCATTGATAGTAATAAAGAAAATGCATCGAATGTCCTTATACAATTATCGAAAGAAGCGTTACCAAAGTTAAGTTATCATTTACCATTACTTCAAGGCATATTATATTCATATGATTCTATTCCAGTATATATATTTAAGAATGTAATTAATGTAATAGTTTTAGCAACATTTAAAGAAGAAGGCGATTATAAAAATGGATCACAATTATCAATATTTTATGAGAAATTAATACAATCTAATAAACGAGAAACAAAAGATATCGGAATTATTACTGCGTCATCAGTCATTAATCGATTATCATCAATTAACATTGAAAACATTGATATCATATTACAATATTTTAATAGTATTTTATCAAGTTTAAAAGATGATATTTTAGGAATTAATTTATTTTTAACTCAAATTAAATTAAATAATGATCGAAATAATTTATTTAATGAATATTTAATTAAAATATTAACAGAAAGTTTAAAGTCAATTAAAATCGAACGTAAAAATGATATAACTGAATGGTTTTCATTATCTGAAGAAACAGATTATGCTATCGATTGTATAACAGATGTAATTAATGGAAGTTTTTATCAAAATCAAAAGAAATCGATTTTGTTAGTCGATCAAGTTCGACAATTACAACAAGGATTAAATAGTTCATTTGTTATCATGAATTCAGGAATCCAATTATTATTTGATTGTCATATTAAATTAAACCATAATATCATTGAAGTAATGGATGATTATATTCATATGCCATTACATTTATTTGCACGTGAAGAAGATAAAGATGAAAACAATTTAACACATAATCAAAAAATTCAATGTTTATTATTAGCACATAGTTGGATATGTTCATTAATTAATTATATTTATGATTATAATGATATCTTTGATATAATTATTGAGAAATTTAATAATCGAATTGAAATAGAAAATGAAATCTTAAATTATATGAATCAAATAAAAACTTTTACACATCCTTTATATGGACAAATGTTTCCACGTTCTAAAGCTTATATTAAAAAGATTTCATCATCAATAGATCGATCATCAATGTTTATTAGTAAATTTAGAGGATCATTTATAGCACCACGTTATGAATCATTATATATCATTAAGAACATTGATTTCCAATATGAACCAATTATCCTTCGATTATTAGATGATTATATTTATATATTAAATCCACCTAAAGATCCATTATTTAATGTCATAAAACCGGACGAATTTGATTTAGATTTATTACAATATATATCAAATGATTTATTAAATCATTTTTGTTCAACAGAAACAAAATATTCACAAATGATTATTGAACGAATTTTAACAATTATTAATATACAAATCCAATTACCGATTTATAAAGATAAAAATATATTTTCATTGTTCTTAAGTAGTATTAGTTTCCAACTTACACGAAAAGATTGTTTTTTACATTTCTCTCAAATGATATGTAATTCGATGCCATTAAATAATAAGTTATTAATGATCACATTATTAAAGAACATTATTCATTGTGGACCTGTTCAACGGAATATAATGGAAATAATGAACAATGAGTTTAATATCTTATGTAAACATTGTTATGAATTACTTTCTTCACGCCAAACAATATTAAACAAAAATGGCGTGAAACAAATTCTTCCGATTTATTTTGAACATCATCAAAATTGTTTAAATGTAATAAAAGATTTAGTTAAAAATATACTGAAACCAAATATATTCTCAAATGAACAAAGTGAAGAATGGACTTCTTTAACAGAAGATACATATGAATTTTATTTAAATAATTGTTTTAACATTATAAATAAAAAAGTTAACGAGTTTAATAAAAGAATTAAAAAAGATGACATTACATTAGATGAACAAAACATTTTGGTGATGATGGAAAGGTTAATATTATTATCCGATTTAATAAAAGAAATAACTAAAAACGCATTGGACCCAAAAATCCCAGATAAAACTTTAAGAATCGTAATGAGCTCAGGTTCAACGTGGATGGAATATTGTTCTGCGTTGTTGGAGTTCCTAAAAGACGCGTATCAAGTCGACAATAGGAAAGTACATAAGTTCTTGAATAATATGACAATGATACAAAAGAATTTGCAGAAATTATCAAATTACGTAAGAAAAGACGTGCCGCAATTACAGAAATATTTGCCGAAGCTGAGTAAGGCGCTGTCGCAGTTTAACTACGATTTGAAATGCGCATTCTCAACAGTGTTCGGTGATGAGGACGTAAAAATTGGTATATACTCTCAGGGGAACTCACAGATAAGCAATGTACAGGATGAAGATGACGAATGAATTGTTAAATAATAATAAAATGTTATTATGTTTTGATTTATGTTGAAATAATAATATTCTTTACGAAATATTTTATGTTGCGAAAAGACATAAATTCCTTCAATGCAATTGTAGTTTCGGAATTTTATTAACAAAAAAACAATTTTTCTAGCAAATGATGAAAATGGGAATAAAATTTTATGTTGAGAAAAGACATAAATTCCTTCAATGCAATTGTAGTTTTGGAATTTTATTAATAAAAAAACAATTTTTCTAGCAAATGATGAAAATGGGAATAAAATTTTATGTTGAGAAAAGATATAAATTCCTTCAGTGCAATTGTAGTTTTGGAATTTTATAAACAAAAAAACAATTTTTCTAACTATTAATAGAATAAAATCTTATGTTAATAATAGAAATGTGTTTAAAATGAAAAAATATAAACTGTGTATTTTTGATTTCATCTTAAAAAAGCATTTCTCAAAAATAGAATTATCGCTTCCATTCAAAACATTTGGACGATAAAAAATATATAGAAATAACCGATAATTGATTTGAATTTTATGCTTTGAATCCCTCAAACGTTTAAGCTTTTGACGGCTAAACGATAACTCATTTGTAGCGGTTATAACAGTTCAAATGATATCAGCTGTATTCCTGGTCAACAACGAAGGAGTCATTCTAATCGAAAAGCAATATCGCGAAAAAATAAAAAGAAGTGACATAGATTCTGCCCTAATTGCAATTAAAGATCATACAAAGGTTACTCCAGGAATCATCCAAAATGATGACTTATCAATATTACTTCTCCCTAGAGAAGATATATGGATTGTTGGGGTATGTGAAGGAGATGAATTTGCTTTATTTGGCGTTTCTGTCCTTCAATACATTGGAAGACTTCTTCAAACCCAACTAAAGAATGGCGTTTCAGAATTTTCCATCAAAGATGAATACCACGTAGTTTACAGAATCCTTGACTATGCTGTTGATTTTGGTTATCCACTTTTCGATGAATGCAATTTAGTTAATACTTTATTGAACCGCCAAACATCAGATTATTCCAAAGGAGAAAGGCTACAGCTTGATCTCGAAAAGCCATGGCGTTCATGTGGCTTTAAACGAACACCAAATGAAATCTTACTTGATGTCATCGAAACTATCGACGTTTCTGTCTCTGAACATGGACGTATGGACTTCTGTCATATCCGTGGGAGTATTGAAGCCACAAGTAGACTTTCTGGAACGCCAACATGCAAACTTGTATTAAAGCCAACAACTCATTATGAAGACGCATCCTACCACCGTTGTGTCGACAACACTTACACAGGCAAAACAATCACATTCATTCCACCAAATGGCCAATTTACTCTCATGAGATATCGAGTCACGGCCGCCCAAGTTAATTTACCTGTTTGGATCATACCAAAGTTCACTTGGGATCGCAGTAGTGTTTCATTTGAGATAATTCTTAAGCCCGATCCAAATCTTCCGAAATTTATTAATAATCTATCGGTAAGTTTTGATCTTCCTGACGGCGTTACAATGCCTTCCTTCGCCCCTCAGACCGGAAGAGCAACATATGACTCCGCTACGAGGGAGGCGACATGGACGATCGGAATCTTCTCCGGTAAAGACCCGATCACACTTAAGGGAAGTGCGTCAACGCCTCCTGGCTTTGAGTTGGGCGGAAGGTTCCCCATTGTTTCTGCTAAGTTCTCTACGGTTGGTGTTGCACCATCCGGTTTTGCTGTTGAAAGATTAGATGTTGAAGGAGAAAACTATAAATCTTTCAAAGGGATGAAATATGTTACTGCATCTGGAAATTATGAGTTTAGAACTGGTTTATGCTAAATAAACAAAGCAAGTAAATGCTAGAAATATGTAATAGATTTTATATCTTTGTTAAAGTAAATTTCATTTATTTAATATGTTTCACATTTGGATTTTTTCGTTTTCTTTTTCGTTTCCTTTTGATCCTTTTGTAATAAAATATGTGCAATTCCTTCAAAGAGTTCTTTAATGTTCTTATATTCTCGATATGATACTTCTAACACTGGACATCCAAGTTCTTTACCAAGTGCTTGACCAACTTCAATCGGAACTGAATCGGGAGTTCGTCGTTCACAATTGTTTGCTGCAATAATGCATGGAATCGTGACAACTCCTTTAGCTTGAAGTGCAGTTTTATATAAATCTTTTACACTTTCAACAGAGGTTGGATCTAAAATTGAATAAACAAAAATAAATCCATTAACAATTTTCATTTCCCTATTCCTTGATTCCATAAAACCATCTTGTCCAGCTGTATCCAATATTTCAATAGTGACTGATTTCCCATCAACTTTGATAGTTTTTGTGAATTCATCTTCTATTGTCAGCATATAAAGTGGTTCATATTGTTCTATAATATATGCTTTTGTGATTTCAGTCTTATCAGAGCCACCTCCGCCAAAAACACCAATCTTATAATAATATTTTTCTTCTGATTGCGTTTCATTTCCAGGTTTCTCATCTTGTTTTTGACTCATTTGGAAAGATAATAATTTTGTGATATCAACATATTGAAAACTTTTCAAAGAAAATTCAAAGAAATAATAGAATGAAGTGGGCAGAAAAACATTTAAATACTTATCTTTATTACTGCATTTAACTTCATAATATATCGAAATATTAAATTTTTTGTTGTGACAAATGATTAAACAAAAAAAAAAATATATTTCAATACTTCTATTTATTAATTTATATTTTACATTTCATGTTCATAATAATACTGGTGGTGTCGATGCTCCATATAATTTGTTTTCAACGTCCATGTTTTGAATATTTTTATGGAAAACTTGCGTTTGTAATTCAATAAATACTTTGTACGTCACAAATGAGTCTGAGCCTGCTTGATGTTCTTTGCCAACACGTTCAACTGAATATTGATCCGCAATGCCTTGTAAACCATTCGCAATATTAGGAAAACATGACGTATAATATTTAATATCATAAAAATGTGGAAAGTAAATGTGAAGCATTTTGAAAAAACTTTGAGTTGTCGCTCGGGAGTGGTGAACTTGTAAGTGCTTTAAGAAGATATCCAAAATCTGAAATACTATGAAATGTAATCCACGTGATTTCATTGTTCATAACAAGACCACTCGTAAGAACAAAACGTCCAAAATCATAAACATCAATACCTTCTTCATTAAATTTGGAAAAATCAATACCTGATTGTTGTAATAATGTAATGGCACGTCCAAAATGTGGATCTTTTTCAATATTAAATTTAAAGTTAAATTGCCACGTACAAACTGGACTTGGAACTTCTCCTTTAGAATTACCTAACGTGATCCCAATTTGAATGATTTTTTAAGATATCAACATTACATCGCATTGATTGATACTCAAGTTCTTCGGTGAATTTAAAACAACCTGATGGTTTAGCTACAACACCTGGAAATTCGGTATCCATCCCAATAAATGGATAATCTTGAATTAAATCACTGATAATTTTCATTTCTTCTTCTAAATTATTTGCCCATACTTCTCGAATCATTTTTTTGTGTAAATAAAAGTGGAGGACGTTAAAATTCAACTCAAAGCAGTTCTTTTGTTTACCCCGATAAATTCTTAAAAGAATACTATTAATTATCTAAGAAAAATTTTATTTGTTAATTTAAAGATAATTTTTTCAGATTTACTCAGCAAATTTATAAAATTAGTTCATATATTTATTATCTTAAAATTATTAATTAATTATCAGCTGCCAATTTTTATTAATATGAAAGCAAATAAAAAATAAATTTAAATGTAATGTTGACATTTCGAAATGATGAATATTTAGACAATTATATTTTAGAACATAATTTTTGATTATGTAGGATAATAATTAATTTTAGATAATGAAAGGGTGATTGGTCTAGGGGAATGATTCTCGCTTTGGGTGCGAGAGGTCTCGGGTTCGATTCCCGAATCGCCCCTAAATTTTTGTTTTTTTTCACCTTCAGCCAAAGGAAGTTCAAATGGACATTCGAAACAATGAAAGAACAAAAAATCGTAAAAAAGATCAAAAACTTATTCCAATGTATTAAACTACACAGTGTTGCTACCAATAGCTCTAGCAGATCAAAAAGATTCTTTAGAATCTCTTAAGAGAATTTATCATATTTACAAACATCTCAGGAATCCGAATTTAACCAATTTTGTTTTCATTTTCCATATATGGATTTTTTTTTTTTTTTCATTTCTCACATAAATTCAGAATTGGGTCAAATTGCTTTTGGGTGTTTTTCATGTGCACTTTACTCCAGTGTTAAAAAGCCCAATTTTTCCACTCCGGAGAACATCCAGTTTTTTATTTCTTTGTTTCAAAGCAATAATTCTTCGTTGATATCGTCTTCTCTTTCTGTATTATACAATATTTGTGCTATCAATGAAGGAAGCCGCAAAAGAAATCCCATTTATTATCTTATTGACAATGGAATAATATCAATTCTCAAAACTCTTCCACAATCTGTTCAAATGATACAATTCATTGAACTCTTAAGCACCATCCAAAGTCCATTTATACCCGATTTATGTTTACTCATCATTAATTATTTGAATTCTGATGATGTTGAATTTCTTTATCACGCAATGATTGCTGTTTATAACATCTTCAAAACATGCGTCACGAATGTGAAAGAAATCAAAGAAATATTTTGGCCAATTTTTACGAATAATATTATACGTTATTTTTACGTTAAAAAAAACAGATTTTATATTAAATTCTTTCGAGCATTAAATTGTTTTGATGGACTTCCTTATGAATATGGATCAACAATTCTTGAAATCATTTTTGCTTCTAAACCAAAACGTAACACTAAAAGAGATAAATTGGTTGGCGTCGCAATGTCATTATTTTTATTTAATAATGAAAATTGGGCACCATTTTTATCCGAAAAATTTGTTTTTACTTTCTTTGCTCCGAATGAAAAGAAATCGATATACGAAAAATCGTCGTTTAAAGTACAAAATTTTATCATTGAGGGTTTGGTTCATTATTTTAAGTTTGAGGATGGTAAAGATGTGTGTTATGGTATAGTCGGCGTGCTAATAGATGCTTTAGAACGTGATGGATTAGAATTACTTTGTTTAAGTAAATTGATTTCGATTTTGGTAATGAATGAGAAAAACACAATTTTGCTGAATTTGTTCACAGAAAAAATTCAAATTTTTAATGATTTATGTTTAAGTGAAAATGATAAAATACAAGAAATGGCTTTAAAAATAATAGAATGGATTGAACAAAGTTAAAATTATTAAAATATATTATTGCATTTGTTTTATTTTTAAATTTTTTGGAATTTTAAATTATGAAAATTGTAAAATTTCTTCGATGATATAGCTAAAAAATGTTTAGATTATTTTTGAAACAAAATGTGAAGTTTGTTCTTTTATTTAATCAGAAAACTTTAATATTAAATTATTTTTATGTGATATTAATACAAATTATTGAAAATGACTTATTTAAGCTATAACTTCATTTCTTTTTAATTAATTCAATTATTTTTTGATGATTATACAAAGATGCATAAGTGATGTATTAGATGTTTAACTATTTTGGGGCCTGGCTAAGCACCCCTACGGTTTTAATGGGACCAACTCTATTTATATGTTGCTAGATTGCGTGAAAAATTATTATTTTATGTTACATTTTCGGGAATTTTAGATGATTGAACAATTTTTAGAAGATATTGATGTAAATTTCTTTTTGAGATTGATTATTTTTAAAATCAGTTCGAAAAAAATTTGACTAAAGAAAAAAAACAAAATAATACATTGGAATAAGTTTTTGATCTTTTTACGATTTTTGTTCTTTCATTGTTTCGAATGTCCATTTAAACTTCCTTTGGGTGAAGGTGAAAAAAACAAAAATTTAGGGGCGATTCGGGAATCGAACCCGAGACCTCTCGCACCCAAAGCGAGAATCATTCCACTAGACCAATCACCCTTTCGTTATTTGAAAAAATACATTATTTTTTATTATAATAATTTTTATCATCTGTTTTTTTGGTTATTTTTCATATTATTATTTAACATTTGTCTATCAATCTTTTGAAAATATGGAATTAAAACATGTTGCCAAGAATCAATGTATAGAGAATAAACAAATAAATGATGATATTATAAATTTGATCAAACTAAAAAAAATTATTTTCGATTTAACAAATGAAAATTTTGATACATCAGTTAGACAAACATTAAAACTATTGGATTTAAATTTTCCAAATTCTATTAATTTTATCATTGCTAATTTAATTTATTATGCGTTTTATTCACAAAAGAAAGATGTTTATCTTTATTTAAATTATTTAAAAACAATTCAAATCAAAGAAGAAGAAATAAATAGTAATAATAAAATTACGTTAAAGATAGTTGAAATTTTTATTAATAAATTACAAATTGGATCACAGGAGTCATATTATTTTATTGACAAAATGATTAAATTAAAACTGATAAGCGAAGATATTGTTAATAGTATTCAATCTAATTATTTTATACATTATCAAACAAAAGAAAATAAAAAGATTAAATATAATGCATTTGAAAATAACATTGAAAAAAAATTCAGAGAAAATTATTTAGAATTATCAAAGAATAATTGGGAACTTCATAAAAAATTAATTGAAGAAGGAGTAAATCCAAATAAAATTGCAAAAATAATTCGAAATGATGAAATAGAAAAACTTCAAGAAATATCATCACAAACAAACTTTGATTATAACCAAACAATTGAACCATCATTTTATGAAAGATGTTCATTCATTAATAAAGAAAATGTTTCATTAATTGATTATGCAGCATTTTTTGGATCAGTTAAATGTTTTAAATATTTACTTACGAATGGTGCAAATGTAAAAAACACAGGCAAATATGCTGTTGCAAGTGGAAATCTTGAAATTATTCATTTATGCGAACAAAATCATTCATCATTTGTAGATGCATATGAAACAGCAATTGAATTTCATCGAAATGATATTTTTTATTATCTTTATGAAAATAAATATCAAAATATATATAAACATAGTCAAAAGTCACCTCCAAGATCAGAAGATATTAATCCACTTTTCTTTATAGATTGTGGCACTGAAACATTAACAGAATCTGAAAAAAGGCAAAAGAGCATTACTAATTTTGTATACTTTTGTATTATGAGTGGGAATTTTGAAATTTTATTATTTTTAGAGAAAGAAGGAATGAATATCTTATTAATATAGCAGCAAAAATTGGTAATTTATATCTTGTCAAATATTTTCTTCAAAATTATCAAATTTCAAATAAAGTTTTGGTTTTTTCATCTGAATCAGGAAATATCGAACTTGTGAAATATATTCTTGAGCAAGAAGGAACAAATATTAATGAAAAAGATATTTGTTTTTAAGAAATTATGTCTATATTAATAATTTATTATATTAAAATAATATTTGGAAAATGCTAAAAATATTTAAAACAGCACTTATAAAGGCATCAGAAAATGGATATATAGAAATAGTGGAATTACTTCTTAAACAAAAGGGAATTGATATTAATGCTCATGATATTAATATTTTATAATAATATTCAAAAATTATTCAATTAATTTAATACCGCACTTAAGTCAGCAGTTGAAAATGGTCACATAGAAATAGTTAAATTACTTCTTGGGCAAAATGAAATTGATGTTAATACAAAAAATATGTATTTATCTTATTCAAAATATATTTTATTAATTTTATATTTCAAAATGATATTTGGAAACTATTTAAAATATTTAATACTTTACTCATTGAAGCAGCTAAAAAAGGGAACATAGAAATATCAAAATTACTTCTTACACAAGGAAAAATTGATATAAATGCCAAAAATATTTAATTGTTTTATTTCAAATCTATTTGAATAATTTCTTGTTTCA
Organism: Histomonas meleagridis; assembly: GCF_020186115.1. Taxonomy (NCBI): domain Eukaryota; phylum Parabasalia; order Tritrichomonadida; family Dientamoebidae; genus Histomonas; species Histomonas meleagridis. The sequence continues at coordinate 303,727 of NW_027150896.1, forward strand.
AAGAAATAAATGGGAAATATTTGAATTGTTTTGGACAGCACTTATGTATGCAAGTGAAAAAGGTCATACAGAATTAGTTAAATTTCTTCTTGAACAAGAAGGAATCAATATTAATGCTAAAAATTTATATATTTTATATTTAATATTTGTCTTGATAATTTGATATTTTAAAATATTATATGGAAATAATTTAAAATATTTGAAACAGCACTCATAATTGCATTTAAGAATGCTCAGGCACAAATAATTAAATTAATTCATGACTTCATCCAAAAGTCAAAAGATATAGATGATATCATCTAAAAATATTTTTTCGAATGTATTTTTTTTTTAAATGATTTGTCTAGACTATTCTCCCACGTAACAAACTTTAAAATACCAAAAAACGTTTTTTGTTTGTGGACTTTGGATGGTGCTTAAGAGTTCAATGAATTGTATCATTTGAACAGATTGTGGAAGAGTTTTGAGAATTGATATTATTCCATTGTCAATAAGATAATAAATGGGATTTCTTTTGCGGCTTCCTTCATTGATAGCACAAATATTGTATAATACAGAAAGAGAAGACGATATCAACGAAGAATTATTGCTTTGAAACAAAGAAATAAAAAACTGGATGTTCTCCGGAGTGGAAAAATTGGGCTTTTTAACACTGGAGTAAAGTGCACATGAAAAACACCCAAAAGCAATTTGACCCAATTCTGAATTTATGTGAGAAATGGAATATTGGAAAAAATCCATATATGGAAAATGAAAACAAAATTGGTTAAATTCGGATTCCTGAGATGTTTGTAAATAATGATAAATTCTCTTAAGAGATTCTAAAGAATCTTTTTGATCTGCTAGAGCTATTGGTAGCAACACTGTGTAGTTTAATACATTGGAATAAGTTTTTGATCTTTTTACGATTTTTGTTCTTTCATTGTTTCGAATGTCCATTTGAACTTCCTTTGGGTGAAGGTGAAAAAAACAAAAATTTAGGGGCGATTCGGGAATCGAACCCGAGACCTCTCGCACCCAAAGCGAGAATCATTCCACTAGACCAATCACCCTTTCATTATCTAAAATTAATTATTATCCTACATAATCAAAATTATTTTCTAAAATATAATTGTCTAAATATTCATCATTTCGAAATGTCAACATTACATTTAAATTTATTTTTTATTTGCTTTCATATTAATAAAAATTGGCAGCTGATAATTAATTAATAATTTTAAGATAATAAATATATGAACTAATTTTATAAATTTGCTGAGTAAATCTGAAAAAATTATCTTTAAATTAACAAATAAAATTTTTCTTAGATAATTAATAGTATTCTTTTAAGAATTTATCGGGGGTAAACAAAAGAACTGCTTTGAGTTGAATTTTAACGTCCTCCACTTTTATTTACACAAAAAAATGATTCGAGAAGTATGGGCAAATAATTTAGAAGAAGAAATGAAAATTATCAGTGATTTAATTCAAGATTATCCATTTATTGGGATGGATACCGAATTTCCAGGTGTTGTAGCTAAACCATCAGGTTGTTTTAAATCTACCGAAGAACTTGAGTATCAATCAATGCGATGTAATGTTGATATCTTAAAAATCATTCAAATTGGGATCACGTTAGGTAATTCTAAAGGAGAAGTTCCAAGTCCAGTTTGTACGTGGCAATTTAACTTTAAATTTAATATTGAAAAAGATCCACATTTTGGACGTGCCATTACATTATTACAACAATCAGGTATTGATTTTTCCAAATTTAATGAAGAAGGTATTGATGTTTATGATTTTGGACGTTTTGTTCTTACGAGTGGTCTTGTTATGAACAATGAAATCACGTGGATTACATTTCATAGTATTTCAGATTTTGGATATCTTCTTAAAGCACTTACAAGTTCACCACTCCCGAGCGACAACCAAAGTTTTTTCAAAATGCTTCACATTTACTTTCCACATTTTTATGATATTAAATATTATACGTCATGTTTTCCTAATATTGCGAATGGTTTACAAGGCATTGCGGATCAATATTCAGTTGAACGTGTTGGCAAAGAACATCAAGCAGGCTCAGACTCATTTGTGACGTACAAAGTATTTATTGAATTACAAACGCAAGTTTTCCATAAAAATATTCAAAACATGGACGTTGAAAACAAATTATATGGAGCATCGACACCACCAGTATTATTATGAACATGAAATGTAAAATATAAATTAATAAATAGAAGTATTGAAATATATTTTTTTTTGTTTAATCATTTGTCACAACAAAAAATTTAATATTTCGATATATTATGAAGTTAAATGCAGTAATAAAGATAAGTATTTAAATGTTTTTCTGCCCGCTTTGATATTAAAAAATAAATCAAAAAAATTCTTCCGATACGGGGAGTCGAACCCCGCTCCCGTGGATGAAAACCACATATCCTAACCGATGAACGATATCGGAATTTCGAATTTAGGAAATATTTTAAATATAAAAACTTATCAAATACTATTTAAACAGAAGATTCAAAATTGCTTCATAAGTTTTTCCATATTAATTGTTGAATCAGCTCAAGTTATTTCACACGAAAGTGTACATCTACCAACGAAATGCAATCGAACAAAAATTTTTGTTTGAATTGAACCATTTGGAAATGGTGTTGAGACATAACAAAAGAGCTTGAAATTGTCTTTGATGTTTGGCTGGATACATGTGAATCATTTTAGCTTCTAGAGAAATGAATATAGCAAAAGGGGGTTGTGCGTGGTTTCATGTCCAAAATTTTATTTCCCCATACTAAAATGACCGTTTAAAAATCCTTATTGGTTGGAAATTTAAAACATGGATAACTCACTCACAATGGAACAAATTGGCGAACATGTTCTTTCACAAGCAATAAATGGTGCATTGCTTTCAGAAAATTATGATCAAAGTCATATAATTTCCACCATCATCAATCAGATTATTTTACTCGGGAATTCAACTACTGACCAATCAATTAAAGAAGATTTACTATCACTCGAATCTGAATACAAAAACAAAGACTTACAATATTTCGGATTTAAATGTTTTGAAGTTATCAAAAAATCACTTATTTTTCTTAATAAACACATTAATGCTAAATCTCAAAATGAAGACAATTCAAGCAAGTTGCAGAACTTAATAGCTGAAAATTCAGAATTGAAAAAACAATTGTATGAATATCAAAAAACCATATCAAAGCAAGAATTATCGCAACAAAGACACTCTCTTGACAATGCCATTTTTTCTCGTCAAAAAAGTAACAACAATAAATCAGTAAAATCTGATAAAGCGAGCTCAGATTATTCCAAACTAAAGCAATACAAGAATAAACTCAAACTCCTCAAGCAAGAAAATTCCAAGCTTAAGCAAGTTGAGCAAGATAACCTAACACTTCACATTGAAAATGAAAAATTACAAATCGAAAATCAACAACTTCAACTACAAACTAATGACTCCCATTTCCTGAGCAGCTCCCATGATGATCATACCATCACAGTACTGCATTCTACCATTGATCTTCTACAAGATCAAATATCTCGACAGCATGACGAAATATCACGTCTTAACTCCGACAGAAACATTCTTATCAAGCAAGCGAATTCACTTTTGTCCCTTAGCCATAAATATGATACGATTATTAATGATCAAATAATCAAATTCAAAACACAAGAAGACAATCTCCAACTTCAACTTAACCTTGCCAAAGACAAAATCTCCACGTATGAAGAGCAACGAGCTCATCTTTTCAACAATTTGAAATCATTCATTAAAACCAAATACAATGACAATTCACAATTTTTCATCACTTTACTCGATGAGAACAACGTTAATTCTATCATTGATTTTATAAAAGAACTTTCCAACTATGAAAATGAACATGAAACAAATGAAAAATTTGAACTTATTAAAGAAAATGAACATTTAAATAATTATATTAAATCTCAAAATTTACAATTAATTACATCATTAAACATTAACAATTTAAATAATTATATCAAAGAAAACATTGATAAATCACAACAATATATATTTAATGAATTAATATCAACAAAAACAAATTTAAATATTACAGAAACACTTCGAAATATAACGAAATTTACTTCGAACGAATTATTTGAAATTATAAAATTTTCATTTGTTTCGAATTTAATGTTAAAAACAATTAATGAGAACAAAGAAATGGAATATAACAAAACAATAAACGAATTAAAAGTTGAGATAAAACAATTAAATGATAACGAATTAAAAAATCAAATCAAAATGAAAAATATTAAAAACAAAAAAGTTCAAATCTTTCAACAATTAAAAGAAATTTCGATGAAATATAATATTCTTAAAGCTCAATTTATGCAATTAAATGAGAACAATAAAAAGAAAAAAGAAATTGACTCAAAACAAATAAAAAATCTTCAAAATATTAATGAGAAAATGAAAATGAAATATAATAATCAAAAAGAACAAATAAAAAATTTGATACAAGAAAAACAAATATTAAATAATGAAATTAATTCATTACAAAATGAAATTAAAGATAAAAATGAAAACGAAAATACAAATTCAAATGTTGAAATTGAAAATGTTCAAATTAATAAAGAATTAGAAAATGAAAATAAAACACTTATAAATCGAAATAATAATTTGGCGGAAATACATAAGAATTTGATGATAAAATTCGAAGAAGAAAAAATTATTAAAAATAAAATGAATAAAGAATTAAAGAAAAAGAATAAAAAACTTCAAAAAATTGAAAATGAATTAGAAAATCAAATTAAATGTAACGAAAATAATAAAAAACAATTCGACGAAATTAATAAATTGTTGAAACAAAAATTAGAAGAAACAAGAAATAATTTGTTGGAAAGTAGAAAAGAATTAATGAATAAAAATAATGAAATTAGTGCACTGCAATCGAATTTGGTGACTTTGAAATACGAAAAGAAATTATTGGAAGATAAATGTGCAAAATAAAAATATAATAAAATAAAAATCCTGTTAACAAAATATATTTTTAAATGTTGTGAATTATAATATTTATTCATATTAAAGAATTTTCCTTTAGTAACAACTTTACAATATTTCTTCTGTTATTGTTTCACATTTTTTCTCTTACAACAAATATTCTACTTCAGAAATTTAGGAATACGGGAAAAAATCTTTTGTGTAAAGTTCTTTTTATGTAATCGTGTGAAATTTGATATGAACATGTGAAAGCTTATTCTTCCTTCTTCTTTGTTTGCCCGAGAAGAACTTTATGAATGTGTGGAACAACACCTGCAGATGCAATTGTAATGTTGGAAAGAAGTTGGTTCAATTCTTCATCATTACGAATTGCAAGCATGATATGACGCGGTGAAATTCTTGTCTTCTTGTTATCACGAGCTGCATTTCCCGCAAGTTCCAAAACTTCAACTGTAAGATATTCAAGAACTGCTGCCATAAATACTGGAGCACCTGCACCAACACGATCTCCATAACGACCTTCACGAAGGAAACGATGCAAACGACCAACTGGAAATTGAAGTCCTGCACGACTTGATCTTGTCTTTGGATGAGCGCGTTCTCCATCAACTGCTGTCTTTGTAGCTGTTTTCTTAACACCTTTCTTGGCTGGCATTTAAAATAATGAAGTAATCTTTAGTTGTTTCTTGCTCGTTAAACCCCGCGGTCTCTATTCAAAATTACATTCAAATATTTTGGGATTAAAATGACATCATCAAAAGAGCGCGCAAATAATCGCGGGAAAAAAGTAAATCATTTTTTCATATGTCAACCAAGAAACCAGCTTCAAAAACACCAACAGAAAAGAAGCCAGCTGTAGAGGGAGAAGCTCCAGCAGAAACTGAAAAGGAAAAGAAACAACGTCATAAGAAGAGGAACGAATCTTTCTCATCTTACATTTTCAAAGTTCTTAAACAAGTTCACCCAGATATTGGTATTTCCAACAAGGCAATGCTGGTTATGAACAACTTTGTTACTGACATATTTGAACGTATTGCACGTGAAGGTGCTAGACTTGTTGATATGAACGATCGTAATACATTAGGATCCCGCGAAATCCAAACAGCAGTTCGTCTTGTTCTTCCAGGAGATCTTGCTAAGCATGCCGTATCCGAAGGTGGTAAAGCAGTTGCTAAGTTCAATGCAGAGTAAATGCCTTATTAATATACATGAAAAAGAATATTTTTTCTCACAATCATTATTGTTAAACTGATTTGTTTATTACATGCAAGAAGAGACTTAACGTCTTCCTTAATATGGTGTGTATTCCTCCTTTGCATAAAAAATAGAATTCTCATAATATGTATATATTATATTTGTTTTGTTATATATTTCCTTTATAAGTTATTGCACTGTATTTATTCGAATGATTTCTTGATTACCTCCATAAATATTTTCAAATCTAAATAAATTCAAAGAATTTTATCAAAAAAACTCAAAAAATTAAACTAAATAATACTAAGTATTATATTTTTATATAAAACATGTATTTATTAACAGTCCTATCTATGTGGTCATCTAGTTTTCAATTTATAAATTTATAAAATCTTCTTAATCGTTGGCAAATGGATCTTCTTCAGCATGTGAACAGAGAATATCCTTTACATTGTTACAACAACAGGGGAATTCTCTTATTTAAAATGATGATTCTAAAGTAAAATAAATTAACAGAAATTAATATTTACAAACAATTAATTCTATATAAGTACACATTTTATCTATCGCTTAAATACAATTTGTGCCTATTTATTTGAAGCTCTTTTTCTAATCTTGCGTTATCTTCTTCTTCTTTTTCCAAGTTATTTTGTAATTTTCTATTTAAATCCTTTAAATTCTCGTTTTGACTTTGCAACTCTTTAATTGTTATTAAATGTTGTTTTTCGATATTTTCTTTTTCATTTAACTTCGCTCTAAAAGAATTTTGTATTTTTTCACATAATTTTATTTTGTTTATTTTAAATTCTTTTTTAATTTGCGCCACTTCGTTTTGATGATTTGCTGTAACTTCATCAATTTGTTTCTGTAATTCGATCATTTGTTTAAATATTTTCTTCGTCTTCTTCTTATATGATGCCAATGCTTTATTTAATTCATTTTCTTTTTCTTGATAAGAAACAATTTGTATTTTTAGTTGTTCGATTTCTTTGTTACTCTCTTTAATAACATTTTCTTTCATTTCGATGGTTTTGTTTATTTCAAGTATTTCGGAGTCATATAAACTCTGCGTTTTATCTTTCTCGTTTTGAAGAATATTTATATCTTTTTGATATTGCAAAATATTTTGTTTCGCATTTTGTAGTTCAATTTGTTTTTTGGACTTAAAATCTTCAAATTCTTTTTGAAGTTTTGCGATTTGCTTTAGAAGACGATTTCGTAAATTGTTTGTTTGCGATGTTTCTTCATTCAAATTTTGTAATTCGTTTTCTTTTTCATGAAGTGATTGTTTATAATTATGATTTTGGGTAGAAAGCTCGTTGATTTTTTTCTCTTGTGACTTAACAAGTTTTTCTAGCATGATATTCTTTTGAGAAATTTCATTGATTTGTGATTCTTGATTTGAAAATTTGGTATGTATCGAATCTATATGATTTGTAAGGTCTTGATTTTCTTGTTGTGTAGATTTAATTTGTGCATTTGCTTTTTTCAATTTGTGTTGTTGTAGTTGACATTGATCAGCAATTTTTTTGTTCGTTTCATTCTGATCTATGATAAGTGTAAAAACAGAATTTAAAGTGTTTATATTTGCGTAACCAGCTTGATGTAATTTTTGGAAAAAATTGGTAAGTTGTTCTGATTTTTGTCTGGATTGAAGTAATGATTTTCTTAATGTTATATTAATTGAAAGCTCTGATTTAAACAGATCGAACAATGATTTCAGGAAAGTTAAAGAAGCTGAATCTTCTGCTTGATTTGAATTTCTAATAAAATATTCAATATTTTCGGATTCTTTCAAAATCTCATCTTGGAGCTTGGATATTTCAGTGTCAGACATCGAAAAAGTATCTCCAGAAGAAATGAATTGGGATAAAGTTGAGCTTGTTTTCATGCAACTTTTTACCGCCTTTTCATAAAGGTGGCCGTTAACAGATCGGTTAACTAGTGTGGGGTGCCCCCAACAAGGTCATTAATTCTTTGTGTTTCTTTATTAAGTAACAAAATATACCACCAATATGAAAATGATAAATATATCATTTATTTTAATTATCAATTAAAAAAAATATTGTAAAATATCATCCGATCCCATATGAAAGAAATATAACACTCAATCAAATTCAAATAAGCATTAAAATATCTGAAATGTCTCATATCTATAATTTCTTAAATATATCTGTACATCCATCATTGCGATAACAAGAAAAAATAAAATTTACTAAACTAAAATTTTTATTAAAGGCGATCAAATTAAATTTGTTCAATAATGTTATCTTCTTTAAAATCTTTTGCAAAAGGATCATCTTCGATATTTTTCATTTGGAGTTCTGATGAATATGTTGCTTGTGTTTCTTTTTCTTCTTCATTTATATCACATAATTCGTTACTTTTTTGTTCTTTATTTAGAAATCGAATTAATAATATAATAAGTAATACAATAACAACAATTAAAATGAAAACAACAACACAAACAATAATAATAACAATCGTATTATCATTTTTATTAAATTCATTTATATAAAAAATAGTAAAAAAATCAGAATAAAAACTATAATAATTTGAATATATAAATATTGTGTAATTATAATAAATAAATTCTGTTATAATATAAGTGAATATTGAGTTTATATTAGAAATTGAATATGAATTTGTTAAAAAAGAATTGAAAATACTTAATGTTTGGCTATATGATAATGAATATATCAATGTAAATGAACAAGAAATAGTTGAAACAGATTGAAACATTCTCGAAATGCTTGTCTTGGAATTGATGTTAATTTATTTCCAATAAAAATTGTTTCTAAATTAGTACAATGAAAAAATGTCGCTTCTTCAATTGTCTCAACGTTTTCACCAAGATTTAATGCTGTTAAACTTGAACATTCTCAAAATGCTTGTCTTGGAATTGATGTTAATTTATTTCCAATAAAAATTGTTTCTAAATTAGTACAATGAAAAAATGTCGCTTCTCCAATTGTCTCAACGTTTTTACCAAGATTTAATGTTGTCAAACTTGTGCATTCTTGAAATGAATTAACACCAATTGATGTAATAATATTTGGGCAATGAAATGTTATAGAATTCAATTTGATACATCTACTAAATGCAGGATTTGGAATTTGCCTAATATTTCCAAATATTTCAACTGCTTCTAAATTAGAACAATCACTAAATGAATAATTTCCAATTTTTGTAATCGTTTCGCCAATTTCAACTGTTTTAAGGGATTCCCATTCGGAAAGAGCATTGTTTGGTACTTCTGTTAATCCAGCTGAAAAAATGATTTTTTCTGCAATAGCACTATACTTATTTATGAAACTCGAATCTAATTTATCTTCACTGACTATTATAAGTGTTCTTGTAGTTTTATACTATTCTTCTGATTTTGTTCAAATGAAAAAAGTTATAAATTAAAAATGGATAAAAAAATTGAATTTTAATTTTGTTGACATTATTTTTGTGATTGCAAATGAATATAATGAATAAATTAATAAGAAAAATAAGATTTATTAAATTTAAAAATTTATTATTATGAAGAAAATTCATATTTTTTCGTTGATTTTTAGACATTTTATTAAGATCATTTTCAAATTGTTTCAACATTTTTGTTCGTGAGATATAATATTTAAAAAATTCAAATGATTTTGCTTTAAATAAATTATTTCTTGCATATAATGAAATATTACATGATGAATTTATCACTAAAAATGAATAAAATTGAAATGAAAATATTTCTTCGGTAATATTATTTCCAGTAAATACAATATTTTTGTTTAATAGATTGATATTATATTTTAGCATTAACTTATTTTGGAATGAGAAATTTTGTTTTAATTTATCATTTTCTTTTCGGATTAAAGATGAAATTACTATAATTTTATTGCACATAATAAATTCATTTGCTATTATAAAATATGGAATTATGAAATTTTTTATAGAAGCAACAAAGGGAAAGTATGAGGTCCGATTGTTATTAAATTTTCTTTAATTTCAACAGAAATCAAATTTTTCCAATCTGAAAAATCAATGTCTGTTATTTCAACTTCAATTATTAAATATTTTATTTCATTTGTGTATGAATTTAATTCTTTAAAATCATTAATATTGCTAATAATGTGTGTTGATGTTGAAAAATCAATTGTTTCAAATGAATGAACAAAAAATAAGCTGATAAAAATAGAAGTAAACATCGTGTTATGTATTTCTTTTTCTTTTCCTTGATAAAATAATAATTTTTTAATAAAAAATATTTTTACAAATAAAAATAAAGCAAAATAAATGAAGCTATTAATCAAAATATTAATGTCACCATTATAGATCCAATCATTTTTTATTTGATTTTGATTTTTAGGTTGAAATAATGAATCAGTTTTTCCAAAAACAAATTTTCTAGAATTCATAATAGATTTGATGAGATAAATATTTAACATTGTTAATAATAATGTAAGTGATTTCCCTTGTTCGATAACTACTTAAGTTTTTCAAAAAATAAATTTGTTTCTTTTTCGGTTAATGTTTGGGGTTTCACATCACATTAGGGCTACCCCAGAAAAACTGACTTTTCATCGACTTCACTTTTTGAACGGTTACTATCGTATTTTTTCAAAACCAAATTATGTTGAGCACAAAATGGAGTGAATTATATGCATATAAATCAATTCTACAAACATCAAGAAAAGAATTAAAAGTGATTCCTAAATTATATATAATAGTTTTACACAAATTAACTTGAATATTTGTATTTTTATTTACACAAGAATAAAATTAGATACAACAAAGGATTAAATTTATATACTAACAAATATAAAAACTTTATTTTTATGAAACAAACAAATTTAAGGAGAAAAAAATCATTGTTATGCTTTTGTTTCGCTTTCTAATTTCTTAATTTCTGCTTCCAACTGTATCTTTAGGTTCTGCAAGATAACAATTGGATCAGACTTTGGTCGAGCAACTTTACCTATGAGCTGAGCTTGGTCAATTTGCTCATGAATTGGGTGTTTTACTTTGTCATTACATATGATATCAATTAATTTTTGCTCTTCTCGTTGCAAATTATGTAATTCCAACGTTGCTTTATGCATTTCCTTTTGCGCTGCTTCATAATCAGCCGACATTTGATCAATATCACTTTTTATCGATTGCTCCAAATTAATTAATTGTGAAATCATAATTTCATGCTTTCTGTTCCAGGAGTACGTTTCTTGCTTTATTTTCTTGAGTTTTATTGAATATTTCTTCTGTTTGTTTATCAAATTTTGACTATCTTGACTTATTCCGAATTTGGGTCTGAGAATATACAAAGTAAAATCTTCGATTTCTTTTTGTATTTCGTTTTTTTTCAAGTTAAGATTCCTTGTCTCTTGTTCAATATCTTCGTTATCAAGAGTTCTCTGAATAAAAATCTCATTAGATGTCCTAATAGAAGCTTCGAGCTGTTTAATTTCTTCTTTAATTTTTTTGATTTGTTTTTTGTGCTGAGCTTTTGCAGTCATTTTTTTTTTGCTGGTTTCTAACGGTTGTTTATATTTGGACAAATATAAACGGTTTATTAAAACCCGTTTAACTTCAAGCTAGAAAAGAAAACGTTTTCTTCCTGAAAGTCATGGATGTAACTGTCCTACAAAAAACAACGCTTCGTGAAAGAATTTATTTTCGATATAATATCTGACTTCTAGATTGATGAAAAATGAATCATTTATAAATATTTTTAAGAGAATCTTAGGAAGTAAATAAAAAAGACAAAAACTTTGAGATTATTATATAGATAGAATTCAGTTTCAACACCAGGAATTGATCGGGGCGCACAAGCTGTCAAAACGATGACAATTAATTCAAAAAATGTCAGTGTTTCCAGTGCAATTTTATCGAGGCTGAAATTTTGATTTTTTTTTGTCTTACTGTTTCTGATTCTTTTCGGACTTTTCGAATGAATTGGAAAGAGACACCCTCGCAATATGTTGATAAGAGAGGGTACAAACCAATCGATGAATGTTATCGACTTGATGTATCAATTCAAGAGCCAGATAAATATGGTATTTCAGACATAACAGGCAATCTTACTAACACTAATTCCTTATATTGGGGTGAAAAATCGTCGAGTTTTTCTTATTACGGGATAACATTTTATAATCAAAGTTTTTTTGTTCTGTTTGGTACATTTGCAAATGGCGATAAAGTTGACCCTGGGTGGGCACGTTCATTCTTTCGTAATCGAAGCATTCAAACCAATAATCATAATTATTTTAATCATCAAAAAGAGATATATAGTTTTTTAACCGGTTATCCAGAAGCCCATCTTGCCTTTCGTCTTGTTACCATTTCCTTTATAGTTAAACGAAGTGATCAAAATATCAGTGAAAAATCGTTTTTATTACCGAACACAATTCAAGGCGTTGTCTATGAAGGCCAAAACCTTCGCCATGAGATTCAAGGGACCGAGATCAACTTTGATAACTTTTTATCCGAATTGCGAATATATGGAGTCCTTAACGGGCTCTGCATTATTTTTCTTCATTTTGGGTGGTCATCTCTTAAAACGGAGCTTACATCAGTCAGTAATCTTCATTCCATATCATATTGTTCATTATTGATTACGTATGGATTTGATTTATCGTTTGCGAATATCTTAACGAAACGATATAATTTACGTAATTTTCCTTCGTTATTGTTTTATTTTTTGTTTACTATCCAAATTATATATTATATTATATTACAATTTCCAATTTTTATAGTTATCTTAAAAGAACATATGTCGAATCCGATCTTTGTCATTTTGGATGTTTTCATATTTTTCACTTCTTTTTTCTTTTCTCCATTTAATTGGAAATCTAATTCATATTTTTTTGTTATCTTTTCATTATCGCAATGGCTTCCACAAATCATCAAAAATGTAATTGTTGGGCAACGAAATAACATAACATTTAAGTTCTTAATCCCAATTTCTATTGAAAGGTTCATCATAATATATTACTTTTATATATATTCCAATAACATATTTAGTACGACTTCTGTTCCTTTGGGAATTGTCGCGTTCATTTATTTGCTGTTGCAGTTCCTTTTGCTGTTCGGACAAAGCGTTTTGGGGCCGTCGTTCTTCTTGCCGACAGTGCTACGCAAGCAGCCGTACAACTACTGGAGATGCCCGCCCGAGAGCCAGGCAACGTGCTGCATATGCCTGTCCCAGCTCGACGAGAGCGATCAGGACGTCGTGGTGACGCCTTGCGAACACGCGTTCCACTATAACTGCTTGAACACGTGGATAAAGGAAAAGGACGTGTGCCCAATCTGCCAGAAGGAGATCCCCCCGATAGAGCCGAAGCCGAAAAAATAAAAATTGTTTGTATCAAATGTTGTGTTTTTTATGAATAGAAATGATTTATAATTAATAAGTTATAGCATCTTTGGAACATAATAACTATGTTATATACCACATAATTATTTCTACTTAAAGAATAAGTTATAGCATCCTTGGAATATAATTAACTCAATGTTGGAACATAATTAACTGCGTTATTATTTCACACAATTATTTCTCCTTAAAGATTAAGTTATAGCATCTTTGGAACATAATTAACAGCGTTTAAGTTTATATTCAGTTGGTATATTATTTACAGCGTTTACATTGCACATGGTTATTTCTCCTTAAAGAATTGATTATAATTTATCATTTTGTTGCAAGTGATAAAATGTATTTCACTTTTTTGTTAACTTTCAGAAATTTGTTCTGTTTTCTGAAGTTTATATAAAAATTTGAATGGTATGATAAGATTGGTGGTTTCAAAGTGATTTGATCGTGGTTATTTGAATGATTTACTTGAATAAGACGGTTGCAATTCAATAATCTATCGGTAAAAAAATGGTGCTGTCGAGAACAAGGAAAAAGATGGACATTAAAGTGGTTTCGCATGTGGACATACCTGACGAGCCACAAGTTAAAACAATGCTATCTAACTTTAATGACGACGATTATTTATCTCAATTAACATCTGATACATGTATTTTTTGCGGTTTTAGTATTTATAGGCAATCTGACACAAGTGGACATCTTCTTCAAGACCACAAATGTCTTGCACCAATTTGTATCGAATGTTTAAAACGATGTTTAGAACATCAATATCAATTTAAAGTCGATCATTTATTCTGTCCCATCTGTCTTTCCAACTTCACAGATGAAGAAATATCACAAATCCATCCCAAATTATCCACCAAACTTCAACAAGATATCATGCTTCGTAATGTCAAAAACATGGTCAAATGTCGTTTTTGTCCAAATTATTTCATTTTCGAGCCTGGCTCAATTGACGAAGTCCCTACAATAGCTAATGGTCAATATCTCACACTAGCACAACGCGAATGCTGTGCCAAATATATGGTCACCTGCAACGAATGCAACATTTCGAGCTGCATCAATTGCGGTGCTGTTCCGTATCACATTGGGGAGACCTGTGCCGAGCATCAGCTCTGGGTACAAAGTTACGTATGTCGAATTTGCGACAAGCCCGCCAAAGATTTTGATCCATTACATGATAACTTATCTTTACTAACATGTGGCGATCCATATTGTGTTGAAACCTCACGTGCCATGTGTAAACATGTTCACAAATGCGGACATGCATGTGTTGGCATTGATGGAGAAAAATCACATCCTCCATGTCCTGAATGTTCCGACAATGGGTCAGTCTGCCCGTATTGCCACAAGGACTTATGGGGCAACATCTGTTTGCGCTTGAAATGCAACCACACGATACATCAATCGTGCGCATTTGACATCGCATTGAAATTTGATGCGAAACAGAAAAGTGGCCAACTTACGTTACCGTTATGTCCTGTTGACGGCTGCGGCGAATTTGTGAAGCACGACTGCTTATATACGAGTGATATCCTTGAGTACACCAAAGAAGAGTGGAATGAATTCGAGAAAATTGTAGACAGAATCGCTCTACAAAGAGTTATGGCAGAAGGAATTCAATTCCATCCTGAAGTTACTTCAAGTATGTCGCCATATGCTCATTATGGAAGTAAGGCTGCTTTGTATTGGGCAAAGAACAATTACCGATTTATGATATATGGCGAACAACATATTTATGTCGACGGAAGGATTTCGGACCCAATGGATAATGAGACTTCATGCCCATTTAATCCTTTGTATAGATTTCCTGTTTGTACTTTGCACGGATATAATTACATGCAATATAAATGCGCGTGCTGTTGTTCAATTGGTGTTAGAAAATGCCCGAATAAGGACGTGAGATATAAAGATGACCCATTCGTGTGGTACTGCGACATTTGTTATCATATGTTGCCTGGAAGAGAAGAGGCGGCAAAGGCTTGCAAAGGAAATTGCATGTTCTCCCCACACGCAAACTTGAAGAGTGAATACTATGGAAAATGCGCAATGTGCGGAAAGGTGGTGTCGAAGGTAATATATTCTTCGAGAAGAGCGGAATTAAAAGAGAAGTTACCTTCGCCTGTGATATCAAGACCTTGGAATTCGTTGTGATTGTTTGATAAACAAGAAAATAATAATTTGTTTTTATTGATAACTAAAAATAAATTTTTACTTTTTTTTCTTCAAAATAAATTTATTTCGTGTTATTCATAATATAATTCTGAGCTTATTATTGATCATAGATGAAACTATGCATATATATTATATGTTCATAATATCAAGATCGTAGGATGATCGCTATTTTAGAATAGTAAGAATCGAAAGTCAATATTGACATTAAGAATGAAATTAATAAACGTAAATAATTTTAACGTGCTTCTTATAACGTATTTTAACGTCTCCTTCAAATGGATACATGGGTTTCTCCAGAAGATAAAGAAATAATGCGTGCAAACGCAATGAGAAAACGTATGCTTGATCGAAAGGCTACTTTGCTGGATCCACAAAAAAGACGAATTGGAATTGATGTTGCTGCAATTCAACGCCAAATACAAGAAAAAAAAGAACGTGAAGCCATGGAAAAAGCACGTGATGAAGCTTTTGATCAAATGGTATTAGAACAACAAGCACTTGTTCTTGAAGCACAAGAACGCGAAAGAATGCAAAGACGGCAAATAGCCGAAGACGATGATTTATATCGTAAAAACTATCAAAAGCCATCTCAATCACGTGAGTATGACATATGGCGTAAAGATATCAAGCGCATTTCCAAACCAGCACGAAATCCCGAAAATGAATCCACACTTGGTCCTAGTTCAGGCCAAGTATTTGAAGGCGAAGATCCTGGTATCTCACAGCGATTACTAAAACAAGCTCAACAACGTGAAGAATGGCATCGTGAACAAATGCGTGAAAGAGAAGCCATCAAACAAAAGGAACAAATGGAAGATTTACAATACCAATTAGCAGAACTTGAGACTCAAAAGAAAGTTCTTGAATATATGGAAGCCACAGAACGCGCCAAGTCGGAAGTCGATCGTGAAATTGCAAATGAAAACATTCGAATGATGAATGAGAAGAAACGACGCGAACAAGAAGAAAGAGAACATGAGCAACAAATGAACGATGCCGAGTTACGTAACAATGCGCGCTCGCGTACAATAATGGAAGTAATGTCATCGCGCAAAGATTCGCCGCAAGAGTACAGAGGAATGACAATTGATGAGCAAAAAGCTGTTTTTGATGAGCAAGCGAAACAAATCGAAGAAAAGAAACGAATTAAAAATGAAGAAAAAGAACGAGAAAATCAATGGGATCAATACTTCGAATATTTAAGACAAGAAGGTGATCGAAAAGAGGCGGAATACTTAAGAAGAAAACAAATGGAACAAAAGGAACTGTTCGAATTCCAAAAAAGACAAAACGAGGAATTCAAAAAACGACAAAGATACTTAAATAATGTGGTTTATACAAATGTGCCTGATGATTCTTATTACAATCAATGGGGACATGATACAAGATAAGTAAATGAAGTTATTTTTGTTTAAATTACAAACAGATTTACAAAATTGAAAAATTCACATGTTAAAGGTAATAAAGAGTGTTAACAAGATATCATCTTTTTAATTTATGATAATAGTTTTTCTAGAAAATTCTATAAAATTAATAAATAAGTTGAAAAAAATTACTTTTATGTTATATATTATATTACAAAGCTTAAGCTGATTAACATATATAAACATGTTTAAAGATGTTTATATAAAATATTTAACTACACTCACAATGAGAGAATTTTATAATTGAATTATGCTTTTGTCACAACTTGTAATATATATATACAAAATACAAAACACAAAATATATTATAATAATATTTTCAATATAAATAAAAAATTAAATTGATTATGAATTTAATATGTTTAAATAAATAAATAAATAAACAAAAAAATTCATGGAAAAACTAATTTTACTGTTCCTTACATAATTCAAACATTTTAAAATGTTTATAATGGCTGACAAAATAAATAATCTTGAAAAGATCCAACGAATCTTTCACTATGATTCCCAAACATTAACTCAAAATCATTATCATCCATTAACATTTCTTGTTCTAATGAAAAAATTCCAGATTCTGTCTTTTTTTGTTTGTCAATAGATAATAATGTTGGTGAAATTGTTTCATTTTTGATGTTAAAAATTTCATGAATTTCTGGTGGAATTATTAAATCTGTTCGTTTCTTTGAGATTATATTCTTCCCAAATTGTAAATAACAATTACTTCGAATTGGATAAATATTAATGCTTTGTGAACATAAACAACAAACGAGTTGAAATTTAGAAGAAGATATTTTTGTTGATTGAAATCTTTTTTCCAATCTTTAATATAAATTGATGAAGAATTAATTTGAAGTAATGGAAAATTTTGTTGATTTCAGAATAATTTCTTTGAGTGATTTGTTATTTAATGTTGTTTTATGATGAAGATCAACCACTTTCCCATTCACATCAATGTTATTACAATGACAATAAAAGTGTTTGAACTCCATAATCTTTTAATGAGATGCCAAATGAAATTATGAACGTGGCAAGAGACAAAACTCTCGTTTTCTCAAAATTGAATGTACAAAATTTCTGGTTTATTTTTAATATAGCTTTTACAAAAAGAAACACAATTTTTGAGGGAGGTTTCTGCGAATAATTCATTGAAAAAGCAATATAAACAAACAAGAAAATAATTTTTTCTTTTGATATATAAAGTTTAACAAGAAATCAATAATATAAATGAACGAAACAATTAAATTTTATTATATATTTTATCATTTTTCTCATCAATTACAATTAGTTCTTCTAAATCTTGACATGGTGATATTTCTATCGTACTATAGAAAACAACGTATCAACTTTTTTGAACGAAATGGATGATAAGAACCTAACGGCGAACAAACATAGTTAAAATCCGACGGTTATTCCAACATGCAAAGCAACACAAACAATGAAATAATTGAACAAAAATCTCGAGCTGCATTTGCTTTTTCATCACTTTCAAATTACAGTGTTATTCTTGCTAATTCAAAAGCTTATGGTTCTTCAGTTCATCGAATTCGGTTATCAAAACATCAAGAGATTTCCGGAAGAACTCCACATTACACGTGGAATCCAAGCGAAGGTTTGTAGCTTAAATTAACTGATAAATTCAACATCTTTTCAGTTTTGAAGTTCTTCATTTCTTTCTCAATTTACATCATTTAGATACTATTACTCAGCTCTGAGTAAACATTAACTATTTAGTGCGGTTTTATCTACTATCATTTTTGTTCATAATTCTTCTATTATAATAATTCATGTCTTTGCTTGATCAAGCAAAGGAAAGTTGCGACCAAAACAAAATATCACCATCATTGAAAATGTATGCCATGCATCTGCATTAAATCTTTTAGTTACTGGAATTTTCATCTTTTAATTAGAAGAAACATTAAAAAAATTCCAAAACCATTATCAAATTCACAATAAATAACGATTCATGTAAGTAAATGAATATTGTTGATAAAGATTTCAAAAATTTATTTAAGTTATAAGGATCAATTGAACAAATATTTAATTAGAAACAAACTTTTTTGTATGTCATATAGTAATAAAAACTTAAAATGTACAACATAAATATTATTCATAAATAGCTTTATGTTTTTAATATGAGCTATGTTTCAAGGTATAGCGTTCATCTTAATGCGTTATCAAAATAAAAGAAACTAAGTTAAATATTTTTTGCTGGCGATTTAAAAATATCAAAGCAACAATTTTTTGAGTCTAAACTAATAAGCATGTCTATAGATAACTTAAAGAAGTTCGAAATGAAGTTTTGGCATGAAAGAAATAAATTTTATGTAAACTTTTTAAATATTGAAATTTTGGGATTTCAATTTCCCACTTTTTCAATACAACGGTGCACCGGAGAGCAAATGTTTAACTTTCTGCAGTGGCCTTCTAATAAAACATCATCAACAGAATCCCAAATTCCATTTTCGCCAACTCATCCAATGATTGCAAATTTGCCTGTTATTTCAGGTGTTTCAATTCTATCAAACGTTAATGAAAATCCTTCTTTAAATAAATTACATAACTGGTTTAAAAAATATCCTGACGTTGCCCAACACGTTTTTTTTCATGTTTACTCTCAAACGTTAGATCAAAAGTTTTATGAATTTCGGAATTTTGCACTTACTTCGCAAATTGATGAAGGAATATCTTTAGTTTTAAATAATGAGCATCAGATATCAGAATTAGCTCCTAGCAATTTTGCAAAGCCCGAAAAACTAAATCAACAATTTCAGAATTTAATTGAAATGAGAAAATTACATACATTAATAATGGAAAACGCTATTGCTTCAAAGCACCTTGAAGACTGTCGAATAAAATGCATAAAGACAGAACTCCAAAATTTGAATCTTAAAATCACACGATTACTATCTCTTCTCACAGCAGTGAATGCTGCTCCTCTCAGTTACATCCCTGTTGTATATTTTCAGCAACTTTCACTTACGCAAGACTTCATTCGAACACATAATAAGCATTGCTGTATAATTGAGAATAAAATAGCCCAATTAAAACAAAACACTTCCAGCTTACATCAAGGCATGCTCAAATTAAGCCAGAAGTATCAAACCGATGAAGAAAATCAGTATCATCAGCTTGCCTATTTCCACACGTTAATTGCATCCTACAGGCAACAATATGACCAAGACAACAAGTGCATCAATCTTTCTGCAGATATTTCTGCTTTTAGTGATTTCTTAAATCATCCAAATTCTATTGCATATCCATTAATGGCTGAATTCATGGAAACCCAAAACTCAGAATCATTTCATACCTTAGTTAAAGGATTGATCAAAAAGTTTAACATCCAAAGCAAAGAAGAAGAGCATTTAATTCACTCACTTTGTTCGATGACTGTATCGGAAACCGTAACCGTCCATATTCAATTCTGTGGAAGTGGCACTTTTGACAACGATCAAATTTTGTATGGCATTGAATTGTTTACAACAAACGATCCACTGAATTTGTTAAAGTTAATATCTAATCATAATTCAGGAGATTGCAAAGCAGTAGTTGAAGAAACAGCAAACATTATGAAAATGTTTTCACCTAATTACAGACAAATTTTACTTATCATTCACGAATTCTCAATTTCGGAATATCTTTCTGAGAGAACAAAAGAACTGCGAAACGAAATTGGTAAATATATTGAGCAATAAATACTTTTGTATAGCTTTTTTATTTAATTCATTTTTTACTTATGAATACAATTATAAGAGAAAGAAAGAATTGCTCATAGACCGACAACAAAATTTGAGATAAATCATAAATTTTTATATAATTTATTACATCAGCAAATAGAAATTATAACATATGTTCAGTCCCAAAAATATGAATTAATTAAAATATGTAAAGAAAATAGGGAAAAAAGTTTATTTCGTATTAACATTCTCCTTAGTGAAGTGAGTGAAAATTGGAATATTGCTAAAATTATAAATTTAAATCTAAAAAAATTTATTAAATATATATTACTAAATATGTTCTCTATGAATAATGCTACGGTATAGGCGTGGGTTATATTAAGGTGTCTGTGCACAGGCTTTTCTAGAGATATTATGCACTGTCATGCATTTTAAGTATATTACCAAATACATAAGTAGTAAATGTTCGTTACAATTCATTCGCTTCATATAGCCATTGATCTTTATCTTCTAAAATCATTTCTTTATCCATTTCACCAATTTCATTCGTTTGCACATCTCTGATTTCTTCTGTTTCCGTTTCTTCATCCAATTTGTTCGTCTTTTTATGACGCTTCAAAAAGATAACAACACCAACAAGCAATAGAAGTATAAAAACTGCTGAACAAATAATTGCAATTATACGCCGTATTGGAAATACTTTTGTTGTTTGTTTCATTTTGTGTTTCAGAATAAAAGAAAAAATTTGAATAATAACTAATATATGTCGAAAATTGATAAATTGTAAATATGTAAGTTGAATTGTGTCTGAAGGTAATAAATACTTGAAGAAAAATATGAAATAACATATGTATTAATGACAGATCTATCCAAAATACTTAATGAATGTGAAATGGATATCGCAAAAATAAATGAAAATGAATAATTTGAATTCACTAATGGATATGAATTACTGCTTCCGAATGAATTTGATTTAGTGAACGTATTTGACTACGAATATGTATTTGACTGCGAATATGTGTTACTTTGTGATAATGTATTACTCATAGTAAATGTATTTGATTGTGAATATGTGTTACTGCGTGTGAATGAAGATATTGCTGGAATACATTCATCAAATATCGTTTTGCTAATGTTAAGTTCTCCAAATGATTCACTCTCATATGATGTTGACATTACAGTAACTGTATCTATTCGTGTGTTTTGAAATGCATTCGCTCCAACAATTGGTTCACGCGTTCCATAATAATATATACATTTAAGTTGTGTACAATTAAGAAATGATGAATTGCCAATATTTTCAACATTTCCTTTAATATAAATTGATGTTAAATTCGTACAATTTTCAAATGCATAGTCACCAAGCGATGTAACTGAAGTCTGAATGCTGAATATTTTTAAACTTGAACAATAGCCAAATGCAGTTGACTCAATTGTCGTTAATTTATTTCCAATAATAATTGTTTCTAATTTAGTACAAAAATAAAGACCATATTCACAAATTGTTTCAATGTTTTCTCCAAGATCTATAGTTGTTAAACTTGAACATAGACTAAATCCATAAGCACCAATTGTTGTTAATTTATTTCCAAAAATAATTGTTTGCAAACTTGAACAATAATGAAATGCACAATATCCAATTGTATCAATATTTTCTCCAAGATTTAATGCTGTCAAACTTGTGCATTCTTGAAATGAATTAACACCAATTGATGTAATAATATTTGGGCAATGAAATGTTATAGAATTTAATTTCCTACATCTACTAAATGCAGGATTTGGAATTTGCCTAATATTTCCTAATATTTCAACTGCTTCTAAATTAGAACAATCACTAAATGAATAATTTCCAATTTTTGTAATCGTTTCGCCAATTTCAACTGTTTTAAGGGATTCCCATTCGGAAAGAGCATTGTTTGGTACTTCTGTTAATCCAGCTGAAAAAATGATTTTTTCTGCAATAGCACTATACTTATTTTTGAAACTCGAATCTAATTTATCTTCACTGACTATTATAAGTGTTCTTGTAGTTTTATACTATTCTTCTGATTTTGTTCAAATGAAAAAAAATATAAATTAAAAATGGATAAAAAAATTGAATTTTAATTTTGTTGACATTATTTTTGTGATTGCAAATGAATATAATGAATAAATTAATAAGAAAAATAAGATTTATTAAATTTAAAAATTTATTATTATGAAGAAAATTCATATTTTTTCGTTGATTTTGAAACATTTTATTAAGATCATTTTCAAATTGTTTCAACATTTTTGTTCGTGAGATATAATATTTAAAAAATTCAAATGTTTTTGCTTTAAATAAATTATTTCTTGCATATAATGAAATATTACATGATGAATTTATCACTAAAAATGAATAAAATTGAAATGAAAATATTTCTTCTTTTCACTTTTTTACCGGCCTGAGTTGAACGACGTTCTTGTGGAAAAGGACCGTAAAATTGACGCAAAAAGTTGATTCGTATAGAAATAACGTTCTCTCATTCCGATGCCACAGATCGAACTAATTGTAATTGATGAGAAAAATGATAAAATATATAATAAAATTTAATTGTTTCGTTCATTTATATTATTGATTTCTTGTTAAACTTTATATATCAAAAGAAAAAATTATTTTCTTGTTTGTTTATATTGCTTTTTCAATGAATTATTCGCAGAAACCTCCCTCAAAAATTGTGTTTCTTTTTGTAAAAGCTATATTAAAAATAAACCAGAAATTTTGTACATTCAATTTTGAGAAAACGAGAGTTTTGTCTCTTGCCACGTTCATAATTTCATTTGGCATCTCATTAAAAGATTATGGAGTTCAAACACTTTTATTGTCATTGTAATAACATTGATGTGAATGGGAAAGTGGTTGATCTTCATCATAAAACAGCATTAAATAACAAATCACTCAAAGAAATTATTCGAAATCAACAAAATTTTCCATTACTTCAAATTAATTCTTCATCAATTTATATTAAAGATTGGAAAAAGATTTCAATCAACAAAATATCTTCTTCTAAATTTCAACTCGTTTGTTGTTTATGTTCACAAAGCATTAATATTTATCCAATTCGAAGTAATTGTTATTTACAATTTGGGAAGAATATAATCTCAAAGAAACGAACAGATTTAATAATTCCACCAGAAATTCATGAAATTTTTAACATCAAAAATGAAACAATTTCACCAACATTATTATCTATTGACAAACAAAAAAAGACAGAATCTGGAATTTTTTCATTAGAACAAGAAATGTTAATGGATGATAATGATTTTGAGTTAATGTTTGGGAATCATAGTGAAAGATTCGTTGGATCTTTTCAAGATTATTTATTTTGTCAGCCATTATAAACATTTTAAAATGTTTGAATTATGTAAGGAACAGTAAAATTAGTTTTTCCATGAATTTTTTTGTTTATTTATTTATTTATTTAAACATATTAAATTCATAATCAATTTAATTTTTTATTTATATTGAAAATATTATTATAATATATTTTGTGTTTTGTATTTTGTATATATACTACAAGTTGTGACAAAAGCGAAATTGAAGCATAAAATTCTCTCATTGTGAGTGTAGTTAAATATTTTATATAAACATCTTTAAACATGTTTATATATGTTAATCAGCTTAAGCTTTGTAACCTAATAACACAACAAAATAATATTTACTTTTCATAAAAGTAATTTATTTTTTAACTTATTTATTAATTTCCACAAAACTTTTGGAAATATATTACGAGTGTTATTGGGAGCAAAAATGCAAATATTGTCCATGCAACAACTTCTGTTTGGCGAACACTTGGGACACTCACAACATATTCAGAGAACGATGGAATAGCTATTCGTTGGAATGCTTCTGCTAGTGCGTGTCCTGCTTCTGAAATTTGCTTGCGACTGATTTGTTGGCACTTTTCGATGTAAGCATCATTAACAGTGCTTCCGTTTGTGAGCTGTGCATAGCCATACTCAATGGTTAAGTTCTTTGTTTGTGCAATAATTTCGGTGGCAAGTGTGGTTGAAAATGTTGTTGAGGATGAATATGTTGATGTTGGATATTCTTTGATTATTGCATCAACAGTGGAGTTGACTTGGCTCCAGTCAAGACTTGGATATAACCCACAACCTGTTTCCCATAAATCAAAAAGTGAAATAAAGTTATTATTATGTTTCACATAAAAATTCTTGGCATTGTCGTCACCATTGGGAAATTCATTGGTAAAAAGTTCTGTAACGTGGAAAATTGAATGCATATCACAAATTGTTGAGAGAAATACTTTGAGATTAAATACAAAGCACCATGGGCGAGTTGAATCACTCATTATTAAATGCTGTAGTGTATCATCAATGTTGGCCAAAACATCATCAGTATCACCATGCTCAGAAATATTGAGATGTTGTTCATTGATTGGATCGCGACGGAAGTGCCAATGATCAAAAGAAGCAATGTTATAAGGTGGTTTTCTGGCTGTGTATGTAAACATTGCTCCTTCTGCTGCATTTGTGAAATGATCTCCTCCAATTTTGTAAGCATTCATCATAAGTCTTCTATAATCCGAACTCACTGAACGCATGCCAAGTTCGAAAGCGATAGCGAGCATTTGTTCGCTCCATGAAAAAGCAAAACCTATGAACAGCCACATTTTGGAACAACGGAAAAATCTATCGTTATTGAATTAAGAATTTTTCATGTCACATGACTCTAAAGACGACATTAAAAAATCATTAAATCGAATGCAAAACTTATGGATAAACGTATCAAATTATTATCTAAGAAAATATTCCCAGTTTAAGCTGATTTTAATATAATTCGTTTTAAATGATTGTCAAAACCTATCAAATTTAATAAGATTACATGGAATAATTGAAACAATATGAAAAAACCAAGTGAATAATATTTTAAATTGGGATTTGATTTTTGTTGAAGGCAAAAATCAAATCCGATGTTAAATATAGAAGATGATTGTTTTTCAAACTGTATAAATATGTAATTAATAATATTATATATTTTAAATGATTATTGAATACGATATGTCATATAAAAATATTATAATATTATAATTATAGAATTATTCAAATTTATTAAAAAAAAATATCTTTCATACTAAATTTCATGAAAAAAATTATTAGAACGAATATAAAATTATGAACTTATCTATATAAATTTTATTTAATTTTAAAACTCTATTCGAATTTCGTTAAAATATTTAAAACAGCACTTATGAAATAATTTTTAAATTGTTTTACTGAAATAATGAAAATGTATGTACCTCTTTAAGAAGAAAGCCATCATGAAAAACATATATATAAAATACAAATTATAAAACATGTGTTTCTTTACTTTCACAAAATGTTAACAATAAGAATCAAATCTTGAAGAAACATATTTTTAATTTGAAGTTGCGCTAATGTTTAAATTTAAAAATAATCAAAAATAGTAAAATCACAACATTTATTATTCGTATTGTATGTGTAAAAACAAGTTATCATTCGTAATTCCATATTTTTGTTCAAGTTTATTATTTTCAGTTATTGTCAATGTTCTATCAAAACCAAAATAATAACCAGAAACATGTTGAAACACTCCATGGAACACAAGCGCATACATTCCAGGTAACAATTCCGAACAATGGAACCTTGAATAAACCTTTGATGGAAACAATTTGTATAATGAGATTATAAACATTACCGCTTTTTGACCACTTAGAATCTTTGGGTGATCACTTGTAGATGAATACATTGCTAGCATTGCTAATGGTGACTTTGGTCCACATGTATCAATTGTAAAAGATATTTTACATGTTTCTATATCGTAAAAAGTGCCAATATTATCGGCATTCGAATTCATGAAGTTTATCGCAAAAGTGTCGAAGGGAATCTGTAAATATTTTGCAATAACAACATTGCTTTGAACAGAAGGTATATGAATTCTCCAATGAGGAACTTGTTTGTTTGCCTCCGGTTCACGCTTGACAACTTTCTCTACTGGCTTCTTTGGAGGCGTTTTTTGAAAAATTGATAAATCAAATTCTCTGTAAAAATAAGGTTGGAAGCCAGAGTTACGGAAACGATTTTGAGAAAATTCTTTTTGTGGAAGCGGATTGTCGTAAAATGAAACATGTTCAAGATTTCGAAATATTCCTTTAATATTCAGAAAATCTTTTGTGGATTTAAGTCCATTCCCAGCAAATCTTAGATGTGTTATCGTAAGAAATCGTGTGTCTTCATCAAAGTATGAGTATTTATAGCATTTTAAAGCAGATAAAAAAAGTAAAAAACGAATTGAATTGGATAACTTTTCTGGTTCTTCCTCTAATTCAGTCAGTACATTAAATCCACGTTGATTTAGATATGATAAATCAAGGATATTTGGATGAATTATAAGATTCCTATTAAAATCAACTTGCTCCACAAGATATTCAGTATCAACTGGTGATATATATAAAGGTTCACCATTAAATATTATATTATATGGAATTTCTTCTTCTAAATTACAATGACCAAAAAAAGTGAAAAATGGTAATTCTGGATCTGGGGAATATTCAACATTTTCACTTCCTTTAACTGGATGAATTTTATGGTTTAATAATATATGAAAAATATATTTAATATCATTTTGATCAAGAACAGGACCAACAGCATACGTTCGTGGGGGGTTTTGTTTTTTTGGAGGGAATGACTGGTCCCTAGCTGCTTTTGGTGCATTGCCCTTATTTGCAAATGGAGCAAAAGGGTTAATATTCCCAAACATCTTGGTTGAAAACCGTTAACCAAACGAATGAATCCGTAAACCATAGAAAAAACGACACTTTTCAAGCAAATGAGTGGAGACCTAATAAATGAAATCACAACACATGCAGAAAATTTATTTCCACAAGCTAAATCTGCAGTAACATATAGATCTACAATTGCATATTTTCTGCAGAATATCAGAGCTTTTTTAGATAATATTCAATCACTCAAAGATAAAGAATTATCACAAGTTGAAATACAAGCTCTTCAACGTTTTGATGGAATCATTTCTCATTTATTAAATTCCGCACTTCCTCAACTTTCAGATCAATGGGTCTCTACTGCACTTCAATCATCGTCAACACATTTTCATCATTATATAGATAAACAAAGGAAGGCCTTGATTGAAATATGTAATGATCTTTCATTTGATTCATCTAAAGTTGTAGTTTTTGATATAAGGCAAGATTCTGTAAATAAAGTAACCGATTTATTGGATTTAAAAAAATTACTTCGTGATGTTCGCAAAAGAAAACTTTCGGTTCCTAACTCAGTGGGTGTTCAACAACTCATTGAAACTCGGCTTCGTTCTATATCGAAACATTTACCTAAAAAAGCAAAAAGAGGTATTAAAGAACAACAATCAACAGATGTAATTCCAATTATTGAACTTCATCGAAATATGGACAAAGAATTACAAAATTTCATATCCAAAGATATTCCAAATGAAGATTTAGAGATTGGTGATGCACTTGGGACTGGGGGTTTTGGCACTGTTTATAAAGCTATTCGTCTTTCCACGTCAGAACTTCTTGCAGTAAAAGAAGTTCGAAGTGATAAACTCACATTATCAGCATGGGCTTCACTTTATTCGGAAGTTGCTACAATGGCACCTCTTTCTCAACACAAATATGTCCTTGAACTTGTTGGTGCTCATGTAACAGAGCCTTATCGAATCATAACTCGATTCTGTTCTGGAAAGTCACTTTTTGACAGATTACATCGTCCTAATTCCGGGGCACCCCTAACATCACAACGTCTTACAGCTATAGCATGTCAAGTAGCAGAAGGAATGTCATTTCTTCATTCAAATGGAATTGTTCATCGTGATTTAAAAACAATGAACATTCTTCTTGATGGTGATGATATTGCCAAAATTGCAGATTTTGGACTTGCAGGAATGATGAAAGATAACGAAATGTTATTTGGTGGTGTTGGCACACCTCATTATACTGCTCCGGAAGTTCTTGAAAGGAAAAGTTATGGTTCCAAAGTTGATATTTATTCATATGGAATCATTCTATGGGAAATGGCTGTTAGACAAATTCCTTATCGTGATAAATCACCACAAGAAATTTATGATCATGTAGTTAACAAAGGATGGCGTTTACCATTTACAAATAATGTTCCGAATTGTCTCAAACAAATCATTAGTCGTTGTTGGAATGTTAATCCAATAGAGCGTCCAGATTTTGATGAGATTGTACATCTTTTTAAGAGCGGCAAATTATATTTTAATGGAAGTCAAAATCTTAATTTAGAAATTCTTGAAAGTGGTAAAGGATGTCCTCCAATTGACTTTAATTATCTAGTTTCAGTTCTTAAAGATCCATCAAATATTCATTTTCCGAGTGTTGTAACATTTCTCGAGAAAAACATTGATTCGAAACTTAAACAACGCTTACGTGAATCGAACATCATTGATAACTATAACTCTGATTCACCCAATCCAAGTTCTATCTTATCTATCTCCACTTTATTACTTGAAAACAGCGAATTGAAGCATTTTGTCAAAACCGTTGCCGATCGCATCATTCAAAAAGGAATTGAAAGTGACGATGTTCAATTGATCCAATCCTCTATAAAATTTTGTTTAAAAATCCCATCAAAAGACTTCAAAATTATTGTTCATTATATCCCTGACTTTATTTCACGTTCTAAGCAAGATGACACTTTATTATTTTTAGTTATACGAATTTTTTCACGTTTACCTCCAACAGATGTAACATTTTATGAAGAAGAAATATATTTATTTTTCACCAAAATTAATTTTGAGCAAACGCCAGACCAAGAAACGCTTGAATCAATTTCGATATTAATACCGATAATTTCCGATCGCTTAGAACAAACGCAAATTAACTCAATGATTGGGTTAATTGAGACTGATTTAAATTGTCCGATTCCATTAATAAAATATATCATTGCTAAAACTAAGAAAGAGACAAATGTTCGCTTAGTTAAAGCGTTAATATTTGCAGCATCACATTCGAACATTACTGAATGTTTACTTGAGGTATTACAACGATGTTCTGATAAAGACATCACGAAACTTATTAAAAACAATGAAATCTTTGAACAGATACAAAATTTATTGAAAGAAAAGAAGTCTATTGATTCATCATTGTTATTATTATTTTATTTATTACATGATGAAAATGTTCCAGTTTTATTAATTAATCATCCAATCATTGATTTAGTATTACAAGTCAAAGGACATGTTGCACAACGATTACAAATATTTACGTTGTTATTTAGCTCCGAATTATTTTGTTCGAACACTACAATTAGTAATTCTGTGATACAATTAATTATATCTTCATTAAACATTGAGTCATTAAGTGAATACTCATTAAAATTAATTGGCGCGTTATCATTACATTCGATTGGTTGTTCATTAATTAATGAGACTGAAATGTTATCATTGTTTTCGCAAATGTTTTTGTC
Organism: Histomonas meleagridis; assembly: GCF_020186115.1. Classification (NCBI taxonomy): domain Eukaryota; phylum Parabasalia; order Tritrichomonadida; family Dientamoebidae; genus Histomonas; species Histomonas meleagridis. The sequence goes on from NW_027150896.1 coordinate 333,964, forward strand.
TTCAACTTGTAATGACTTAACAACGCAATTATTAATTTTAACAAATCTGGCTAAAGCTGAATGTCAAATACCAGAAGTATCATTAATAATCTCTTGTTTAATGCAAGAATTAATTGTGTCAACGATAAATCGAATTAATATATTGTTCACATTAATACATTTAATAAAGTCATCCCCAAATAGCGTACAAGAACATGATATACAATACGCAATTTTGCCAATGCTGACAAAGAAACAAGAGCCAACAATTAATGTGCTGTTGTTCCAGTTACTCGACGCGTGCGATATGATAATACTAAGAAATGTGTACAAAATTATTTTGGAGAAAACTTTCGAAATTTTGTCGAACTCGTTGATGATGTTCCCTGAATTGTTAAACGCGGCAATACAGTTAATGCTGTCGTTGTCGACTTCGTTCGACTTGAATGAGTTCTTTAACAAAACAAATTTTAGAGAATTCGTAAAAGATGTTAAGTCGCAGATGGAAATATATCTGAATGAAAACGAGGGAATCAGCTCGAAGGATAAGTTCGAAAGTATTAAAGAACAAATTTCAAATTGTTCATATATACTGAATCAAAAAGCTGTCGAATAATATAACTATAAAATTGTTTAATAAAAATGTTTGTTAATATAAAATGTTTTGTGTTTTAATAAGCAATTTTATAGGGGGTGGAAAAAGTGCGTTCGTCACCCTTTTTTTCAATGAATAAAAAAGTAAAAGAAAATTTGTTTATTTATTATGCTATGTATTCACCTTGAGTTTCAATTGTAATCAAAAGTCTGTTCATCCATTCATTATATACGGCTCTGCAGGTGTCTTTAGGAATACTATACAGTAATGCCTCAACCTTTTGAAAAAGTTGATCTCCATCTTCAAACTCCTCACCTTCGAGCATTTTTTTTAGATATCCGAACAGGAAAAAGTCAGACAGTGCGAGATCTGGCGAAAATGGGGGTTGCGGAGACTCTTTAATGCCCAATTCATTCAATTTTTCATGAACCAAATGAGGTCGGGAGTTATCCATATGCAAAAAATACTTCTTAGTTGGAATTTTTTTTGCCAAATCTCAAAGTACAACTTCAGAAAAAAAATTTCGATTAAATTTTTGACCTATTGGGAGCATTGTCATTGATTTGATACCAGTTATAGACCATATAACAGATATCATTACTTTTTTGGAGGCAATGATTTGTTTGGGTTTGTTTGGTTTTTGCACTCCAGATTTAATTCACATCGAGTTTCTCCAGTTCACAAAATAAATCCAGGTTTCATCTTGTGTCAATATGTGCCTCAGCCTGTGGTCATTTGAACTAGAAAGGAATTCGGATAATTTAGAAGCAATGGCGGCTCTTTTGGCTCTAATCTTTGGAGTCGACTTATGTGGGATCCATTTAAAGTTAACTTTTTTCATCCCTAAAATATTAATCATTATATTTTTCACTGTTTTTGGATCTGCGCCTACATTCTTCGCAATTTTCTTCGTCGATGCATACGGATAACTTAATATAAAATTGGTTATTTTTTGATCTAAATCTGATCTTCTTGGTCTCCCTGTTTTTTTTCGATTCGAAAATTGAGAAGGTATGTTCATTCATCTTTTTTGTTAATTTCTGAACTGTTCGAAGTGTGATAATATTATCACCATATACAGCACATAATCGTCTATATATGTCTTGATTTTCATTTGATTCTAACCAAAGGAAATGTATAACAGAACGTAATTCCTCAATTCAAACTGACATAAGAATGATTAAACGTTCTTTTTCAGAGGGTATCCTGAAAAAAAGTTGTTTTACTTCATGCATCATATTTATTTGGAAAAAAGTATTATAATAAAAATGATAATATATTTATTATAGATTTTATTTATATAACTTGATTTTATAAATATCTAATATAAATCAAAAAAAGGCTTGACGAACGGACTTTTTCCACCCCCTATACTTTTGTTAACTAAGAAACACAAGAAAACAATTAAGTAACGCATGCGATAATATAAGTAATGTTTACTAAATTATCATAGGGATAACATTAGAAATATTGTTGAATTAGTTTGTCTTGAATAAGTTCTTTAATAAAACAAATTATAGAGAATTTGTGAAGAATGTGCTTAAATTGCTAATCGAAAATTATTTGTTTGAAAGGCAAGGAAATAGTCCGAAATTATCTTAGCACAAGCATCCAGTTGTTCATATAAATCATGTAAAGTGTTATAATAATATTATTTCCTTTGTTCAAAGATATAGTTAATATTAATGCTTGCGATATGCAAATAATATGAGATATTAATCAAATTATTATAGAAAACATTCGAAATATTCGCTGAATATACTTCCTGAGCTCTTAAATGTCATTCAATTCAACATATCTTTGCCAAATTTCCTTAATTTGTTTTCCTAAAACGTCGAAAGTTATTATAAAAAGAGATTTTTACTTTACATTCATTCCCATTTTGAGTTCGCGTTTATCATCTTTATCATCATTTCCTTATAATTATTTGCGTCGCCAATCTTCACCACTATGAATTTATCCTTTTCGTATCTTTTGTTGCATTCCTTCATTTGTTCCTCGTTTTCGCACAGCACGAACTTTCTTGCGATTGCATTTTCCTTGAACGCCGACCTCACCACGTTTGGCTTATCATCGAACGTAGCGATCAAAACTGAACTTTTATATATATCATTTGCGTCAGGTATATCATTAGCTTCATAATTTGCGATGTTACATAAAGCGTACGCTTCTTCGATTGTTTTCTCTTCGATTGGTAATCTCAATGTAATATTTTTCATTTTATTTAATATTTCTTTGTTCAAATTTGTTAATCCGAACAAGAAATTTGATTTAATTCCATTGTTATTATTTTTACCGATTATTGAAATGTAAACTTTAATTGATGAATTTCGTATTAGTTGAGACACGTGAATATTATTTAATCCAATCATTATTAAGTTCTTTAGTATAGTATATTCACTATAACAATTATTATTACTTGTGATATTTAATGGACTATTAACATTAAATATATATTCCGAAAGATATATATAATTCGAAACAATATGCGATGGATTCATATAAATCGTTAATTGCGTGAAGAATGACATTATGTCTTCATAATTATCAGGCTGTGAACCTGACTCGATTTCTAAGATGTTTTTAGCTTTAATTAAACATTCGTCTAATTCTTGATACTTTAATAAGGGATTATATAACCCGTTCTGAAAGATATATGAAAATCGATGTCCAATTTCATCGAATTTGGTCATTTGTTCATATAAATTATTAAATGATTGATTACTACATTTATATTTTTGCTTTAATATGTTATAATGTCGTCGAATATAAACATTCATAATATGATCAAATGATTTAAGTTCAGGTCGTAATGTTAAAAATGTTTCGAAGTTGATGACTTCAGATGAAAAGATATGAAACATTATTTGTAATGTACAATTCCCATTAAGTTTAGTCTCATTATATTCTTTTAATTCATGTATGTACTTATCAAATGAATCGAAAAATGTCTTCGGATTTTGGACGTAATCTTTTGCGTCTTTCGGAAGTTGGATTTGACTTTCTGTTCTTCTTTCAATCGATTTACGTAAATTGTTGTTAGGCTTGTTCTCAATCATTATATATATTATTAACTGAATGATCTCATTGATACTGTTCGTTGTTAATAACTGAATCGTTTGGATTTGTTGATTAAGTTTCGTGGCGATTTTAATTTCATCATTTCCTTGCTTGTTGAATGTAATCATGTCGTTTAAATATGAACATAATTTATCAGTATCATAATCACCAATAAGTGAATCTAAGGCTTCAAAACAATATACTTTCGATGGATATTTATGTGGATCACCTGAATCAACTAAATATTTGATCATGAATTCACGCGGAGTATTTGGTAAACCGGAATATTTGGAATATGGTGGTACCGTTGGCGAATTCTTAACTAAGAAAATAAAACGATGCATCATTTGATTCGTGGCTGTTTGCGAATTTGAGGAAATTCGTTGTTTACGCGTGTTAACGGTCTCAGTGTCGATATAACCGCTGAATGTAAAGCTCTGAATTTCCTTTGATGTGTCAAATGGAATCGGATTACAGCGATAAATACCTTCAAATGTCTTAAACTCATACTCTGTTAAGAACTTCATCGATGATAAGTTGGTGATATGCTTTTCTGTGTCTTTTGTGATTTCGGCTTTTTGAAATCTGGTAACTTTGAAATCTTTCATGGACTGTATAAGTTTGTTTGAAACTTCAGAATTAAGTTGGAGATGCTTAATAAACAGTTTTTGGACTTCGGGTTTAACATTATGGAAAATATGTAATCCAAGATATGCTTTGAGATTTTCTGAAAATGGCTTTAAAAAACATTGCTCAAAAACCCTGCAGACAGGTCCATCAAACTCATTGAAGAACTTGATGACATATGATGGACAATATGAAAGATTCTTTACCCATCCTTTTTGAAGTAAATCAAGAACTTCTGTAGAGTTAAAGTCTTCGCCATAAGAAATGAAATGATCAATGATGGGCCGAAATGCCTTGGAAACAAAAGTTAGGAAATGAGGTGTGAAAAATAATGAACGAAGATACATATAATTCGACTCTGCTTGACTATTAGACTTGAACAATATACGGATGTATTCCATGTAACTCTCAATTGAACTCTCGAAAAGAAAATAATTGAAATATGTTGGGATTAAACAAAAAGTAATATAATCAATATAATCATGTTGGGACTGATCAATGCTTAAACAGAATGTTGCAAATGTAAGTAATTCAGGAAATTGTGTGGGTGTAGGCTTCATATTTATTATGTTTGACTTATTGAGTTCGAATAATGTTGGAACACAGGGTTCCAATTCTACATGAAATTTCCGCTTCGAGCATTGCTCAATAACATATAATGTTAAATAATATTTCTTCATCTCGAAAAATATTGATTTAATTCTTTCGTCAATTGAGCCAAATTGTTTTTGTTTGACATCACGTTCAAGTTCACAAAGGGATTCATCGTTTTTGATGATTTTTTGATTTTCTCTTAAAGCTTCAACAAATTTTTCCATTGTCAACCCAAAAAATTACTATAGACGGTTTTAGCGGTTATTCATATACTTACACTTTTATCTAAACTATTGAAGGAAAAAGAAACAAAATCACATAATTAAAATGATTTGGAATCTTGCAATTTACTCAATCATCCCTAGCTAATTTGACTCCAAGATCGTATGCCTTTTGTAGATCAATTGGGAATTGCTCTTCGTGCACTTTCCTTTTATGTTCTTCACTCATTGTCTCGATGTGGTATTTCTTATAGTCATTGCATTGCAAAGTATCAAATGCTCTCACTGCTTCACAATTACCAAAAATTTGCCTTAAGAATATCTCCGTAGTAACAGGCATTATTGAGAGTTTTTGTTTGGAAGAGTTATCAAACCATTCTTTTGAAATATTCATTGTGGTTATAAATCCAACCTTTGCTTTTCCTTTGTATCGAGACATTGGTGATTTATATAAATGGTTGACAAACATCAACCTTTCAAGTAAGCATCTCATCATACCACTTTCGCTGAAGAAATACAATGGAGTTCCGAAGCACATTGCTTTGTATGATTCACATTCTTTAATATATTTTGTAAGATCATCATTAAGAGAACAAACACCCATTTTATCATCAGTTAAGTGGCAACTTAGACATCCTTGGCATCCTTTGAAATTAAGATCAGAAAGATGTACCAATTCCGTCTGAGCTCCTTGAGATGATGCTCCTTCTAGGAACTTTTTTAGCATTTGAGCTGTGTTGCCATTCTTCCTTCCACTTCCATTAAATGCCACGACTTTCTTCAGCATAAGAAATGAGATTACAACGTGTCATTTTTTTTAAGCATTCAAAATTGATGAATTAGCGTAAACTAAAATTATTCAATTTTTGACTGAAACGGTTCCAGAAAATGTAAACTATTCTATTAATGTGAGCGAAGTTTCAGCTTCTTCTTGCCCATTTCCCATATTCATTAAATCTTCTCTATGTTTTAAACTTACTAGCTACCTTAAAAATATATTTTATCTTTAATATTATTTTTCATAATTAATCAAACCTAAATCTGAATTGTATCTTTCAAAAAAAAAAAACTTGATGATTCCAATATTATGTCCAGGAAACAGGTTAAGCAAGCTTCGTTTCACCTCAAATACCGGATCTCGTTTTTCTAAAAAGGATATTTAATGATTATGATATTTTTACTTAAAATCACTATTTATCTACAAAACATAATTTTACATATACATAGTATATCTAAATTTTATTTATTTTTCTTTGGTATTGGAAGATTTGGAAGTGGCGGATTTGGATAACTTTGATTTCCAATCAGCTTTTTCCTAAGGTCATCTTCCGACAGTTCATTGTAAATATTTTTATGGATGATTAATTTTTCCAAATATATTGGAGATATATCTACTCCAAATTTAGAATTCAAGTTATACTTCCTTTGCTTTTCCAAAAGAGCTATATAACAGTAAACAAGTAACTTACCATATAAGTGAACCAAATTTTTCCATTGCGGCGTGAGCGGTTTTGGAATTGATCCACCATGCAAAAATGAATCAAACTTTATTTGAAAGAGCCAGTAAAACATTTTCATGTGCTCGCAAACATCTTTGCCTGATTTGTTGATTGCAAGCGTTTTCTCGAAGTCATCAAGATAATGTAAATTTGTAATTGTTCCAAAATATAAAAATGTGTTATAAAGCTTATCAAGTTGATTCCACTGATGGGAATAAATCCAGTCAGTTGCACCTGGACAAATAATTTGGATATTAGTATCTAATAAAATATCAACAATTCCTTGTGGAATTTTGGGGGTCTTCGAACGGGGATCAAAATAGACAGTGAGCAATGGAGTGGAAAAGCTTAGCAAAGAGATCTCATCACTTTTTTCGGAAAAAATCATTAACGACATTAATTTAAAATGAGCTGCACTCTCCTTGAGCTTGTTAAGAGTTTCTTCATCTTCGTCATCTTTGCCATAAACCAGTAAAGTTTCACCAGGTAGCCATTGTAATTTGGGCATCGCTTCGAACATATTTTTTGTGTAAATTGTCCTCTGTTTTGTTGCTTTGCTTTTTGTTTGAAATTGACGATTCAAAGGATCAAAATCAGTTGAGTAAATAACATGTTGTTCCTCTGGTTGATTTACAACTTCTTGCAAAAGCAACTCTGTTTCCAAGTCGTCATCATCTTCGCTGTTTTCGCTATCATTGCTCTGTTCATTAGGATTACCCCAGTTCATGAAGGGATTTATGTTACGATTAAAACGCGCAGAAATTTCGTCACTTTTCGATAAGCAAATTTGCGCGATTGCAAAAAATCAGTTGATTCCAAAATTATTCATTATAAAACCACTTCAAAAAAAGTAAAAACGCTTTCTTATTATTACTAAAATTTTATTTTTTTTCTTGATTTTCTCGAGGTTTAAAAATTTTTATTTTGAAATTAATCAATTAAAATATTATTCAACTTCAATATTAAAATCACTAAATAATTTTGCATGGTTAGGTAAGTGAATTTCATTATTTAAGTTAGTTTTCGATAAAGAAAAAATTAGACGGCTTTACTCAGCATCTGGTTTAGCTTCCTCAGCTGGAGCATCTCCTTCTGGTTGTTCGTCATCATCATCATCATCATCATCGTCGTCTTCATCAAAACCTTCCATATCGGCAGGATCAAAATTAAAGTTATTTTCAGCATCGTCGTCATCCGATGAATCAACCCAACGGTTCCAATCTACGCTAACATAATGAAGCTTAACTGTTGTTTTAGCAAGTCTTGGCCACCAAACTGTTTGATCCTTCTTCTTCAAAACAATTTCAATTCCACTTGGCCTTACAATGTACTTAGATTCTGCCTTTTCTATTTCTGCGAAAAGCTCTATTTTTGTGTTGTATTCAATATCTTTTCCATAACTCTTTCCCTTAAAAATGAAGGAATTTCCTTCGATTTGTACTGATGGTTCAACTGCGTCAATAACCTTAACTGTAACAAGAACAACATCTTTACGTTGTGCCCAAATGATTGGTGCTTGCATTTGTTCGAAATAAATAACCGCCGCTATAAGTGATCGATCATTTAAAAGTTGTCAGTTCACATTTGTATAAACTATTTAAATAATAATCAATTCTGTCAAATTTCTCCATCGTTTTTGTATGGTAAAACTCTTTCAAATTTGGCCAGGAAAAGGAAAGCATGATCAACGATTGATTACTGGAGATTCTTGGGCGAAATCAATATAAGATCCTCAGTAATTAATTTTTTGCTTTTTAATTTCGATGTTTATGTACTTTTGAAAAGATCTTTTTGATTTAAATCTTTTTTTGAAGTCTTCTCCTCCTTTAAACCAATGTTACCTTATTTTGTCCGACCATTTGCAAGTTTGGTATTTGAGATATATATGCAAAATTCTATTAAAATTTGACTTAATTATCAAACATATGTTTTGAAAGAAGCCGCAAAATAGTTGCTTTAATGCCTCTATGAATGTTGGATTCTCGAATGGAAAAAATCATTTCAATTCTTCGAAACACATTTTTGCCAATAAATCTTATCGACATCGTAACGATAGGTGACTTTTGATCGCTGAAATAATTTTCTGGAATTGATTGAATAATTGAGAGTAATACTTTGAATGATTTTATTTGCTGTTGAAATGGTATGCAATTTATTCTATAAGTATCTCAAATATCCATTGTATATTAAATGTATTTTTTCTGATCTTGACAATGTTAAATAAACAATAAAATTAAATTTATAATATACATATTATAGTTATAGTAATATTAAATATATTTTAACTCTACATTTTCATGTGTTCCAAATTTTATGTTTCAAATCATTCTGCCAACGGTTGATTTTATTTAGTTGAATTCCTTAACGTCTACGAAAAAACAAATAAATGGATCCACAACAATTTGTCAAAACATTACTTGATATACCTTGCAACAAATATTGCGCTGATTGTGGCTGTGCAAACCCACGATGGGCATCAACAACAATAGGTGTTTTCATATGTTCAACTTGCGCTGGAATACATAGAAGTTTCGGTACACATATTACGCTTGTTAGATCTTGTGATCTTGATAAGTGGACAACAGAACAAGCAAGAAGAATGAAAAAAGTAGGAAATGAAATAGGAAATAATTATTGGGAACATAATTTAGATCAGGCTCAAAAAAGAACATTAGTTCACAGCAACCTTGGGCTGTTTGTCAAAGACAAGTATATTGGTAAAAAGTGGGCAGACTTTGGTGATCCACCTCCAAACCAGATTAAAGACAATAAATCAAAAGAAAGCCACTCTTCCAACCTACATAGCACAGATTACTACCAAGGTATAATTAACGATACTAATCAACCTCAATCCACATTAAGCGCCTTCAAATTTTCGAAGCCAATAACTGCTCATTGCACCAAAAAGAGCCACCGTGAAAGCAAGAAGCCAAGAGCTTCAGCAGCAGAAAGATTTGGAAAATCCAAATCCAATAATTCAAACACTTTTGAAGTCACCCCAGCAAACTCTTCTATTTTAAGTCAAGAAGCAACAATTAGCGACAGCCAAGAAAATGTTTCCAATATAATGGTACAGGATCAAATCAAAGATAATGATACACATAAAGAAATTAAGCAAGAAGAGCACAAAACTCCAAAAGAAACCAATGACCCTCAGATAGTTTCAAACGAGTTTAAAAAGAGTGACTCTAAAGAAGAGATCATAATCATTAATAATAAAGAAGATAACCAAATAACTAAAAAATCCACAGAAAGTGAACAAAAGGAATATCAAGAAATAGACGTTCTAAGTCCTAAAAAGAGATCGAACCTATCAACAGATAAAAAATATGAAGAATTGAACTTAGGTGCAAGCGAGACTGGGAAAGAAGAAGCTCGCCTCGCACTAGATAAAAATAATTTGTCGAGAACATCAGCATACATAAAGACAATTCCGAAATTCGGTCGACCTATCTCTAACAAACACAATTCCGCGAGACAAAGCACAGAAATCCGCGTATGCAGCAGCCTTTACGCAAATATTGTCACTAGACCGCGCAGAGAACCCAAAAAATAAACGAGCACTATCCTATTGAATTACTTGAAAACCGCTTTTTAAAGCATTGAAAAATTGTTTTGAACTTACAAATAATGTCAATTTTAATTCAAAAGCATTCAAATTTTTGTGGTTATTCAATTTCTTTTTGTGCACATTTGATCAAATCAATCACAACGTGAAATCAAGGAAAAGCAATCAAAAAGAGTTGACCAAAAATACCAACTGGTACCAAATCTATTCGGACTTATAATCGGTTTGGGAAGTTTGCAAAAGAATTATAAAATTTATTCTTTTCCATTCTATCATGCAATCATAAGGAATTCTGACTTAAGTGATAAAATAATAAGAAATTCTTATAGGAAAGTTTCCATTTGTTCACAATAAAATCAGACCTATTTTATTTATTGATTTTGTAAGTGTGATAAAACATTATGAAAAGTGACACTTTATTTAAAACGATGATCCATCTATTGAAAAAGTGGTCATTTCACAACGGTCACCGCTGTTTCAAACCATTTTCATCAAGCAATCTATTTAAAAAAAATTCAAAAATTGAATCTCTTTCACATTAATTGTTATTTTACAATTCTAATGAAAATCATAAAATTTCTTTTTGTTAATCAGCCACATAAAAAAATATTTTTATAAAAAGAAAATTTAGCATTTAGCAAACATCTTCAGGGTTCGGATGCTCGTCTTTTTCTTCGTCAGGCTTCGGCCCGAGGAGACACGCTGCTATCCTCAGCCCGAGGTTCTTGTTTTCCTCTTCTGTTTCATAGTCGTCTAACTCACGCAAAACGAAGATAATGTGCGAGTTGATGAGCGTCGACTTACCGATTTCGCTTTGTGTCAAGAGCATCAAAGTTTCGAGAATGTGAAATCGATTTTCTGGAAGTGGCTCTGGATCGCCAAATATAATTGTTGGGAATGCTTTGTGAAGCATTTCTGCTGCAGTAATGTTGTCCTCAATTGTCTTTGAGATGAGTGGTCTGACAAGATATGGAAGGATATTAGCTTTTTTGAGCAAGTACTCATGTTGTTTTTGATCGAAACAAAGATTACGGATGACGCCAATGATTCCTTGTTTTCTTATTGGATTATCGCCAGATATTGAATCCATAAGAGTTGGCATGAAGAAGTCTGGTGTCTCGAAGAAAATTTGTCTGCCCTCTGGCATAAGAGTGGCGTTCATTAATACCATAGCTGCATATTCATATTCGTCAGATGGAGATGATGCAATTAGATTAAGCCCACGAAGAGGAGATGCATGTGGAATAGATGTTGAATCTTGTGGAGTAGTAAATCTAACAGCTAATCGAAGAAGTCTTTGACCTTTAAGATCTTTATCTTGCAAATCAAGTAATTGAAGACAACCTGATTTTTGGGTTGTAAGGTTTGTAAGAAGCATTAATCTTTCATGTACAACTGTTGGCTCCGCTGATATAATTGCATCGACTAAACGAGTAACAGCCTTAAGACCAATTAATTGGTCAATAGCAGATGGAACATTTGATGTAATATTGATAAGTGTTTCTATACTGTTTTTAGCAACATCTTTATTTGGAGAAGAAGTGTGTCTAAGAAGATCTGGTACAACTTGCTTTAAAAGAGCGCAATGTTTTTCATCAGCAGATAATGATTTGCATATTTCTGTTACTTGAGCTAATGTATTATCATCAGTCTTTTTTAAGAGGTCAGAAATTGTTCCAATTGATTCTTCCATTATGATTTTGGTTCGACCACTTTTCTGTGGTCATTAAATTTTGGGATTCGGGCACCCCAAACAGCATTCAAAAGTGAATTGATCATGTTATTTCTATCGTCAAAAGTGTACTTTCAATGCGAACAGCAAATAGGGTTCGTTGCGAGAAAGTGGTCCTTATAGGTGCTGCTTCTTCCGGTAAAACATCCATTCTTACACGCTTTGCCCAGGGTAAATTTAGCCAGGAAACAGAAGCTACCATCGGTGCATCTTTCATACCAAAAGTTATTAATGTTGATGGAACTGATATTAAACTTGATATATGGGATACTGGAGGTTCCGAAAAGTATAGGTCTCTTGCACCATTGTATTATAGGGATGCTCGTGCAGCAATTATTGTTTATGATATTACCAATGAAAACTCTTTTAGAGAAGCTGAACAATGGTGTCAAGAATTTAGGGAAAGAGGAACTCCTAATGCTATAATATTTTGTGCTGCAAATAAATGTGATCTTGAACCACAAAGACAAGTATCAAAGAAAATGGGCGAAGAGTTCATCTTCCAGAACCAAATCTTGATGCTCCAAAACACATCTGCATTAACTGGTGAAGGTATTAATGAGCTATTTAATAATCTCGGAAAAGAACTTCTCCAGCTTCCGCCCACAGATTCTGGTGAAGAAATCCAAATCATAGAAGCAGAGAACGGAAAAGGCACTTCCAAAGGAGGGTGTGATTGCTAAATCTAATAACTTCAGTCAAACTTTTTTAATTTTTTTTTATAAAACTTTTGTGCAAAGTGTAAAAACACTTTTAAAAGTGCAAATAAATTATTATTAATTTCAGATGCATTCTAAGTCTTTGTGGAAAAGCTTGTGGAAAGCATTATATTATATAAATTTGAATTAATAGACTCACATATTATTGGCATATAAAATGGGGTATACAAGGTCTGGAGCAAAAAACGATTGCCCGAATAAAATTTAGTATTTAAATAGTTATTAAATGTTTCTTTTTAATAATTTCCATTTTAATGATAGAATTCTCTTCGTTGAAATCGACTGCAAATGGATTTCCTGCAATCCTTGTATTCTAAATGCCAGTTGGTGAACAATGTATAAATGCATTATATGATGATTCTGAACTTTCAATATTAACATATATTTTCATTAATGTATTCCAAAATAAAATAATGTAAAATTTTCATAATGAGTCATTCTATAAGAATTTTTATAAAAATATTTATTATTTATTTATTGCAAATAATTTAAAAAACTCTTTTTAGCTACATGATTTGGATTTGGCAGCTGCGACATCATTTAATGAAAATGTATTTGATAGACTACCAGACGCCATTCCGAACAATGCATTCCATTTGGCTTCGAAGTTAATTTTATCATTTCCACTTAATTTATTTATAATTTTTGACTTCAATAAATTCAAATCATTTCGTAGTTTTTCGTCTCCACTTGTTCCGACTGTTTTTGCTTGTATTGCTCTATCAAGAGCATTATAAACATTAATGAATTCATTATATGTCGAAATTGATTTAATTCTATTCAAAGCGTCCAAATCTTCTTTCATTAGTTCACCCTTCTTCTGCCATGGTTTACCCGGAACAATATAATATGATTCGTTTGGACAAGCTCTGCAGTAAGGAGCTGCAACAGAAAAGTCAATATCAGATGATGAGTTTTGGTTATAATTAATAATATATGCTGTAACTTTTTTGAATTTTATGTTATTCTTTCTCATTTTTCCATCTGCTATTTGTACTGTTCCGCAATTAACCACTCCATCTGTTACAATAATCAAGTGATCATGATAATTATTTCCTGCCCTTGCTGCAATGTCTGCAATAAGATCAGAAGCTGTTCCTTTAGTACCATACTTTTTGCTAATTATACCTAACATTTCATTATATGTTACTTCTTTATAACTTGAGTTCCATGTAAAGATCTTATCGCCAGACTTATAATGCTTATTAATAATATTTTTAAGCTCATTATGATAAAAGTCTTTATTATGGACTGAGCCAGATGTATCAATTGCAAATAATCGTGTTTTAATTTGGGAAGGCATCGCCAAAAATTTGTTCCATTTTTCACCAATTCTTATATCGAATTTAACTGGTTTTGGACGCCATCTTTTAGGATCACAATTTTCTACCCAATAATGTATTTCTGGTCTTGCTGTCCATCCTGCAATGTTTTGAATGTATCTAAAAGTTCCATCGGTGAACATTTTCTTAAAGCATTTTGTATAACCACAATCTATAATAATGTCTCCATTTTTTGTCGGAATACATGGATAAAACATTGAACTTATTCCACCTGCTGAATCATGTGAAAATGGTATAAATGGTTTCATTTTCTTTTCATCTAAAACATATGAAATTGTTTTCCCTTCATATATCTTCCCAAGGTTATGTGCCAATGAAGTTCGAGTTACACCTTTTGTAATTTGGGGCTTTCGATTAAATGTTTTAGGTTTATCTAATTTTCCAGTTTCATCACCATATAAAGTTTGTTCTCCGGCATGTTCACCACCAATACGTAATTCAGAACATTCGTTTTGTAATTCAGGGAACTTAGCTCTCTCAAGGAATAAGTTGACTTGATAATAAAGTGGTTTCCCTTCAGCCCAAAATACAATTGATCCTCCATTTTGCCAAAATTGGATTAAAACTTCAATAAATTGTCCAACAAGATTTGGATCTGCAACATGTTGATTGGGTTGAGGAGGTAATACTTCATAAGGAGGACCACACATTACCCATGTAGCATAATAATCACATTCATTATTGTTTTTAGTTAATTCTTTAATTGCATCATAGTAATTTAAAACAACTTTAGTTGTAATTCCGAAATATTGTAAAGCCGAATCAATACATTCTTGGCCTTTCCTTCCATGATGAATATAATATGGTAATAAATATTTAGTTTCTGATTCACTTAGTTCTTTTGTCCATAACATTACAATAAGTATTTTTTGACCTTGTAATGAGTTTTCTAATAACATTTGAGTGCCTTTACCAGTCGGATTAATAAATTCATTATTTGCTCCTCTTACATTTTGTTCCAAATTACAAAAGTCTGAAAATGCATCTATACCTAATGGAATATCATGTAATTCTTTCTGTAATTCAGAAAATGTAGGATTATCTTTGCATTTAATTAAATCATTAAATATTTTTTCTAATGTTTCTGAATTTGGTATTTTGTTTTGAATCAAATGTATTTGATCAAGTCTTTCTGTAACATCTTCGCCGAAAATTGATGCAATTCCATTCATTAAATGTGAAGGATTTGGCGAATAAACAACTTGTGGGAATAAATTTAAAATTCCTTTTGGATATATACCTACACCAATACCAATAGTATTAATTCCATATTGAACACATGAATTAACTTGTTCAATAATTCGTTTTTGTTCATTTACTTGATATAAACCATCAGTAATTATAAATAATATACTTGAATAATCAGCTGATTTAATTCTTCTTAAATCAAAAGCTGTATGAATAGCTGAAGCTAAATCAATATTAGTTATTTGATTTCGAAGATATGAAAATAATGTTTCCCAAATTGGTGATTTAGGATTTAATGCATAAAATGTACTTACACCAGAACATAAAACATTTGGTGTTGGAGAACCTGCTATAATTAAATCAAAACTTGGTAAATCAAGAATTGTAAATACTGATAAAAGATTTCGTATAGTTTGAAATGTATGTGCACCAGAAAGTTCATTAAAACATGAAATAGATGGATCAATAATAATTGTAACTCCATAATTACGAATTAATCCTCCTTTTTCTACTAAATAAATTAATGGATCTGGTACTGGATTTATTATATTTAATATCAATGCAGTAATATCAAAATCTGTACCTGTTGATGATAATATTGTTTGTGATGCTTTATTAGGTTTAAATATTGTTTCTATTGAAGAATTATAAATTTTCTTTCGTTCAATAAATTGAGAAATTATTTTTTCAATATTAATATTTTGATTTTTCTTATTTATGTTTGAATTAATTCGATTTGATTTATTTCGATAATGTGACATTTCTAATTTTTCAAATCGATTTGAAACTAAACTTAATACATTTGTTCTACCTGAATAAATTCCATTACAATTATTAAAATTCACTTTCATTAAATCTTCAAAATATTTAATGTTATTTAATTCTGGTATAATTCCTGGGAATTCGGGTTTTGTAATTTCTTTAAATTGTGATGGTAAATTTTTAATTACTTCACGTTTCATTACATTCTTAAATAATTCTATAATAGATTTTATTATTTGGTTACTAATTTGTGCTTGAATTATTGATATTTTTATAAATGATTTTGCATTTTGATTTGTTTCTTCTTCAAAATTACGCCAAACATTTTCAACATATTTTAATTTATCATCAATTAATTTACTCGATTTAATAAAAATAAATCCAAATGAATAATTAGGTTCTACTAAAAGATTTGACCATACTTTAGTTCTAACAAGATTTTCATCGATTCCATCAGTAAATGTGAAAAATGAAATATTTGGTCTTTTTTCAAGAACTTTTTCATGAATTGTACTCATTGCATATTTAATTGAATGTATTAAATTAGTTTTACCTCTTTTAATTAAATAACAATCAAGAATTTTTTGTAATGCAACATCAGAATGATCTTCTTCAAAAGGTTTAATAACACATGTGAAATTATCATCAGCAATTAATAATACAGAATAAGGAATCTCTAATGAATAAAGTGCTGATGTTAATGCACATATTATCATCATATTAAACATTTTATTTTTATCTGAAATATATGATTTGCAATCAATTAAAATACACACACAAATATTAGAATATGGTGTTGTTGTATCTGAAGCAGCTTTAATAAATGCTGCGCTTAAATAATAACTTTGTTGTATAAGTTCTTGAATTGGATAAACATCTTTGTTTGGTTTATCATTTTGTATTTTATGTAGTTGTTGTTCAATTACTTTATAATTTTCTTCATTTTTAATTTCTTTCATTCGTTGAATTGTTCGTTCAATTCCTTGTTCTTCTGTAAATGCATTATTTGATTCATCGAATTGCTTACTACTAATTTGTTCAGTTTTTGTTTCATCATTTATTAAAAGGAAGCCTCTATTATTAATATTTTTATCTTCTTTTCTTTCTTTAGTTTCACTTTCACTTTCAGTATCATCATCATTCATGTTATCTTTTTGAAGGACTTCTTGCATATTTTTGAAGACTTTTTGAAATTTAACATTAAAATCAGTTTCTTGAGAACGTTTTTGTTCATAAAATATTTTTCCATTATTTGAATTTTGTTCATTTGGTATTATTGGGATTTGATCATCTTCATTATCAAATTGATCATTAGAAAGTATTTGATTTGATGATTGGTTAATTAAATCATATCGCTTATGTTTCAAATTTTTTTCATCAGCAACTGTTTTCCATTTCGTTTGAATTTGATAAATTTGGCAAGGCTGTGGTAATTCAATGAAATCTTGTGTTAATTTTTGTGATTCATTAATTATAACATTTGGTATTTGGGGTTTTCTTATGTTAACACCTGCTTTTGCTAATTTACTTGTAAGTAATTTAAAGGATTCACAAAATGATTTAATATATGGTGATAAAAATGAAGAATCTGTTGGCTGTAGTTTAAGATATATTTGTAATAACCTTGAATAATATTTTTCTGCAGGTTCAAAACTTTGTTTAGAATTCTTTAAATTTCGAATATAAATTGGTAATATTCTTGTGCCTTGTATACATGATGAATAAAATTCGATTAATGAAGATATTGAATCATGTTTTCCTGGAATAGAATTTACTTTAGAAAGTGTATCAAAATTAAAACTTATTTCAAATAATGCATCTTGTTGAACTTCATTTTGTTCTATAATATTTTGTTCATTAAAATTCTTTTTGAATGATTCTTTAAATTCATTCGTTAAATAACATTTTGATTTACTTTGTTTTGTATCATTCTTTGGAATTTGATTTATAAATTCTTCATAATTTTTGTTCTCTTCTTTAAATTTGTGTTTAAATTCTTTTTGGATCTGACTTTGAATTGTTTGCTCATCAAATTGAATATATTCTTCATATAATTCATTCATCTTTTGTTTCATTTCTTTTGGTTGTGGAGATGGATATAGTTTGAAATCATTTTCTTTTAACTCATTATATCTTTGCTTAAATAATTTATATATTCTAATAATGATATTATATCTATAAAGATCAATAATTGGTTCATGAGATTTGATATTATTAGGAACTAAATCAATTATATTCTTTTTAAGATTTCCTGGAAGATATTGTATAAATTTATTAATATTAACTATAAATATATTATACATTGAAAGAAATATAAAATATCTAAAATCTCTTTCTTTTATATCGGAGTGTGTTTCTATCAAATTTAATATATTAAAAGATTTTGTTTTTGCTTCTTCAATATTTTCTTCTGATATTTCCAACTCATTTAAATCATCAATTTCAGGATAAATCGAAAATGCCGGAAACCATTGACCTTTATTATCAAAACCAACCAATGCTATACCTTCTTGTTCGCCATCAATATTAACTCTAAAAGATGCCTGATTTATCTTAAATTTTCCAGTTACACATCCATGAACATATTCACATGAAATATTATAACTTCTAATTTCATTATCATAATATTTTATTGTTATATTAGAAGACATTTGATTATTGAACTCAAATGGAGTAACAAATATTTTTGAAATACTAAGAGTTTGTCTGTTATATGAATAATTTGGAATTTCCCAATTATTATTTTCATTATTAAAAATTAACACAGGATATGATAAATTTACATACATATTTGTTGCATCCTTAAAATTAATATTAATCTTTTTAGTTAATTTATGCGATTTAATTGTCAAAGAATATGGATAATATAAATATTGGGATGTGGCATATTCTAACATCATATCAAATTCAAATATTTCTTGAACATAAATATCATCAGGTTTTGTAGAAATTATTGCTGATCTTGGAAGATTTGGTGTTAATTCAGCTATTTGTTTCCCAATATGTGGAGTTCCAATTATTTTACAATGTAATGGAATGTACCATTTATCTTTATTTTTTGAATAATAAATATTTAAATTGTTTGTGTATCGCTTTGTTGAGAAATCATATATTTCAAAAGTGAAATCAAACGGTATTAATATTGCATCAATATTTATAGTAATCATAAAAGTAGAAGAAAATGTTAAACATACATTACAATGAAGTCTTGACATTTCTTTAACTGATGGCATGTTTACAATTATATGGTCTTTAAATGTGTTAAGATCTGGTTTTTCTGATGTATTTCCTTCAAGACTTTCAATACTTGCAAAATATTTTAACTCTTCTTTCATATAATAATTTTTAAAATTAAATGTAATTGCTGAACCTGATAAAATTTCTTGACAACATAAATTATATATTCCTTCTTTAAATGACAATTGATATTCTTCACATTCGATAAGTATTGCCAATGGAATTAATTTGAAATAAAAGTTACATGGAAGTTTTAATTCTTTATATGATTGTGATGTAAAATGAATTTGTGTTGAAATATTTAATTCTGTAATATCATTATTTAAAGGTGGTAATGATACAAGAATTTGTACAATTTCACCAGGTTTTATATTATGTCGAGCATAAAAAAGATTTGAATATTCTTCTTTCTCTGCTTTAACATCAATTGAAAATTCTTCATCAATAGATGATATAAAATTAATTAATACATTGCCTTCATATAATGATGGAACAAGTGGTCCTATAGGACAATTAAGTGTTTTATAACAACATTGAATACTTCCTTTGGATACACTTAAGATAGGAGTAGAAAAGAAATTGGAATCAGAAATATCATCAAATGAAGGAACATATTGCTCTATTGTTGTTGAAGGATATGGAATTTGATATGAATTTGAAAACATTTCTTTATGTAAATTAGTAGAACCAACTTCATTCCAATAATTTTTAATATTTTCTTTAATGAAATTATCAAATGCTTTTAGATGTTTATCTAAATGATCTAGAAGCTTTTGTAAGCTTTCAGCATATTCTTGAGTTTCTTTACAGCTTGTTTCATCGCTAAATTTGACAGTTGAATTGGATCTAATTTTTGTTACTTTATCGATTAAATTTTTAGGAATTTCGAATGTATTATTGGATATTTTTGCATTTTCAAATGCATCAAATATTTTTTGTACTTCAGAATGAATAATATTATTTAAATCATTGAGAGACTCTAAGAAATTATAATTATTATAATAATTCTTACCAAAAATAATTTTCGGTGCTGTGCTTGCATAATTTTGTTTTTTAATAGGGAAAATTTTGTCATAATCAATATTTACGATTGGATAAATATTTACATCTATATATTTATAATAAACAGAAAATTTAGTTTTTGTATAAAATTTTAAAGTAATTTTATTTGATTCATCAAATATTTTTTCAGGACATTTTCTTAAACTACATGTGATTTCATTTAATTTTTTTAATGTTTTCTGTTTTATTTCATTACAATTATCAAATTTATTATTTTCTCGTAAATTATTTTTTAAATTTTCATATTCACTTATTTTCCTTTTTAGTTCATTAATTTTTCCTTCCCTTTCCCTTTCATTTTCTTCCTTCTTCATTTGAATATATTCATTCCTTTTAGTTTCTTCTTCTTGTTGAATCACATTTGAAAAATCTTTAAGAAACCGAGGAAAATCTTCTTTCATTTTATTAAGGAAGTTTAATAAATCTTTGGATTGTTCAGCTTTTTTAATTTTCTTTAATTTACTTATAGTTGTTAAATTAATTAAATTGATAATTAAATCATTAGGATTAACAATAAATTGAAAAACTTTATTTTTAATCTTTTCTTTCTCGATTTCTTTAGGTTTAGACTTAATAATTTCTTGGAATTTAGATTTAAATATTAAGATAACAATTTCTTTAATGAATGTTTCAATACTTTTATATTTCAATTCATTCAAGGTTGTATTAAAATTCAATTGATCTTCTGATAAAGAATATAGAAATCCATGTAACAGTCGAATATTTTGATCAATAAACTCTGGTGGAACTGTTGGTAAAAAAAGATTTAACCAATTAGTTCCAATTTTTTGATGATTTGATAATTTTCTTTGAATAGTTTTATGTATTTCTAAATGAAGCATTTCACATATTTTTTCACTTGTTTTTGTGTTTTGATTTACATCAAAAATAACACAGTTAATTGAAGAAACAATTCGTAAAACAAGAAGCCAAAGTGGAATTCTATTTTCTTCAAATTTTTGTGTCGAATAAATTGCTTGAATTTGTTGTGTACATTTTTGATTTTTACATAACCAATATATTAATGATGGACATTTATCAAGAAATTCATTATTTGTTTTCCAATCTGCTTTTAAGAACTCTACATCATCAAATTTAAGTTTACAAGGTTTAAATTTATCAAATTTTTCTGCAATATCAAACATATATAAAACAGTATTAAGAAGTACTCTTTTATCCATTTTTTCTATCGATAAAAGATTCCTAATTAAGTTTTTAATATCTTCAAATTTTGGATTGTCATTATATCTTTTATCATACAACTCACGATATATTGAAGTAGCGATTCGAATTGCGCATTTAACAAAACTTTTGAAATTTTTATTCCTATGAATATCAGCCAAGTTTTGAATAACAGAGTTAAAATCATAGTTTTGAATAAACATTCCATTTTTAGCTTTATTTTTTTTAGTAATATTGATAAACATAAATATAAGATCATTTGGTTGAAATTTTGGTAAAATTATTGAAAAATTAGGATTACATTCATTTGCAATTTGAGAAGCCCATTGTATTTCTTCTCTCGATTTTTCTTTTCTTTCTATTAATTCATTTAATATTTCAGGAAGTTTTAATATTTCTTCATCTAGTTTATCTTTATGCATTCTATAGATAAATGCAGCATTTAATGTAGAATACATTATTACAAAATATTTCGAATTTATTCCTGTTTTATTCACTGATTTATTTTTTAATACACTATAAAATAATAATTTACTAACTTTTTCCATTTCAGGGAATTTATTTAATTCATATATACTATTTAAAATTGAGTCATTACTTTTATCTAATTGTTCAAAAATATTAGAAATTTTGGAATACCATAAAAGATGTTCATAAATTTTAATTGAATTCTGTCTGATATTATTTAGATAAATTGCTGAAGGAATTGGCCAAAGTATTATATTTGTGTCATTTGAATAATCATTCTTTTGAACATATTCTAGAAATTCTTTAACTTTTCGTTCACATAAATTATATATTTTAGTTGTAGGATCTTTAGATTTTTTATCCATATACTTTGTAATTTGTTTTTTCATAGTTTTAATTTCTTCTCTATCAATGTTAATATTGTTAAGATCATTTTTAAGTTTTTGAAACATTTCGATAAGGTTTGCTTTTTCTCTTTGATTAGATTTTTGATTAATAATTTTAATTAATGGTATTTTAGCTTTTTCAAGTAGTTCTATATAAGGTTCTGGATTCCATATTGATTTATCATTAAAAGTAACACTTTTAATTGTTGATATTTCATTATCGATATTAGATTTTTCATTTTCTGCTAAATTTTTATCAGGTTGATATAAATTACTTTTAATTCTCCATAATATTGAATTACGATTTCCAAATTTCCCTTTAAGTAATATATTTGTAAAATTCATGATTATATCTATATTATATGTTTCAATTCTGTCTATCATTTTTGATAACGTTTGAAGCATTTCTTTTTCAAGAGGTTTAAGATTTGGTTCTAATTCATTAATATCATCTTTAGAAAATGCAAATATTAAAGTCCATAAATTGCTAATCATATTTGAGTCAGCATAATTAAATAATAATGATAAATGTCCAAATTGATTCTTTCGTGGATTTTCGACTGCTTTTGTTTTCATAATTCCACTTATAATCTTTTTATCAATATTTTTTGGATCTGAACATAATTTTTTACATAGTTCATAGACTATTTGATTTTTCTTGAAAACATCTGAATTACCTCCTTGAAAAGGATCAAACCCAGATTTTTTCTGATTAATCTCCAAGTGAATAGTTGTTTTAGAAAGCAACAAAGATTTTTCTTGAGCAAAAACAAATTCCGGATAAAAAATATTTTTCTTATTATTTTTCTTATTATTTCTCTTTTCTTCACCAGAAGAAAATTTATAAGTGTTATTATCAACAATAACTATGAACTTTATATTTGCAAGATATAAATCCTTAAATAAAGGCAACCAATAACAAATATATTCGAATGGTTTAGAAATAAATTTATCATAAGGAAATATTTTTTCAATTAAAGGGATTAATTTCATATGTTTATGTAAATTTGAAATAAATATATTAAATACTCTTAAATTTTGATTATATATCAACATATTTGTTATTTTTATTATTTCAAAATTGGGTTTAAATAATTCAAATGGAATATATTGAGTTAAACATCGTGAACTTTCTTCTGTAGCAAATCGTAATAATAAATGAAACCTTAAAACTGGTTTTCGAATACTTTGATATGAAAGTAAATCTTTATCATTAAGTCTTATATTTGATACAACAGTTTCAATATCTTTAATTCCATCAATAATATTTTCAAATATATTTGATATTATAAGAATCGAATAAAACTTTCCACAAATGAATTTTACATTGTTTGAATCAGTATTTACTATATCAAGTGCATTTATTGTTTCTTTAATATGACGTTGTACTTCTTTGATATCACCAATTAAAATATATTTACATTTTTTAACAAAATCATAAAATGAAAAATCATTAAAAGGTTCTAAATCTTTAATGTATTTTTGAATTTGATATAAACATTTTAATACTTGTTCATTACGTTTTTTAACATTTGAGAAGTTAAATTTTGATATTAATTCTGAAGGTTCAGTACCAAACTTTTCAATCATTTGATTTTGAAAATTCATTTTTTTATTTTGATCAATATATGAATTCCAATATATTCTCATTGATTTCAAAACAGATTGATATATATTTTCAGAAAGTACATTTTTATATTCTTCTTTATAATGAATGAAATTAAGAATTACGAATTTTAATGTTCTTCCTGTGAATTCAATATCTCCTGCAAATGAATCATGATCATTTTTACTTTCATTTTTAGCAAATGCATGCATAAGTGCCATTCTTGCACCAATTTGTATAGAAAGTTCATTTGGATATAAGTTATTAACTAATGCACCAAATAATATTTGAGCTGAATATTCATCAATTGAATCAAATTGTGGAAGTGTGAATGAAAAACATTTGTTTAAAAATGATTCATCAATTGTTTTATTTTCATTGATCGAAGTTGGATTATATGTAACAATTAAACGAAAATCTTTATGAATTGTACCTTCTTTTCTAGAGAAATAATATTCTTTACCACGTTCATATAAATTAAGTTCTGGTTCATCACCACATAATGGAGAAATTTTTTCTGCAATTTCAGATGGTGCTGATTCTATCCCATCAATTAATACCATTTCTCCCTCTTTAATTGCTTTAATAAAATGAGAATCGATATGATTAAATCTATTTGCTGGTTGAATTACATCTTGGATTGAATATTTAGCTTTTTTAAGCTTTTCTTTTTGTTCTTCATTAAGTTTTTCTGGGTTCGATATAAGTTGTTCTATTTCTGCAAGAATATCTTTAAAATCTTTAGGTGTCCAATCTTCTGGTTTTTTGTTTAAAATTATTTTAATATCTTTTTTAAGTTCTTTAATATCCATAATTTCAATTAATTTTTGGTTTAATAACATTATATCTCTATCAGATATTTTGTTGTCAAGAATTGATTGACCTGTTAAAATTGAAACTCCAGTATCTACATTCATTTGATAAATATTAAGCTTTTTACCAATCATTTTAGCAAATAATCGAATTGTATGTGATTTACCTGATGCAGTATTACCTTGGATAACACATGCACGATTTACTAGATAACAACAAGCTAAAAATACTAAGCAATGTTTTTCTGGAAGAGTTAAACAATTTATAATTGCTTGAATCTCTTCAGGATCAATATTTTCTGGATTAATTGGTAAAACAATTCCAGTTTTACTTTCTTGAGATAAACGAATTAATAAAATTTTATTGTTTAAATTATACATAAACACAGGATTAAATTTCATATCTGTTAGTAAAAGTTTTGATAATACTTTTTGAATAATTTCTTCTTGAGTAAAACGATATGCAAATAACATTTGAGAAATTATTGTTTCATCAAAAGATTTATAAGTTAAACTTCTAAAAAGAATATATTTTGATATATCATTTAATGTTAATTTTTGATTTATGTTATATTCAAAACAAATTCGATTTGTATCTAAATAATGTTCAAAGAATATACTTGCTTCATCCAAAAATGGTAATCCACGAAATTTCTCCAAAATTATATCATGAATATCTTCTTTATCAGGATCATATACGATATGATAAATCGATGAATATATTAATGAACTAGGTAAATTTTCACGAAAAGAAAATCCATTTTGAGGATTAAATATTGCAACAAGTTTCATTTTACCTTTTTCAAGTGTTGAACCATTTGGTAATAAAACATGTTTTTGATTCGTATCAAAAATGCTTACCATTACTTCCAAAACAGCAGGTGATGCATTATTTATATTATGAAACACAATTATTGAATTAGAACTTTCTGCCTTAATTGCTTTAACAAGTTTTGTTTCAATCATATTAACATGAATATGACCATTATCTCGATTAATTGTAATCTTACCTAAAAGATCTTCAACTTTTGTTGATTGAGCAATAATGATATTTACTACTTTATACCCGAAAAGATTTGCTATGTAATTAATTGCTGTTTGTTTACCTTGTCCAGGTTTACCTTCAATTATTACTGGTGTATTTGTAATTAATCCTAAATGAAGAATATCAACCATTTCTGTGAATTTTCCAGTATATGCAATTTTAGGATGTTCATTATATTCATATGTAGTTTCTATAAATAAACCAGTAATGTTTGATTTATAGCCTTGATAACCATTTTCTTCACATCTTTCAAGTGGTCTTGCTTTAAAGTTTTGGAATGAATTTGATGAATTAATTTGTAAATTTGAGAATAAATCTAAAAGTTTTTCTCTTTGTTCTTGATGTTCTAATAAACCAGAACTTAATCGATAAAGAATTATTCCAAGATTAGTTTTTATTTGTTCTTCTGTATTTTTAGTTATTCGATTTAATTTTTTCAACATTTCAATAGTTTTAAGTATTTGTTGGAATTTAAATTGTTTATCGAATTTATCATTAAATTCTTGAGAAAAGTTTTGAAGTAATGTAATTTGTAAATCATTACAACCCAAATGATTAATTTTTATGTAATTTTGTAAAACAATTTTTTGTTCATCAATTGTATAATCAAATGCAGCAATTACAGAAAAACGTGATAAAACTGCTTCTGATAATTTCGATGGTGAATTTACTGGACATGTTGCTATAATACGAAAACTTGAGTTAAAATCAGTTAATTCTTTATTATTTTTTGATGTAAATGTATTATGAATATCTTCAGTTAAAGTTATACTATGTTTATCTGATAATGTTTCATTAAATCGTTCAAGTACTATTGTTGGAAGATTTGCTAAATTCTTCAATATTAATGACTTTCTTTCAAGGATAACAGATAAAAATAATCCCGGTCTAAATTCTAGAACAATACTTGATATAACGCAATTATTTTCATTTTCTTTCTTAAAAAGCTTTTTTATTAAATGATTAAGTGCATATTCAAATGATTCTGGTATAATACTATCTTTAGTAAGTGTTAAAACTTCTTCTTCTTTTAATGTATTATTTAATAATTTTTCTTGAAGTTCATTATGTTCATTATCTAAATGACATATTTTACATATATAATCTAAATAAAATAATTTTGCTTCTGTCGGTTCAAAGAAACCAGAAGAACCTAATAATTGTGATATTGATGATTCTTGATTTAAAGTAATTACTTTTGCATTTCTTAAAAATTGTTTTGCTAAAAATGTTTTATAACCTGAATTACCCATTAATAAAATTGGTTCACTTGGATCTGCTAATAATATTTGAAATGCAGTATTTAATAAAGAATATAATTTTGAAAGATTTTGATTTTTTATATCAAAATGAAATGCATCAAGAGAAATTTCTAAGTTTCCTTTTGCAATAAACATTCTTCCATTAATATTCTTAATTTGAGGTTTTGCTAAATAACTTTTCTTTAATTCTACTCCAATTTTATGGTCAAGATGAAATACATGAATAATTAAATTAATTATAATATCCAAAAAATCTTTTATATCATTTTCATTTACAGGTGCTAATGTATAATAAAGAATATTATGATAATATTTTATGTTATAATAATTTTTATCATTTATATCTTGATAACGTATACGTTGAAATATCTTTGTAATATCTCTAAGTGACCATTTAGGAATAATAGTTTGTGGTATTTTGTTTAAATTTATCATATATTTCCCAATTAATTTTGCATCATCTTCATTAATCATATGCATTTCTTCTCCTGTTTTATAACAACTTTCAGCAATTTTAACACAAATTTTTGAAATATCACTTTCTCCTTGTTCTGGATATGTAAAATATCTAAATCGTGAAGAAATCGATTCAGGAATTACATTACGTCCAAGTGTACCAAGTTCATTTTGACAAGCAATAAAGAAGAAATTCTTATTAACACTAATTGATTCACCTACACCAGGTATAAATATTCTTCCACCTATACAAGGTTCTAATGCAGGTGCTAACGTTTTCATACATCCTGGTGTTGATAAATTCATTTCATCGGCAATAAAAGTTAAACCTTCTTTCATAGAAACTGTTAAAGTTCCATTATAAAAATAAATTTTCCCATTTTTAATTGTAGTTGTACCATAAAAATGATTCGGCTTTGTACCTGCATGAAATGAATGCATTTGGAATTTAGTATTATAATTTGTTTGAATTTTACGTAATGATGCAAATGCTCGAGCTGCAGATGTTTTACCTGCACCTGTAGGACCTGAAACACATACTGGTAAACCTATCAATGAAGCAGCATATATTTTTGTCATGAATTCACAAAGAGGTGGTGAATCCATAAAGAAGAACTGACTATTATTAATTTTATCTTCTGTTAACAATCCAAATAAATAATTTTGAATATCTTTATTTGGCTTAAAATCTTCATTTTTCTTTAACATATTAATTGAAAACTCAACAATATCTTTTTGTTGAATTCCACTATCAGATAATAAATTGGAATATATGACAACAGCTTTACATAAAAATGCAAGCCAATACATTGTAATTTCTGATTTTGAAATTTTTTTATATACTTCATCAATTAAATTAGGAGTTAATTCGGGTGACTTTATTTTTTGTTCATTATGAACTTCTTCTGGTTGATGATTATCAGAACTTTGTAAATCTTCTTCTTTTTCATCATTAATTATAATTTCTTCATTATCATTATCATCATTAATTATAATTTCTTCATAATCATTATTAATACTATATTCATTATCACTATATTCATTATCATTATCATCAAAAAATACTATTTCTTCATCATCATTTTCACTTCCTTGATCTTTAACTTCTTCATTAGTTTGTTCAAATTTATTAAAACGATTCATTAACATTTGGATAAGTTCCTTCATAGATTTTTCATTTAATGAATCTAATTGATTTTCAAGTACAATTACATCAAATCTATTTAAAAATGCAGGTGAAATTAAATGTAATTTGTCGATATTGCAAGTACATATAAGTAAAAAGTTCTTGTGAATTGGAATTTGATTTTTTTGTGGATTTTCAGGTATATCAAACATTTTTTGTTCTTTATCATTATATTTTTCATCGAGTGCACTATTTAATCTTTCAGTTACAGTCGACGTAGCTTCATCAACATCATCAAGAACAGGACTTCCACCAGATTCCATTGCAAGTGTAAGAAATCCATCTTTCCATTGAATTAATTCTTTTCCTGCAAAATTTCCAGATTTAGTATTTTCAATTGGTTTTTGTTTCCCTATTAAATCAGAACATTTTGTTTCTTCTGTGCATAAACAATAAAGTTCTTTTTTAGGATTATAATTGTTGTTTTGTTTATCACGATATTCTGAAACCCATTTTGAAACTGATGTTTTACCACATCCTTTTGGACCCGTAATTAATATATGTCTATGATTTTTAATGGAAAAGAGAATTGATTTTAATGCAAATGTAAGTGATTCATTACGAAAACATTCAGGAAAATCATTTGGATATTGAAATATATTATTTTTCTTTTGGTTTAAATATGGATATTTTTGTAATGTTGTCTCAAGTTCATCTCGAAGCTTTTTAGGATATCGTGCACCATAAATTGTCATAATAGTATCATATATATCTGCTCCATCTGCAAGTGCTTTAACTGTTGCAGCAATCTCTCTTACTGTAAAACAAAAAATATCTTCTGCAATGTCTGGTTTTTCAGACCATTCCATATGAAAATCAACAAGTTGTTCAATAATTTCATTTCTAGATTTATATTTAAATTTTTTAGCTAATCCTAGACCAATTTTTAAAAGTTCTTCTTTTGTAAATTCTGGGAAATTAATTATTTGAAATCTTGATAAAAATTTGGGACCTAAATCTTGTCTTTTGTTTGCAAATAATCCTTTATTAGGATTTTGTGTTGCAATAAGTCTAAAATCTGGATGAATTTTAATTTGTTCTAAGGGCATTCCAGGAATTTCTACACTAATGATACCACTATCAAGTGCTTCTTCAATACATTGTAACACTACTGGTGATGCTAAATTAATTTCATCTAATAATAACCAGTAACCATTTTTACATGCTTGCAAAAATGGACCTGGTTTAACTACTATACCAGCCCATGAATTTGGTTCGCCTACATATCGACCAAATAAATCGCATGTTTTAGTTTCAGAACTTAAATTAAAACGTATTAATTTCTTTTTCATTAATTTACAAATTATTTCTGTACTAAGTGTTTTGGATGTACCAGTTGGACCTTCAAGTAATACTGGGATTCCTACTTTTAAACAATCAAAAATTTTGGCTAATCGATCTTTTGCACCTTCAGTAAATATAAAATTCTCATTTTCAAGGTCATTTTCATTAAGCAAAAATTCAGTTGGTTCTTTAGCACATGTTTCAATCTGCTTTATAATTGGATTAAAATCTATATTTGAATTTTCGTTGAAAAAAGGATCAGAATATAAACTAAATTTTTTTTCTTTTTTCTTTTCTTTAGTTTCCTTTTGTATTGATTCTTTCTGACTTTCCTCCTTTTCATTATTCTCATTTTGACTATCTAAAATAGTAGTTATATAAAGATTTGCTTGTTCGTTTCCTTCATTTGCTGCTTTTTGTATATATTTTATTCCTTCGATTTCACTTTTAGCTGTTGGCTTTTCCTCATAAAGTTTAATTCCATATTGAAACATTTCATATATATTTCCTTCATCAGCCATTTTCTTCTTTTTTAATAAATCTTCTGATATAACTTGTTCATCAGAAGTTATTTTTGATATATATTCGTTATAACTTGGAATTTCATCATTTGTTTGCTTTTTATTAATGTTTGAAAGAAATTCCTCGATAATATCAAAAGATGGACGTGATTCAGGTGTTTTTTCTAAACATTTTTTAATTAAATTACGAATTTCATTTGGTAATTTTGTTGGTATCAATGGTTTTGCTTTATTTGTTGTAATAGCTTCAAACAAATTTTCCTTTTTTATTCGACCTGCATAAACATCAAAGTTTGAAGTAAGTAGTTGTAACATTAAAATACCAAATGAGTAGACGTCAGAATAATAAGAATAGGCACCACTTAAAAGAACTTCAGGAGCCATAGAAATCATTACATTTAAATGATCAGAGATATCATTTTTGAAATCAATAGGATAAATATTATAAAACATAAAATCAGAAATAATTGGACTAAAATCATCACTAACAAATATATTAAATAATGTTAATCTACCATGAATAATCTCTTTCTCATGTAAAGACTTCATAAATGAAGCAATTCCATATAATATCTTGATATTAGGAGACCAACCTTTAGGTTCATTCCCATCTTGTAATATACTTAAGTAGATATACAAGGATCTATTTTCATAATATGGCATAATAAATCCGCCTGGATTTGACGTGTTGGGTTTAATAACTTGAAGAATCTCAACCTTGTTTGGGTGATTAAATTCAAGGTATTCATTGTATACTTTATCAAAATTTTTAAAACTTTGTGGGATCTTTCTTATGATATAGATATCATTACATCTTTGTTGTTTTGGTTTTACTTTTATTGTGTTTCCATTGCCTAATTCGCTGATGGTTTCGAAATCATCAAGAGAAGTTGTTGGATCGAACATCATAAGAAAATGAAGAGATAACTTTTTCAAGTAATAACAACTAATGTTATCACAAAAATTATTATGAAAAAATTGGCAAAAATTATATTTGATTTTTATTGGAACTTCTAATTTTGTAATTAGTTTTTTATATTCTTCTTGAAAAAAATATATGATATTAGAAAATATGATGTATCTAATCATAATAGACTTTTTAATTATAATTATTAGACATCATTGTATATTTGATATGTTTCTTTACTAACATTTTTCTTATTTTTTTTTTTAATTTTTATGTAGATTTTCAAAAAATGCCAGCAATTCATCTCATTCAAATTAACTATATGAATGTTTTAAAAACATAATTGAATGCATCCTCAAAAAAATTCAATGGTAGCAAAAAAAATTTTGTGATCGATCACTAATTTTCTGAAGTTTACATAATGAAATGAACGAATTGTATACAATATAGTTACTATAGTTAGCAAAGTAGTTACGAATTTCCAATATATATTTGTTTGGGTCTATATTCATATTAAAATTCGAATTTATAGGATATAAAAAAATGTACATTTTTTAGATGTACATCGAAATTTGAACGAATATTTTATGATTGATTCAATAGGTAAAAAAAAAATTTCTTCACATAGTGTTATTGAGCATAATTTAAAAAAAAGTAAAATAAATACAAAAACAATCTTAATATTATTTTTACACAGTTTATAATATGCTTACGTATGTAATATCAAACTTATCTTCAGAAAGAAATAATGGGTGGATTGGTGTAATCCCAGTCTGTAAAGTGTACTCTACCCTTAGAATTCAGGCGTTGTAACTGCTGTGGTGATAGGTAAATTAGCTTTGTGTTGAGTGCCCTCCCACCAGGTAAATCTGATGTATCATGTACTCTTGCGAAGGCAAGCTGGGGAGAGATACGATTAAAGAAAATCGCAATGCGTGAGGCCGGTAAACGGAACAGCGAATAGATTTCCAGATTCTACGGTGCGTGGATTCTGGGCGTGAGCAAACTATTACTTCCCTCCTGCAGCAGGATTGCAGCCACTGTTTTTTTTTCTATGGAATTAATAACCGTCGGGTTTTGTAATTTTCGTGTCACTTTTTACTCTGTGCATTTTTTTATCTTTGTATTTCTCTTCTTTTTTCCTAACAACAATTTTAAATTATTTCTAATTAGTTTCAAGCAGTACCTTTAACTTGAATTTTACCTAGTTTCATTTTTATGAACTTGGAAAATTATTTTTTTATTATCAATAAATCTAAACAATTGTTTTAAAATCATAAGTTTAAACTAAAAGCCAAACTTAAATACTGAATTGCATTGATAATATCGAACTTAAGAGGTTTAGGTTTCAACTTTTATTACAAAATAAAACTTAAAACTAACAAAAATATTTTAATTTTGGAATATTTTGCCCACTAAAATACAGCCCATTTTATTTTGCTACATATTTGTCATCTTTAACATTAAAATTCTTTTTTAAATCATAATGATTTTTAAAGTTTATATTTTTCATATGCATTTGTTTAAAAATTTTTCGAATTTAATATTTTTTATTTTTTTTAAAAGTAGGCAAGATTTTAATGTTTTTCAAGATATTTTGTTTAAAATATTATTGATTGTGAATAATTTTATAAATTGCCCATTTGGAAAAATTTATTCTTTCTAGAAATTTGTCACAATTTTATATATTGAATTCAGAAATTTTATGATTAAATCGAACTCAAAAATTTGTCAGATCAGGCATTTTTTAAAAATGATTCCTGAAGATTATTTTAACATCCTTAACATTCTTTTCTCTCCATCACCTGTACCTAACCTACCTGAAATCAGAGAGAAGTTTTATAATACAGTACCTTATTTTGAGTGTACATTATTGATTCTTGAAAAACAAGAATACAGACAAAACCAATTATGGATGGTTGCATCCTCTTTGTTGTGCAATTTTATTCAATATTTTGATTCTAACGGCAGGCAGAAATCTATCGTGAAAAATCATGAATTTTTACCACACATTGATAGTTTTATAAATCGAATCCTAAATATCATTTTTTATAGTGCTCCATCTGATCTGAGCCCAATGATGGATGACTTTGCTAAAATTCTTGGAATTTTAATCATTTATTCTCCTAACAATTTATTTGCACCACAAATTTCCGATCAACTGTTTCAAATATTTCAACAGCAAAATGTTGATATAGTTTATCTTGAAAATATTTCAAAACTTTTTGATCCAATTATCAAAAAATTTTTCTTCAATACGAACCATCATACAGATGATGCGGTAATATTTTCGAACAAATTTATTGATTTTATTGATAAAATTACTGTTAAAGAAATAATTACTAATTCAAAAAATACAACTCTTATTATAAATTTACTTTCAGCGTTTATTCAGTTTGCTAATGTTTCTGATGTAACAAAATATTTCTTATCGAAAGAATCAAATATCCTTCAACATTTGGTCGGATTTTTATTTGAATTTGTGGGGAAAATGGATGATAACTTGTTTCCATTGGCTTCTACAATAATGCCACTCCTATCTAATTTTAGGATTTTAGATTCAGCTCCTCGTTTTCCAGATTTTGCAGAAAAATTAAATTGGTTTAGTTCAAATATCCAATTAGTTTTGGTAAAACTTCTAACCCAAACCCCAAGGTGTGAATCAGAAACAGGTGTATCCTTTACCTTTGAAAATTACTCTTTAAAAATACTTTCTTTTTTGAGCAATGCGATTAACGAATACCCCATTTTCAGAGCACTTTTTGAAATCGCCGTAAAGTATTCAAATTCCACACAATATTTGATCAGTCAAAAAGAAATTAATGTACAACTATATTATGATACAGCATTTTGTTATCTCCCAGGGGATAAGTGCATTGCTGAATATTGTATGAAAATAATTTCGAACTTAGCACAACAAAATCTTTCAATGTTATTGCAATGTATTTTAACCACCCAAAATTTCACAGAAGGTTTTATAAAAGTATGCACATTAACATCATATTTAATGTCTCAAAGAGGGCTTAAACCCCCGGATGAATATATCCAATTTTTAAGCAATTTTTCATTAGACATAAATACAGAACCAATAATATTATTATTATTTTCTGAATCTTTATCATTTTTACCAGAAATTATATATAACAAATTATCAGAAATTTCATTTATTTTTATCAGTAATAAAGAAAACGCGCAAAATCCAACTGCAAATGATATCTTACGCTTTACATTAGGATGCCAAATCATGTCAATAATGATGGATAATAAGAATTATTGTATTCCATCACATTATATTTCAACTATATTTGAGAATAACATATGTATAAAGAACTTTGCTTTTATTGTTTTACGTAAATTTGTGTTTTATACTCAAGAAGAAGAGTTTTTACTTGGCTTATATAATAATTATTTGAGTATACAACTAATTAAATATTGTGAACGTATTAATGAGAATTTTGAAAGTCAATTTGATGATTTAAATTATGTAAGTACATTATTATGTTGTATTAATTCGATAATTGTACGATTTAAAAATAACATTGATGTTTCACCTATAATATATTGTATTCAACAATTTTTCAAATTACCTGATTTAGATGATTCACTTATATTGGATGAGGTTTTAGAATTAATAATTACAATTATAAGATATTCATTACCAAATTATGAAATAATTATTAATTCATATTGGAATTTCTTTTTAACGAGAATTAATGATTACATTGCTATTTATATTAAGCCTTTTATAGTGTTAATCGAATATCAAACAGAAAGTTTCATGAAATGGAATTATAATGCAGCCTTTATAGATGTCATTAATCAATTAATGAAAAATGAAACTGTTCTTTGGGATGAAGAACTGATGTTTTCGATTGTTACTGTCTATACAAGGTTAGTGCAATTAAAGATTTTGGATAATGAGACATCGTCGAATTTATATGAATTCGTTTTAAATCATTTAATCGAAAATTTTGATAATCAATTATATGGTTTAATAGATCTTGAATTATTATGTTCTATTATTATAACAAATGAAAATGTTCAAAAATTCGATGATGTAGTAAATGCAATTTTAATTTGCGTCGATAGTGATAGAGTTTATAGAGAAATAGATAAAATACTTTATGCAATGGTATTAAATAGATTACCAAAATCAGATGAAAGAGATGAAAAAATTAATCAAATAATTGGATTCGATTTGGCAAAAAATAATGAAATATTGAATTCCGATGACTTCATATGGTTAGACGAATACGATTATGAATATCCGTTCCAAAGGATAATGAAAAATTCTCAATAAAATAAATTTTTTTTGACCTTTTTTAATTTATATGAAATGCATTTAAGATATCTTATAAACAGAAAGCAAAAAATAATAAATATTTTTATTAACAAATATTCTTCTTTAGATTTAAAAATCTAATCCTATAATAAATATATTTACTCTTGTGTCTTAAAATGATAATGAAATTTGTTAATGATAAAAAGACTTTAAGACGTTTAAAGACGTTAAATCACTTCATTTTTTGAAAATAAACGTTCGCTAAAAAAATGAATACACATCAAAATGATTTGACATATACAATTGTTATTCCAGAATTTAAATATTCAACACAACAATTCAAACAAGAAGATAAGGTTGAAACAAGAAACTTTGGATATCCTGGCGAAAATCTGAAATTTTGGCTTGGAAATTTGATCTAAATTTATAGATTTATTTTTAATTTGATATAACCTTTAAACCTCTGTTAATTATATTCAAATATGAAAAGTATTAATAAAACAATTTAAATAATATTATTAATAATATCGATTTCAAAAAGATACCAATTGTTGTTCCTCTCACAACAGCAAAATTAAAGTTCTCCGCATTGAATGACAGTTACTGGAAGCATTGGTTCTTCTGTACCTGGTTTCAATGGAACATTTTCTATTTGACGAATTGTGTACATTCCCGAAATTACCTTTCCAAAGGCAACATAGTTTCCGTCTAGCTCTGGAATTGGGCTTAATGTAATGAAGAATTGACATCCATTTGAATTTGGTCCACTATTAGCCATTGCAACAACGCCTACATCATTCATTGAAAATGCTGATCCTTCGTCTTCAAATGTAAATCCATAAATCGAGATGCATCCTGTTCCATCTTTTCTATCACAATCTCCTCCTTGTATAATAAATCCTGGAACAACCCTATGAATAGGCGTTTCTTTGTAACCTACTGGAACTCCTCTTGGCTGATATTCACCAGTACATAATTGTCGAAAATTTTCACAAGTTTTTGGGCATTGTTGAGCATATAATTCAATAGTAACTCTTCCAATTGGTCTTCCAGAAATAGCGAAATCTAAAAACACTCTTGGTCCATTCCATCCAGGTTCAGGTTCGATCGACATGCCAAGTTAACTCTAACGTCCTCCTAGACTTTTTGTATGTACATTCAAGTAAATTTTCATAATTTTAAAATAATATGGCTTGTGCTGAATATTCTTGTGATACATTAATATCACAAAATCTAACATTACTTTTTTAAAAAAATTCGATTGAGAAATGATGGATTTCGAAAAAAGATGCATGTAATTTTTGCTTTTTTCCTTTGTTTTCGATAGGCTGTATTTTAAAATAATAAACTCACTACAAGGCAAGCAAGTGATGAAATGTATTAAAGAAAAAATCGAAATTTAGAGTTATTATGGTTTAAATTTTTCAAAAAGCAGAAGTGTAATATGTTTAACTTAAGTAGATCTGCTTTTCCCTGCGATAATACCTTATTACCTCCATGAGGGTGGGATAAACATCGATAAAAATCTGATTAAAGTACAAATGATACGTTTGGGTGATTTTTATTTAAAAAGTGTATGGCAGTTTATTAAGTAAGGACCTAGTCGCTAAAACAATAGGGCAATTACTTCTTGAACAAAGGAATTGATATTAATGCTAAAAATATTTATTTGTTTTATTTAAAATTTATTTTAATAATTTGATATTTCGGAATAATATTTAGAAATGCTTTCAAATGTTTAATACAGCACTTATGTATGCATCTCAAGAAGGTCATAAAGGAATAGTTAAATTACTTCATGAGAGGAATATAGTTTTA
This sequence comes from Histomonas meleagridis, assembly GCF_020186115.1. NCBI lineage: Eukaryota > Parabasalia > Tritrichomonadida > Dientamoebidae > Histomonas > Histomonas meleagridis. The sequence continues at coordinate 371,365 of NW_027150896.1, forward strand.
TAAAAGAAAATGATAAATCTCATTTAGAAGAAAAATGATAACACACTAAATATCATTCAATTAAAATCTAATAAGCAAAGTAATTATATAATCACAAAGACAAGCAAATCGTTAAGCGTAATAAATACTCAAATAGATTGCAATATTGTTTAAAATAAGGTATATTCAGCGAAAAAAAAATGAATTTCATCATAAAATATTTAAAAAAGAATATAACAGTAAAAATCTGTAAATTTTGGCGGATCTCTTATTTCCATCAAGCACGATAGAAAATATATTTGAAAAAGCATTATTTACAGATTTGGATGAAAATTGAATTTCATAAATTTAATTTTTTTAAACCAAACATATGATTTGATTATTTTTAAGATAGCAGTTTGTTAATTATACAAATATTTTAATATTTTGAAGTGAATATTTTTTCCAACTATTTCGTTTTCCCAGTAACTCTTATAATTTTATCAGAACATTTCTTTAGTCTGTTTCTTGGTAAAATCCCAATCACTCTTTGGAATTTCTTTATACTTTTGGCCCATCAAATGTTTGGCCAGACCACATCGCAATCAAATTACATTTCGGACAAATCGTTCAGTATTAACAAAACAAAGTTAGTTCACAAATATTCAATTTAGCAAAGTCCAATTTTCTGGTAAATATTAATACTTGACACTCAAAATCATATTTTTAAATAACTGATTATATTTATTTAATTTTAAATCTTTGAGTTAAGTGATGCTGTTTGAATTTTATCATAATCCAAAATATTATTTAGAGGTAAACAATAATATAAAAGATGACACAAAAGCAAAACAATTTATTTTTTTATATTTGGAATTATTTTTTGCCTTTGACAAAAAATAAATCCGAGGTTAAAAAAGTTTTTTATTTTCGATATCGTTTTACATGACCACGCTTTCTGCTTATTGAGGATTGATTTTATTTGTCTTTTTTGCTTTATCTTTCTATTCACAAAGACTGGTTTACAATTTGTGGAATATCTCACTTTTTGAAATAGAAATTCAATTCTAAACATGTGAAAAAGTGTCATAATTAATGAAAAAAGAAAAACAAAACCACAAAAATGAATGGGAAGAATTTCTTTCGATTAACCAGATGGTTTTTAGTCTGAATAAAAGAAGTGTAGAATTATGATCGTCATTGTTCTCCTTTGGAAATTTAAAAATTAAGTTGTTGGTAAAATCATTAAATTAATTTGTATTTTAAAAATTAAATATTACAATAAATGGTATTTTATTAATCAGTTACTATTGCTATTCCAATAGCAAAAGCCAATAAACTGTTAAATGGTTTCTTACACATCACAGTCAGCACACTATTCAATGACTTAAACATACAAAATATTCTTTCTCCGTTTTCATCGTTAATTATAAAATTCTTTAAACTCATTTGGATAAGATAAGGACCAAATTCAAGAAATTTATCCCCATCTTTATCCTTTTGCGGCGAAACGTTTTGATATATTGTTATCCCTTCCACAGGTTCTCCGAGTTTTGCGATTAACGATAAATCTTCTTCTTTTTTGGTGATCACATATGTATCGGTTTCCGGAATAGCAACACGAAACATCTTCGAATGATGATATTTTTTGCCGCTGATGAAAGAAAAGCCTAAAAGTGAATAATATTTGGGTTCATTATCGTCATCAGATATTGGAGGTGAATATAATGTGAAACGTTTCCCGTCATGATGGCGTTGAAGAATGCCACAAACAGTGGACTTGTCATCGGTAATAACATGTGAGTTTCCAAAATGAGTTTTTTTTGATTTGCATTTGAATATTATTGTATCGTTATGCAGCATTTGAAGAGGACGCTTCGAGCGAAGAGTGGCCTTCTTGGATATTCGTTTTCCAAAGATAATACTGAATGTTTCTTTAGAGTTATCATCATCATCCACTGGTTGGGCGGGTAGTGATTCAACTTCCTGCTTTTTGACCTCTGGTTCTTTTGATTCCTGTTTGGGCGTAGGCTCAGATTCTTCTTCAGTGTCAGAATTTGATTTTTTATTATTGGATGAAGGAGGTGGACTTTTTTTCTTGTTTTCTGCTGGCGGTGGCTGATTTGGAGCTTTCTTGGTTTCTGGTGCTTTCCAATTTTTTTCTTGTTCAATGTGGAAATCTGAACTGGAGGAATCTGAAATTGATATTTCATCATCAGAAAAATCACTTGGGCTACTTTTTTTGAGTTTCGTTTGAAGTGTTGGCAAATCGCTACTTTCCGAATCTGAATCAGATGAAAAAGTAAGTTTAGTTTCTATTGTCGATCTTAAAGGGCTCCTAACAAATCCGCCACGAGGAGCTGAAGGTGATCTAAATCCACCACGCCCTCTTTGAGCTGGACGAAATGGTCTTTTCTCCATTCCTAGGGCTGATTTGCAAGAAAAAATCACGAGTTTTTGAATGGAATTGAGCACTCCTGGGAATTGTAAACTAGTCAATATGTTCATTATTTGTTAACTTTACATTGCAGGAATCTTATTAAACGTGGCTATGTTTGCAAAATTAAATACCACATCTTTAAAAAATTGTATTTGAAGAAATTTCAAAAAGACTTTTAACCAAATATGGTAGAGCTCTCAGTGACAAACATTAAAAATTATATATATATTTTATAAATACATACTACATTTTGGAATTCGAAAGCCGAATAAACTAATGTTTGGAATTATGGTGCTTCATTATCCTGATGATAAATCTCAATTTGATGTTTTTAGCAAATCATTTAAAATAATTCTCATTATTTTGAGAATATTTTTTTTAACAGTTATTTCACAATGTCGTAAATTCAAAATTATCCTAGTGTTACCAGTTTTGTTTGAAGTTTATTTATTTTTGATTTTTTCGAATGTTTTGGCATCTGCCATCTGGAAGATAAAAAAAATTCTATCAAACATTTACATCTGGTCGCAGAATTCAAAGCATTGAATTTTTAAGCTTTCAAATACCACTTTTCATACGCGTTGTAAACTATAGAATATTGAATGAAGTTTGGCTTTGAAATGTTCTCAAACTAAAAGGGTGCCCCAATTCTTCAGGCTTCCATTCAAGTTGAATATTCGAGAACTCCCCATTCCTTCAAAATGCAAGCAATTAATTGAGCTGTACAATAAATACTATGATGATTTTTATTCTGAAATGGTTCGAATGGGTAATTCAGCTCTTTCTGAATATGTTGATAAATACATTCAACTACTTACAACAATGTCAAAGTCTTTAGAAAAGGAAGATAAGTGCAGAGCTGGTATTGGAGTTGTATCATTGCATTCCTTTGGGTATCCTAATTTTGAACAATTGACACATGTGTTTGACAGAATTATTCCACAATCTGACCGTGAGTGTGTAAAGTTTACAAGTTGGTGTGCAGGAAAACTTATTTGTCACCCACGTGAAGAGCAATTTCATTATATTTCACATTTATTCAAGAGAATTCTTGGGTGGATTCGTGCCCATGGCAGAAGAGAAAGGTATTTAGCTGCAATAAATTTGATTCAATCCCTAACATTAAATGCAGGAAGTTACATGGTAATATATTTACAAACTTTAAAGGCTGAAGCATGGAGGATGTTATCACATCCGTCACATCAAGTTCTAAAAGACGCCGCCAAGTGTTATAGTACGTTTACCCAAGCAGTTATGCGATATTCAAGAAATCATTTACACTCATATTTAACCTATATAATGAGTATTTGTGATGGTCTTTTAGGATTCAAAAGTCCTACCAAGGATTATGCTGCTCTTTTAATTATCAAATCCATTAGCCAATTAAATTTAAATTATATTGTAACAGGTGTTGATCGAATTTCAGCTGTTATTTTAAACGTATATAAAAGGTCAAGTACTCCATTGATCAAAAGTCTTGCAATATGTACTCTATCACAACTTTCTATGTATCGACCAGATTACTTTGTTGACAATATCGTTGACAAAATATTTGACAGTTTTTCTGAACTTATTTTGGATTTTGACCATGACATTGTGAAACCGTTAATTTTATTTTGCCAGACGATACCGGACTATGTATTGAAACGAATTGAATCCTATACAAAAATTGTGCTCAATTTATTCAAGGAGAACTTATTTAAATCATGTTTTCTTTTATTGCAGACATTAATTCAAACATTTCCTGATTATTTCTTCAAGAATAATATCAATCATAAGTTATTAAATGTATTACCAGCAAATTTTTCGATTCATTATAGTCGATTTTTTATCTCATATTTTGAAATTGCGCAAAAATATCAAAAAGATATAACTAAAGATGAATTATTTAAAGGTTTAATCAAACGAATAATTGAAGAACTTCATAAAAATCATTTATATCCACCATTAAAATTAATTGCACATTTACCAAAGTCATTATTAAAAGAGAAAGGCGAATTAATAAAAGAAATATTACCATTGTTTTCGAATAATCCAAAAACGAAACCATATACAGTTGAAATTACTAAAGCTTTTTTCAATATATCAATTTCGAGTCATGTTATAACGCATGATGAAATATATACCAAAATAATATTTGTAGCATTATATGAAGAAACTGCAATAAATCGATGTCGGATATTACGTATTTTAGAGAAGAATTGTACAAAAGAAATTGCAACTAATGAACATTTAAACACATTACGCGCATTTATAAACGATGAATCATATTCAGTACGGAAAATTATATTTAATATATATCGAAATATATCGAAATATAATCCAATTCATGTGTTATATATAACAAGAGAATCATTAATGGCAAATATATTTAATCTAAAGAAATCAGGAATTCGACAAAAGGCACAAATCGCATCGATTTTACCCGATTTAATTAAGGCTTCAATATCATCCATTAATTTATATTCCGAATTATTAATGAACATTATTTTAAAGTCATTTAAAAAAGCGAATGAAATAAATTTTATAAATTTTCTAGAACAAAATTCACAAATATTTTATTTGGTTGGATTAGTTAATTGTATTCCATTTATTGCCGAATTTGATCCAGATAAAATCCGGAAAAACATTGATCAATTAATAACATATTTTTGTGATCATTTAATACCAACAGAACATCGATTATTAATATTATCGATATTAAATTCATTTATATTTATATTATCACCTCCATGCATAGATATAAATATTCGAGCTAAAGTACCATTGATATTATTAGTATGTACAAAGTTATTATCAACAATTAATTCAAGAAAAGCTAAAACTGGAATATTAAAAGTTATTGGTATAATTGGAGAAATAGAAGTACATCAAAAAACAATTTATAAGTTTAATAATAATTTCCAACAAGATGATATGGATGAAGAATTAACACGACAATTCTTTAGGCCTCATAGAGATAATGAACAAGAAATTGATGAGATACAATTATTCGATCCAGTACAAGTTCAATATTATTATATATCTATTGTAGCTAATTCTTTATTTGAAGTATTTTCGGATGAAAAATCTTCTGATTTACGATTTGAAACAATTCAAATCCTTGTGAAAGTATTATCGAATCCAAAGAATTCAACTTTACGATATTTCGATACATTTGTAAATAAATTATTATCAATTTTAGAAGATGAAAATGTAACAAAGATTCAATTATATTTACCCGAATTTTGTAAATTAATTCGTATGTCAGGTAATAATATAATACCATTTGTAGATCGTACATTACGATTTATTAAGTTAAAGTTATGTAATGAATTAATAATATATTTCATGGATTTGATTTTAGCGTATATCGATTCATTAGGTAATAGTTTTTCTTTATATATATCGAATTTAATTTATATCCTTTTAGGACTTTTGGATACATGGAAAACTAAAGATGTACAAATATGTCGGAAAATTCTCGAAATATTTTCTAAAATTGGAATTTCAACAATTAACATACGATTTCTAATTGTTTTACAAGTATGTGAAACTATTATATGTTTAAATACAATACCTTTTATCCGAATAATATCATTAAATACATTAAAAATATTCGTCGAAAATTTCGATGTTTCTGATTATATACCAAATATATTACGATCGATTTCATTTTCATTCCAATATTTTAATGATGATCAACAAACTTATGAAGAAACTAAACAACTTTTATATGCGTTAATTTTATATAATAAGAAATGGTTAATACCAAATCTTAAACAAAGTAATAATGAAATAAATTTGTTTCAAATTAATAATCCCGAAATATCGGAAATATTACAAAAGAATTATACTAAAAATGAGTTAAAAAATTTAATTAAAAAATCTGGAATATATTTCATACAACAAAATATCGAAAAATTCGATCGACCATATACATTTTCAGAAGATTCATTATTTGCACGTATTATTACACCTAATTTTGGCTTAGGTAAATATTATGAAATTTGGGCATCTAATTTCATATTAACATTTATAATGTTAAGCCCTATAAATTGTATACGAATTTGTTATTCAATAGCAACATCGAATTATTCATTTGCATTATCGATTTTTAATGCGGCGTTTTATTCATGTTGGAAATTATTAACAGAAAAAGGGAAATTCTTAATAACATCGGCATTAAATGAGTTTTTTTCATCAGAAGAAATATATTATAATAATAAAATAGGTAAAGACTTATTAAATATGTTATTCTTTATGCATAAAATGTCTTTTCCTATAAACATTGACTTTAAAGTATTAATTAAAGCTTGTTTAAATAAAGGTTATCCTGGATTTGCATTAAGATTATTACAAGAGAAATTCGATAAAAAACAAATTAAAAACGAAGATATAATACAATTAATTGATGTGTTATTAGAAATTAATAATTATTCGGACGCTTTAACTATCTTTAAAATGTTTATTAAGGGTCAACCTGATATAAATTTATTAATAAAGTTAAAGTTATGGGATAAAGCTTTAATGACACAAAAAGAAAAATTTAATGATCCGTTTTCTAAACAAAAAACTTTTGCACCATTTATTAGATCATTAATAAAATTAGAACAATATGAAGATGTAATGAAACATTATGACTTCTTCCAAAAAGTTGATATATCAGAGAAGAAAAGAACATCCGAATATTTTGCAGAAGCAGCTTTAAAGCTTCAACGATGGGAAGATTTAAATAATATATTAAATTATTCGCCAAATAATAATATTAAATGTAATATCTTTTTATTGTTAAATTTATTACATAATAAAAAATTCGATCAAATTGATAATATAATTGAGAAAAGTTATCGATTATTATCGAATTTACCAATAAAATTTTTAGCGGAAGAACAAAAAATACAAAAAGAAATTATATATTATTCACAACAATTATTCGAAATATCAGAAATGAAAAAATGGTTCGAAACTAATGATGAAAATCTTAAAAAGAAAATTCAAGAAAATTGGGAAAAACGAATTAAAACAGCGCCTCGTGATTATGACTTTTGGAATCGAATTATTACAAATCGTGTTCATGTAACTAAAATATATGATGAATCATTAATAAAATTATTCCAATTAACAAATAATAATAAATCATATTTAAACTCATTTCGAATATTATTTCCTAATTTCGATATGACAAAATCAAATTATATTGAACGAATTTGTTATATTTTAGTCGAACATAATTTAGGAAGTTATAAAAAGGCATTAAATGATTTAGAAAATATATTAAATGTAATACCTAATTGTTCTTTAAAGAAACAATGCGTTTCATTATATGTCGATTGGGAAATCGAATTAAATGATTCGAAAGAATCTTATCAACATCTTTATAACTCATTAAATTCATTATTCGAATCAAGTTTCAAGAAAACTTCTTTTTGGAAATCGAAAACATTAAATAATTGTTCTGATATTAATAATAATAGTGTACAATTTAAAGGGAATTATTTCAAGAAAATTAAACCTTATTCATCATTAACATTTGTCTTTCCTAAAAACATCTTAAAAAATCTATATGATGAAAATGATGAAGAACTTTTACGTAAATGGTCATTAATTAATATCGAAATGATGAATCATGACCTAAAGAACTCCAAAGTTTATGTTTTTAAAGCATTTCAAGCTTTATTAAAATGTTGTATCATATCACATTCATTTCCAGATATGGTACAATTATTAAATTTATTTTTTGAACATACGAAAGAAATTTTAGAATTTAATCAAAGATCAGAAGAACTTTTTGATAATTTCACTCCGACTATGTTATTAAATGTATCACCGCAATTATTAATACAATTATCACATCCAATAACTAAAATCTCGAATTTAATACATCAAATTATATTAAAACTTTTACCTGAACATTATCATTCTTTAATATTCTCATTAATAGTAATCCAAAACTCACAAAATAAAGAACGTGCTAAAGCATCACAAGACATATTATTAAAATTCCATCGAATTTGTCCTGAGCAACATAAAGAAGTAATGTTAATTAAGCGCTCATTAATATATGCAGCTAATACATGGTATGAATTAACATTAAATCAAATCTATAATGCAAAAGATCAATATCAAAACAATGAATATAAAAACTTTCGAAACATTTTATTGAATTTATATCGTGAATATCAAGAGCCTCATTGTCAATTACATTATCAATTTTTACAAGAATTTAATTTAGAAATCGAACAATTAAATGTTTTATTAAATGAAAAACAATCAACAAAAATTAATGAATCATTATATAAATGGTGTGAAACAATGGAAGATTATGTGTCAAACATAACAAAGAATATACAATTAATACAACTTTCTTCAATATCTTCAACGTTATGTAATAAGTCTAGTTTCTATTTGGCAGTGTTCGGTACTTATAAACCTGGAAAACAAATTATTCGAATTAAATATTTCATTGGTCAAATCGGTATTTATATGTCGAAACAACAACCAAAAGAAATTATAGTACGTGGTGAAGATGGTAAATTTTATCAATATCTTCTTAAGGGTCATGAAGACTTACGATTAGATGAAAGAATTATGCAGTTCTTTAAGTTAATTAATTCATATATAAAACAAAATAATAATTTTAAGTCAAATATAATTTCAACGACGAACGTTATCCCGATTTCTTTGAGACACGGTTTGGTTCAATGGTTTACGGAAACGAATACTTTACAAAGCGTAATTGAACAATACCGAAAAATCATGAAAAGAAATCCACATGAAGAAATAGACTTAATGTTAAAATATTCGATTGATAGATATGACGGACTTTTACCAATACAAAAGATGCAAATAATGGAAAGAATTTTTAATGAAATTCCAAATGATGATTTAAGTAATTTCTTTTGGATTAAAGCATCTACTACAGATATTTGGTGGAAACGCACAGAAACTTTTATTATTTCTTGTGCAATGACTTCTATTGTTGGATATGTTATAGGTTTAGGTGATCGACATCCTTCGAATTTATTAATAGATGAACTATTTGGGAGAATAATTCACATCGATTTCGGTGATTGTTTTGAAAGAGCTGCAAAAAGAGATAGGCTTCCTGAGGTTGTTCCTTTTAGGTTAACGAGAATGATGGTAAAGGCTATGGGTATTGCAGGGATTAATGGGCTTTATAAGTCGATATTTATAAATATGTCAAAAATTTTGAGAGAAAATAAAAATGTCCTTATGATGGTGTTGGCATTGTTTGTCCATGAACCATTAGCTGACCCTGATGACGACTTCACTTACGAAAAGAAAATAATTAGAACAAGTACATCAATGAGTGTACTCTCTGCGGGATTCGATGAAAATAATGTTTTGAGTTCTGATTTCGTAAATAGAAAATATATTTCGAATACGGAATTAAGAAAAATTGTAAAAAGTAAATTAAATGGAACAGAGTTCGGTACGAAAAATCCTTTGTCTGTGGAACAACAGGCAGAAAGATTAATAGAAATGGCAACAAGTACTTATAACTTGGCAAAAATGTACCACGGATGGTGTCCGTATTGGTAATTGTAAATAAAAATGTATAAATATGCAAACGTCAACATGAATATTTAAAATTATTATGTGATAAAAATTCCACTTGAATACATCCTTAAAATTTGAAAAACAATTCTGGCTCTATATTTTTACATTCACAGAAACAATTGCATTCACTAAATCAAATACATTTACTAGTTCTAATACTTATAGTGTTTCATTTATATTAAATGAGAACTTGACACTAGCTATAACATTAATTTTTTCTTTTGAAGTTGCTTAATATATTTATATTTAAAGTTCAGAATCATCAAATGTTGAACTTAATCATAGTATACCAATTGGGATGATGAATACAAGAATTGAAAAAGATCCGTACACATGTGAAAATCCATTCGTATTAATACCGTGTTGGCCAACACGGTGCATATGGTTATTTACAAGAAAGGTGGAACATGAGTTTGAAAATCTCTCTGTAGATTTGTTTCTTAATACACACAATTTCCAGAAGATAGGGATGACAAAACAAGGTTTTTGATAAATCAATTATTTTATCATTTTATTTTTAATTTTAAATATAAAAGTTTTTAAATTGTTGTTAATAACTCACTTCGAATCCTGCTCCGAATTTATCATCAATCATGCAATGCATTTAATATTTTCTATGAGATCTTGCAACACCAAATTTTGATTAGAATTAACGTACCCATTCACCTCATCTGCGATTTTGTCATTATGGGTGGAAGTGAAAGCCATACAAAAATAATTTGCGAAGAAAACATACAAATGTTACAAGATTTAGAAGAAATTATTTTTGATTTAGATGAGAAAAATATTGATCGATTGGTTGAATCTTCATTAAATTATTTTTCAGTAGAATTTCCATATTCTTTCTATCATATCATTTGCAGAATTGTTTATTCATATTTTGTTTCAACAAGCTATGAAGAATTATGTTTTAAGTATTTAAAATCTATTGAAAAAAAGTCAAGTTATAATATCATCAATATTTTTACTCAGTTTTTATTAAAAATTAATAGTCAAGAATCAAATTATCTACTCGAAAAAATGATTGAAGATGAATTAATTGATCCAAATATTATTCAACATGAAAACAATCCATATTTTATACATAATTTTACAGAAAATATTTTACAGCGATCTAAAAGACTTATATATCAAATTGAAGAAAAATTTCAAAAAAATGGTTTTGAACTTCACAAAAAGTACGTCAAAGAAGGACATAATCCAAATGAAATTGCAAGAATAATTCGAAATGATGAAATAGAAAAACTTCAAGAGATATCATCACAAACAAATTTTGATTTTAACCAAACAATTAAGCCATCACTTTATGAAAAGTGTTCATTCATTAATAAAGAAGATGTTACATTAATTGCTTATGCAGCATTTTTTTCAGCAGAAAAATGTTTTAAATATTTACTTATAAATGGCTCTGATATAGAAAACACAGGAAAATATGCTGTTGCGAGTGGAAATGAAGAAATTATTCACTTATGTGAACAAAATCATTCATCTTTTCAAAATGCATATGAAACAGCAATTGAATTTCATCGAAATGATATCTTTAAATATATTTATGAAAAGAAATTCGAAGAAATTTATAATTTAGAAGTATTAGGAAAAGAATGTATTTTACATGATAATTTTAATCTTTTTTCATTTTTAGTAAAAGAAGGAATGAAAATTAATAATACTTTTATCAATACCTCAATCATAACAGGAAATATATTTATTTTTCAATGTTTCCCAAAAAAAATTCAATAAATTTTTTGGAAATTTCAGGTTTCTCTGGTAATAAAGAATTTTATAATTACCTTATTAAACATAAATATATTAATTTAAAACAAAATGTTTGAAAATTTTATTGAAAATTTTACAAAATAATTTAATATTTTAAAACATAATTTAGCGTTTTTTAAAAATATTTGCATTATTCTTAAATGCATCTCAAAGAGGTTATTTAGAAATCGTTCAATTACTTCTTGAACAAGAAGGAATTGATATTAATGCTAAAAATATTTTTTTGTTTTATATAATATTTATTTTAATAATTTTGGATTTCAAAATAATATTTGGAAATTATTTAAATTATTTTGGACAGCACTTATTTGTGCATCTAGAGAAGGTCATACAGAAATAGTTAAATTACTTCTTGAACAAGAAGGAATTGATATTAATGCTGATGATATTTATTTGTTTTATTTGAAATTTATTTTAATAATTTTATATTTCAAAATAATATAAGGAAATTATTTAAATTATTTAGAACAGCACTTCTGATAGCATCTGAATATGGTCATACAGAAACAGTTAAATTTCTTCTTGAACAAGAAGGAATTGATATTAATGCTAAAAATATTTATTTGTTTTATTTAAAATTTATTTTAATAATTTGATATTTCAAAATAATATTTGGAAATTATTTATAATATTTAATACAGCACTTATGTTTTCATCTTATAATGGTCATACAGAAATAGTCAGATTACTTCTTGAACAAAAAGGAATTGATATTAATGCTAAAAATATTTATTTATTTTATTTAAAACTTATTTTAATAATTTTTAATTTCAAAATAATATTTGGAAATTATTTAAATTATTTAAAACAGCACTTATGTTGGCATCTGCAAATGGTCATACAGAAATAGTTAAATTTCTTCTTGAACAAGAAGGAATTGATATTAATGCTAAAGATATTTATTTGTTTTATATAATATTTAATTTGATAAATTAAAATTTCAATAATATATTTGGAAATTATATAAATTATTTAGAACAGCACTTATTGAAGCATCCTATGAATGTCATACAGAAATATTTAAATTACTTCTTGAACAAGAAGGAATTGATATTAATGCTAAAGGTATTTATTTGTTTTATTTAATATTTATTTTAATAATTTCATATTTCAAAATAATAATTGGAAATTATTTAAATTATTTGATACAGCACTTATATCTGCATCTTCAAAAGGATATATAGAAACAGTTAAATTACTTCTTGAACAAGAAGGAATTGATATTAATGCTAAAGGTATTTATTTTTTTTTATTTATTATCTGTTTTAATAATTTAATATTCCAAAATAATATTTGGAAATTGTTTAAATTATTTAATACAGCACTTATTTGTGCATCTAGAGAAGGTCATACAGAAACAGTTAAATTACTTCTTGAACAAGAAGGAATTGATATTAATGCTAAAAATATTTATTTGTTATATTTTATATTTATTTTAATAATTTTGGATTTCAAAATAATATTTGGAAATTATTTAAATTATTTTGGACAGCACTTATTTGTGCATCTAGAGTAGGTCATACAGAAATAGTTAAATTACTTCTTGAACAAGAAGGAATTGATATTAATGCTGATGATATTTATTTGTTTTATTTTATATTTATTTTAATAATTTTGGATTTCAAAATAATATTTGGAAATTATTTAAATTATTTTATACAGCACTTATTTATGCATCTTGGAATGGTTATACAGAAATAGTTAAATTACTTCTTGAACAAGAAGGAATTGATATTAATGCTAAAGATATTTATTTGTTTTATTTTATATTTATTTTAATAATTTTTAATTTCAAAATAATATTTGGAAATTATTTAAATTATTTTATACAGAACTTATGATGGCATCTTGACAAATTGTATTTCAACATCAATAATTAAAATGAAACATTTAAAAAAAATTTGGGTATTCAATATTATTTAGTATTAACATTAGTAAAATTAATTGAAATAGGTTTTATATATATATAAAATGATATTAATTTGAATTTACGTTATTTCATGGTTCGTTCTACATGAATAATAAACATAAAATTTTAAATTTGTGCCTTATGTATTTTAATAATAATTCGGAATTCGGAATTACCTACGAAACCATAAATTTATTTACAAATAGATCTCTTTGACTTTGTGCATGGAATTCATTAAAAACAAAATAAAAAATTTATTTTATTCTAATTTCTTTGCAGGCATTTTTGGCTTAACTTTAGGGAGGAACGAAATGATAGTGTCTGCAACGTTCTGGAATGCCTTTGCATATGCACTATTTGGATGTTCTACAATTGCCGGAACACCTTTATCTGATGATTTGGAGATTTCAGGATCAATTGGAAGTGACCCTAAAATTGGAATATTGAACTCCAACGATAATTCTTCTGCGCCATTACCAGGGAAAATCTTCGATTGCGTCTTGCAATGTTCACATATAAATCCATCAAAGTTTTGAATGATGCCTAAAATTGGAATATGCATTTGCTTGAATAGTGAAATGCTCTTCCTGACATCTGCAACAGAAATTTCTTGGGGTGTTGTAACCAATAAGGTTCCATCAATATGAAATGATTGAAGGAGAGTTAAGTGAACATCACCAGTTCCTGGCGGCGTATCAACAACAAGGTAATCTAGATCTGGCCAAGCTGCCTTTAAAAGAAATTCAGAAATGACCTTTCCAACAATAGGACCTTTCCAAAGCAATGCTGCTTCTTTATCAACTGCATTACCCAAAGAAACAGTATCTATCCCATTTGCTTTAACAGGTAAAAAGTTTGCATCTTTATCTGATGCAAGGAAATTGTCTTTGGTGTCTGCCATTGTAGGAATAGATGGGCCATATATATCTCCATCAAACAAACCAACTTTAGCTCCTGTATGTGCAAGTGCTATAGCTGTGTTAAGTGCAACTGTAGATTTTCCAACGCCACCTTTACAACTTGAAGTGAGGATAACTCTCCCAACTCCTGGGATTACATTCTTTTTAAATATATTTTGGACTGTGCCCTGAGTTGCATTTGAAGAAAAGCGCCTGAAACTGCTCAGCATTTGACACTTTTCGATTCTGTGTTATGTAAACTTCTAAATTTTCTAATCGGCATTCTAAACAGAAAAACCGCTGATGAACACCAAATTTTTTTTCTCTCTTCTTTAAATTGGTTAATAAATATCTTGAAGCCAAGGCACTGAAGCAAGCCTAGAAAAGACAACATTTTTCGTCACAAAATTTGCATCAAAAATCTATAATAAACTTAAAGTGATTTTTGTTGATCAAATGAAAATAATACTTAAATTTTATCCTCTTGTGCTTAATTATGGGATATATTCAAAATGTTAAATGCGTAACATACATTTCACATTGAAAATGGCTAAATACAAATGAAGAAAATGTAAACTCGTTTCTATCGTTGTAAACCGTCAGTAGGAATAACTTGCAGCAAAAATGGAAATTTCAACAAATGAAACAATTGATTACCATAATCTTCAAGACAACCCATACCAATACCTACCCATATCAAGTGCTGTTGCAATTGTTGAAGACATCGTCGAGGAAGCCTTAAAAAAAAGTGAACAAAATTTAAATCTTCTAATTAACCAAAAAAACTGGCTAGCCACTGCGCTTCTTTATGCATTAACAATTAATGATCAAAAATACGAACAATTAATTTCAAAAGCACTTAAATTAATTGAATTAATTTTCACCGATAAATCAGAAGATTCATTGCAAATCTCTATTTTTGCGTATACCTATGTGATCCAAAATCAAAGTTCATCACATATAGACATTGATAATTCAATTGGAAAATTAAAACAAATTTTGCCCAAAATTTCGACACCTCATCCATTTATTTGCTATTTAAATTGCATGCTTGATGTTGCCAAAGGCAAAGGTAATTGTCATTTAGATTCCTTTAACACTCTTATTTATTCTTTATTAAACATTCGTTTTAATCAACCTATTCCAGGCATTTCCAACACAATAAATCGGATATGGGATGTTAAATCTAATGGAGAGTACATTGATATCTTCAATGGATTTCTTGAAGTTCTTTTCAAAGAATTTTGGGGAAATTCCAAATTAAATGAAAACACCCGAAAAATTTTTCTTTTATTTTTCAAGAAACTCCCAAAGAAAGAAGCGTTAAACAGAACAATTCAAACCACCTCATTTCTTGACAGCGAATTCTTAGCATATAAATTAGTTCCAACGGAAACAATTTTCCAATTATTTTGTGATACAATATTAAACGATGCTAAAGAACTTGACATGGAAAAAATGTTATTATTATTCCAGTCACCAAACATTCATAGTAAATGGTTTGGCTTAATTAATCATTATCTCATTAATGTAATGAAAACAATTCCAAACGAAGAAAAAAGTGATTTTTTTCAACGGTTAAATACGTTATTTGTCAGACGACCGTTAGCGATGAAACCTGTTATTATTGAAATGTTTAATGAAATCAAAAAAATGAAAGCCATTGAACATATACATTTATTTTTTACAAATATTCAAATGGTCTTTCCCAAATTTTATGCGTCACAAAAGGAATCCTTTAGTCATAAGCTTAATATTCAACCCACATTTTCATTATTTGTTTCATCTGAGTTAAGTATCTTTTCGGACAACACTAAGTTCTTACAAATTTTATTGTTGTATTGTTTTACGATTGATTATAACATTGTTCTTCCATACATGACGAACACGAATATACAGCCTGATGTTATAATGTTTTTAATCCAAATTGCGAAAATCGGAAACTTAACAGAAAAAACTAAAAACAAAATCACTTCCAAAATAAAAGAAATGAAACAACCAAATGATTATGACTTTAATTTACTTATAAAAATCTTGTTGTTAACAATCGCTTCGAAAGAACATAACTTAATACAAAACGTTTCGGATTATTTCGATTTCGAAAACAGTAAAGATGTTGTACACTTCGCTTTACCTTCTGCTATAATATCTTTCGCGAAGTCTAAACAAGGAAAGTTCCTACTTATCATTAACACTTGTATTGGGACTTCAATTTATGAAATTAATGAATTCGAAAATATGGATAACCAATCACTTTGGGAAAAAACATTAAAATTCCTCGTGGGACTTGGATTCATATTACCGGATAATAGATATGACCTAAAGGTGGTGCAACAAGAGCCGCTAAGTCTGAAGAAGTTCTTCACCAAAACAAAAACTCCAAAATTTTACGTTTCAACCGCTTTTATCGGCTCTGAATCGACGTCACTTTTTCCCGAAAACGATGCGAATCAATCGCAACCGTCAAATGCATTCAAAAAGTTTCTGTACAATTTGGGTGAAGTTGTTAAAGTTAATAAGAATAACAACGTACCAAAGATTGTCTTCAGGATGAATTTTATCGATATCTATTATAAGTCATATTACTATTATGATGATGACTCAAAAAGGAAATTTATCAAAAATAATGATATGTTAATTATCTTTAATGATACAAAACAAAATATAAACTTCTCTAAGTTAAGAATAGATTCTGTACTCGTGTATATGGTGTCACAATATACTGATGGATTTTATGTTATTTCACTCATCAAATCTCCACCCGAAATTTCTGCGCTAGAAGAAAAAGAAGAAATGATAGTGAAAGAGGAACATTTGAAATACGCATTGTTCTCTTTCATCTTCGCTTTCGCTAAGAAAAATGTTAGTTATTTGTTAAGGGGATTTAAGGAAAGGCAAAACGCTATCGATGACATAAATACTTCGATTGGCGAACAAATATTTTGAAATATTAAATAAATGAAACAGACGGATTTTGTTTTTAACGTTGTGATTATGTTTTCCGTAATGTACATTTAATTTTCGTTTTTGTTGTTTATACATTGACGTGAAAACCTGAAGAATTATACTTTGGAATAATTGACTGCTATAGCATTATTCTTAAAGGACATATTTAATAGTAGATATTTGATAAATTTTATTTGGATTTAAAGATCTGTTTTTCGCAATAATCCTATTTCACACACTTCACCCGAGGGAACGTTAATTCGATTTTTTTTTTTTTCGATTTTCTTCTCGTATTTTAATTATAATTTAAATTTGCTTAGAAACTATATAAAAAAATTATGATTTATTCTCATTTTTAATTGTTGGTCTACATGTTCAATGTATTTAAAAAATAACTTACTTCACGAGTTCTACTTTTATTAATAAACATAAAATGAAGAATTTCCACTGATTTATGTAGATTAAATTTTTCATAAGTAATTATTAATATATTATTTGAAACATATAATTTTGAAATGATATAGCCATGTGTATCTTTAAAAATATATTGATTTCATTTTGAAAACAATAATTTTAGTTTTGTTTTCCCTGAAACGTTATTTGTTTGCGTGGCTAGATCATTTTTTATTATATCTGAATTTTTGTTCTCGTTTACATCATAAAATTGAAATTTATTTTCATTTTCGAGCTGCTCATCTGAAATTAATGTATAATTTGGTAAAAAGGTTGTGTAGTCTTTATCATTTTCTGATCCATATAACCAGTTAATTGTTACAGAACCTTTTGCACGAAGTAATTTAACTATTTCTGTATGACCATTTGAATATGCATATTCATATGCTGATTTAAATATGTTGAATAATTCCCGAACAGTATATTTTAACAAAAAATTCTCAATATCAATGCAAAATAAAAAAATCAAATTACATATTATTTAAATAAATGCTAAATAAAAGCAATAAACATCTTTTGTATCAACATCAATTCCTTCTTGTGCAAGAAGTATTTTAACAAGTTTTATGTTACCAGTTTTACATGCCCAAATAAGTGGTGTATCAAATAATTTAAATAATCTTCAAATATTATTTATAAAATTATTAATAAAAGAAACGCCAAATACTTGACAGAAATATACCTAGTGTTGATATCAATTTCTTTCTGCTTTAAAAGATATTTAAAAAGTTCCAAATTTTCTGATTTTGTAGAGCTAATCAAGAGATTTTTTGGTATTCGATTGGTTTGAAGAAAATATTTAACAAGATATATATTTCCGTTTGTTGCTGATTCATTTATAATGTTATTATTTATTTTCATGCCCATCTTTTCTAAAAATAAAAGAATTTCATAATTATAATACCTTACGCACTTTTCTCCTAATTCTTCTAATTTATTAATTTTTTCTATTTTATTTTCATAAATATATTTAAAGATATCATTTCGATGAAATTCAATTGCAGCTTCATATGCACCTTCAAATGTTGAATGATTTTGTTCACATAAATGAATGATTTCTTCATTTCCACCTGCAACTACAAATCTACCTGTATTTTTAATATTTGCGTCATTCATAAGTAAATATTTAAAACAATTAATTGATCCAAAAAATGCTGCGAAATCAATTAAAGTAACTAATTTTGTCTATCATAATCTGTTGGATTAACATATGAACATCTTTCATAAAGTGATGGTTCAATTTTTTGATTATAATCAAAATCATTTTGTGATGATATTTCTTGAAGTTTTTCTATTTTATCATATCTAATTATTTTTGCAATTTTATTTGTATTTACTCCTTCTTTAATATATTTCTTATGAAGTTTGAAATCATTATTTGAAAGCTCTTTATATGTTTTATTCGTATGACTTAAATAATTATATTTAATTAATTTGTAATGCATAAAGTATTCTGAATTCATATTTTCAGTAATATTTTTATTGATTACATTTCGATTTATCATTTTCTAAATAATGAATGTATCTGTCAGCTGAATTCCATTTTGCACAAAATGAAGAATAAACTAACTGACTAACAATTAAAATAAATGAGTATGGAAAATTAAAATCATATAATTTTATTGTTTGGTCAATTGCAAGATTAAAGTTCTCTTTATATAAATTAATTATGATTTGTTCAAGATTAATTTCGATATATTGAGGCTCATTTCCATCACCATTTTTTTTAGAATTTATTTCGCCATTTAACATTGTTCTTAAAGTGAATTAGATGCCAAACACACCTTCAAGGAATCACTTTGTTAATTATAAAAGACACCCATACATTCTTTCAAAATATTACAATGCTGTATTTTTCGTTTTTGGATATAAATTTGTTTAATCATTATAATATTATCATTAAAAATCATATATAATATAAAATACATATTAAATAAAACGTATGCATATAATTATTTTACATATTAAAAGTATCTATGCTAAGGAATAAAAGAGAAAGTTGTAATGATTTCAGTGGCCAAATATACATTGAATTCATTCCTTTGCAAAGAATGTTTTTTATAAATGCAAAAATGATTATAAAATTAATATTCATTGTTATTTTTATATTTCTTTGGGAAATCATGCATTGTACAATGGAATTCCATTTCAATCAGTTGTTTCACAACAAATCTTTACATTTCGATTTAGCACTTTTTAGGAAATGGACATTTTTTCTGTCTCGTGGCAAAACCGTAAAAGTGGAAAAATACGTTGGCCAGTTTTTTATGTCCGATGGCCGAAATTACTGGACGCTGAACGTTAATTTCGGCGCTCGTTAACTTCATGGACATTTTTTCTGGCCAATGGACATTTTTTGCTGTCCAGGACTGTAATATATATTTTCTATCGAAGTAACAATTCTATTTCATACTTTCACATCTAGTTAAAATCGTTTTTACAATAAATTTAATACTTGTATATTATTTATAACTTGCATCAGAGTTGTAGATTAATGTAAAGTATTCTTCAATAAGTTTCCCCAACGATACACTTTTTTAGGCCAATAACCCTCGCATTTCTATTAAAAAGTTCTATCGTTTGGGAAACTTATTGAAGAATTCAAAATTTATTTGTTTTTTTTAGTAGTTGGTATGATCCCCATTATTGCGAATAACTTGTTGCAGTCTGTCTTGCATAGAGTTTGCAAGATTTTAAAGCATTTCAGGGGAGATGCTTTCCCAGACTTCGAATATCGCAGCACAGAGCTCATCGATGGTTTTCGGTATAAGTTCATAAATTTTTCTTTTCATAATCGCCCATAGATTCTCAATTAGATTGAGATCTGGGCTCATTGAAGGCCAGTCTTCTAGAATGTTAACGTACATTCTTAAGTAATCTATAGTTTCTCTGCAAGTATGAGCGGTTGCTCCATCTTGCATTAAAATCCAATTTTTGATTCCATAGACTTCATTCATCTGCGGTATCAAACCGCTTCCATCTATCAGTTCGTCTACATAGGAAACATGGTCAATGGTCCGTCTTTCAATAATGATGAGGTTTGTTTTGACTTGGGAAGATATCCCACCAAACACCAAAACCTTATCTGGGAATTTTTTTCAGTAACTATAACTTCAGGACATTTCTCGCCTCTTTTTCGATAAAGAGGTCGATGATCCTCGTTGAGCTAAAAGTAGCTTTCATCTGTGAACATCACTTTTGTCCAGTCGGTTCCAAGCTGCAAATGCTTTTGTGCAAACAATAAACGGTCGCTTTTCTGTTTCTCTGTAAGTGCAAATGAAATCAATGGGTAGCTGAATCGATATTCTAGAATTCTTCTTGCTCTCATGATGGTAGATTCGCTTATATTGTTGTTGAATTTTCCAGATTGATTAGGATGTCCATATCTGAATACCCTAGGTATATCCATTTTGCTATTTCCTGCCTTCTTTTTATTGTTGTTTTTGTCGCCAGCATGTTCCTTGTCTGCGGAAGATATTTGATAGCTTTACGTGGGAAACTTATTGAAGAATACTTTACAAAAAATTTAGAGTAATCGTCCTAAGACCGTTTAAAATGTAGAATTCTATGAAACCTGTTTAGTAGAACCTAAACAGGAATTATAAAACAAGTTGGATGAATACTTTAGCACTACTTATTAAAAAATTCTGGTATGGGAAGAAGTGTATTTGCCCAAAAAATTTTTATTCGAAATAATTCAGCTGAGAAATTGAGTGAAAAAATTCCTCACAAAATTGCATTAACGATAGCTATT
The DNA here is from genome assembly GCF_020186115.1 of Histomonas meleagridis. NCBI lineage: Eukaryota > Parabasalia > Tritrichomonadida > Dientamoebidae > Histomonas > Histomonas meleagridis. Next base: position 393,063 of record NW_027150896.1, read on the forward strand.
TTTAAGAACAAAAAACGGTTTTTAATGAATGAAAAAGCTAAAATTTAAATATAATTTTAATTCAGCTCTATTTGAAGTCCGTTCCAACCATTCGACATTAATAACATCGTTAATGCAAAATTTCTATTTAACATCTCTCGTTTCATTATTTTTGAATCTTAATGTACTCATCAAATACGCTTCGTTCTCCCGGTTGATCCATTCATTTCCTAAAATTTCCGTGAAAAACGAACTCTTGAGGCATTCCTCTGCTGTAGGCCTTTGGTTTTGATTGATGTTCAGCATTGATCTGATCAATTTCTTCAGTGATGGTGGCGCACATTTAAAGAAGCCCTCCTTGTAGGAAGGCTCCTTCTTGAAGTACTCCATCGAAAAGTGGTCAATTTTTATGTTCGGAAATGGTTCTTTGCCAGATAAGAGAATGTAAAATGTTACACCTAATGACCATATGTCTGTGGGGAAACTGTGTGGTTTGAGGGAAAGAAGCTCAGGAGATGCAAATTTATCTGTTCCAAGGTTACAATGACATAATTCGGTATCTTTCAATATTGACGCAAACTCAAAATCAATAAGAGCAGGATCAATTTCGCCATTAGAAAGAGCGAAAAGGAGAACATTGGCATCTTTGATGTCTCCATGTAAAACTTTATTTGAATGGAGATAATTAACAGCAAGCAATAACTTGTACATGATTTGCCCGCATTGCTCTAATGATTTGATTTTCCCGTTTCGAACAGCTGTATTTAGATCACCATGAATTGCTCTGTTCATTACTAAAACTCGAAAACCATTTGAATCAAAGCTTTTCCTGATCTTCATGATGTACTTTTGAGAAAGTTCTTTCATTAGCCTGGTTTCTGTTTCATAACGGTGAATTGGCGTTTTTGCCATGTCAATTAATTTTAACACAATCTTTTCTGCTGTAGAAGGTTCAAGTGAAGAGTATACGTATGAGTTGGGAGACATGTGAAGTAGTGAAAGTAATCGATAATGCTTGATTCGTGTAGGTATCCTTAAGTTCATTATTATCAACTTTTTGTATGCTTTACATTCTCCGAAAATCTTTGCCGTGAAGATCACATTAAAAAGGCAATTTCCCCTCAAAACATTTCCCGAAATTATCACCAAGAACTTAAGTTAATTATACAGCAATACATCCTTTTTTGAAAAACTAGTAATGATCATCAACTTAAACATAAGACTACATAAAAGTATGATTGCAATTTTTTTATTAATTCAAGAAAACTAAGATATATTTTTTATCCTTAATAAAAAACTATTGAATAAAAAGAATTTATATCATGGAAATGATAATCTTCAAGGTGTCTTCGTAAAAAAAAAACACTCTGAAAAAGTGAATGTTTGAATCGATATTAATCGGAAGTTGTTATTTGGCCGGCTAACTAAGAATTCATAAACAGTTTTTCAATATTTTACAAAATTTTGGATAAAAAAAAGGTTCGGATATATCTTATTTAAATTTATATAAATAAAAACTTTGTTGATTACAGTTAAAGCAACTATATTTTAAGCAATATTTAAAAAATTATATTTATAAAATTTGATCGACCAATATGAAAAATTTCGATTTTGGTTTCAGCTGAAATACAAAGGTTTATTGTGTAAAGTTATGAAAACAGCGATTAAACCGTTTTGGTCTTTCTTTCATGCTTAAGAACTACGAGGTTATAGCACGTCCTCTCCCAACTGAAGCAGTACCAAATCCAGCTGCTATTCGTGTTCAAGTTTTTGCTGCAGATGAAGTCATTGCAAAGTCAAAATTCTGGGGTGTTGCTCGCCGTATTGCTCGTTTAAAGAAAGCTCATGGTGAAATCCTTGCAGTAAAGCATGTTATTGAGCCAGAACCAGAGCGCGTCAAGAACTATGGAATTTGGTTGACATATCGCTCCACAAATTCAATCAATAACATTTACAAAGAATTTCGTGACACAACAACAGAAGGCGCTGTCCTTCGCCTTTACCAGGAAATGGCTGGTACACATAATGTTCAAGCAAAGAATATTTCGATTATTCGTGTTAGCGAAATCCCAGATGAAGATGTTGTACATCATAACCTTCGTATGTTCCTTAACAAGGACGTCAAGTTCCCAATACTTAAAAGATCAATTCGCCCGGCTCACCCATCACAGAAGAAGATTCTTTCTAGCAAACGTCCAACAGTTTGTGGCTTCTAAACACACCCATTTAGAGTATATTTTCTTTTTTTTGAAATATAAGTGATTTTACAAAAGAAAATTTGCTCAATTTTGCTTTTCAAAAATTATTAGATATTATTTGTAATAAATATTATAAATATGAAGTCAAGTCATCGCAGCAATTATATTTACAATGAATTTTGGTTTATAGAATTATTTGAAATTCACCATAATTTTAAAAACAAATTTTTAGAACATTAAGTGTGGGTCTTTGAGGGATTTATTATTTAGGGATAACTAAGTGTTAAAATGAGTGCTTTGTGCGAAACGAGTGAGAAAAATTCGACCACAGTTATCACTTTTCACAATGGCAACAAAGGAGCCAGGCACTGCAAAGATATCAGAAAAAATTGCTGCGATTGAAGAAGAACTTTCAAGAACTCAAATCAATAAAGCAACAATGCACCACATTTGCCTTCTTAAGGCTCGTTTGGCAAGATTAAAAAGAGAAGCGATTGAAATTGTTGCACGAAAAAGTGGAAGTTCAGGTCCAGGATTTGAAGTCAGGCGTAGTGGTGATGCAAGAATTGGTTTGTTTGGTTTTCCTTCTGTAGGAAAATCTACATTATTAAATGCGTTAACAGGTGCTAGTTCAAAAGTTGCTGCTTACGAATTTACAACTCTTACCCCAGTGCCTGGAATCATATCAATCAATGGTGCCAAAATTCAAATATTGGATTTACCAGGAATTTTAGAAGGTGCTGCTGATGGTGTTGGCCGAGGTAAGCAAGTTATTGCAGTTGCCAGAACTTGCTCCCTTATCTTAATGGTTCTTGATGGTATGCAGTCTCTTAATCTCCTCAAAATTCTCGAAACCGAATTAAGTGGCTATGGCATCAAACTTAATAAAACTCCACCTAAGATCCGTATAGATGTCAGAGATCGCAATGGAATTGCTATTACATCCTCATGTCCACAGCCAGATCTTGATAATGAAGTCATCATCCAAATTCTTCGAAACCAATACCGAATCAATCACGCTGTCATCCACTTTGACGAGCCCGCCACCATTGATGATTTCATTGATGTTCTTGAAGATAATCGCGTATACATTCCCGCGATCTATGTCATCAACAAATGTGATCAACTATCTCCAGAACAGATTGCAGAGTTTTCCAAGATGCCAGACACCATGTGCGTTTCTGCTAAGGACAATATAAATCTTGATAATTTGGTCACCCGAATTTGGGACTATTTGGACCTGATAAGGGTGTTTACACAGCCCAGAGGCGAAGAGATCGACCCTGAGCCACTCGTACTCTCAGCCAACAGATGCACGATACGAGATATGTGCGAGAAAATTCACACGAGCATGGTCGAGTCGTTCAAGTTCGCATGGGTAACGGGAACGTCAGTGAATCACTACCCGGCGAAGTGTGGTCTGAATCACATACTTCATGATGGGGATATTGTGACACTTATATGCAAAGGGTAAATATAAAGATAAAATGTCTTTTAATTTGTTTATATTATGTTTTCTTATTAGTTAAACTTAACAATTTTTATTGTTTGTGTCTGCGATAATATCTCGAATAGTCATTTTAGCAATTCTTTCGATTGTTTCCTTAACATTTACATTTGTTACAGAAATTTCGATGCACCAGTTTTTTAGTAAGTTTTTGACCAGAAGCACTTATTGCTATAAAAATACAATCGGCGTATAATTGGTTCTTTTTATATTCTTTATAAGGTTTACAAGAGAGCTTAAAAATATAGTTTAATTTTATTTTTAACTTATTCTTAATGCTTGTTTACATATTATCAATTCCAATCTCGAATTGTTATTATTAATTCTCCGATTTTCATTTTATTCCATTTAATTGGTTTATCTTCAATATCCAAAAAAAGCTTCTGTATAACTTTTGGTTAGGCACTTTGTTTAGTTGAATGATATGAACAAATTCTTTTTGAATATTTAAATTACAAAGTTAATATAAAATCATTAAATAATAATGCGAATCATTCATTTTTGTTTCGTTGTTAACTTTTAATACAATATCATCCCAAAAAGTTTCTAAATTTTCATTACAAATGTTTTTAAGTAATTCTTCAACAGCAATTCTACCAATTCTCGAATACTTATTTGAAGGAAAACTTAAAATTAATTCAATAAGTTGAGGATCTTCAATAGCAGATGTAAACATTGTTATTAATAATAATACTAAATAAGAAGAATGTTGCTTTGCTTTAGAAAGTGTTTTTATCAAAAAGATCTTTAGAAAAGAATTGTGGTTGCCCAGTGCCCATTTCACAAATTTTATGTATAAGTCCTACATAAAGTAAATTAATTGAAGATATTACATCCCATGAAATATAAAATATATCAAAAATTACATCGAAAAGTTTCGAAATCCAATTAATTGGATTTTCTTTAATGATTGTTTTTAATGTATTTTCATGGATTTGTAGTTTCATTGGATTATTAGTATTTTTTCATATAAATAAAAGAGCATTTTTATGAGCTAAATATTTCTTTCTTGGGTTTTATTAATGTATTTGCAATATATTTATATATGGAAGTCAAGCACTTCTCCGCATTTGTTTCATTTCTTAATTACACATAATCTCACAAAGCTTATTATCACTTTGGCTTATAAACGGTAGTTTTGTGAGATTGTTCTTTGGTAACAAAAAGACAACTATTGTCTTGGAGGATTCAATTACACAATGCGTTACGAGCAAATTGGATATTTACGGATCACACTTGAACTGGAGGATCTCAAGCTAGTCACCATAAAGCTAGGTGATATTTGTAACTTAAAGCCTCAGATAATAACGAAAGCATTGAATAAATTTTACATCCCATAGGTCTTCAGAAAAAAACTCACTGTCGAGAAAAAGAACAATGTTATCATTCCCTCAAAAGCTCAAAAAATGAGGTTAATGGTAAATTTTCGAGATCAATATTTAATGCAGACGAAACAGGTTCTTCAGAGTGGATGGACAAAAAAACGAGAAATATGGTTGTACCAAAGCATGGAGATGATATAAGAATCACAAGGTCAAAAGAGCATCAAAATTACAAACAATTTTGGGTTGCATTTCTGCAGCTGGTGATGTGTTAACACCTGTTCTTATCCATTCAAGAAAGACAGTTGACGAAGAAGTTTATTTAAAAGGTTTAAGGGAGGGAACAGATGTTATTTTGAGATATTCAGAATCAGGTTATATTACTTCATCCATCTTTGAAGAGTGGATAGGAAATTTTTTTGTTAAATTTGTCAATGATACAAGAAATGCATTGTATCTAGAGGATGAAGAGGCAGTTTTATTTCTTGATAGGTGCAGTTCTCATACATCAGATGAGGTGAAACAAATATTAGCTAACAACAAAATTAAAATGATTACGTTCCCACCACATGCCTCGCATATTTCCCAAATGCTAGATTTAGTAACTTTTGGTGTGTTAAAACATGTTAAGCCAACAATTAAGACTCCATTTAAAAATAATTCACAAGCACACCATATACACAAATATTCAAAGGCATTTGAGACTCAACAATATCTTCAAACAATAGATCGGCTTTTTTGAGAGCAGGTTTTTTTTTTTAATACTTCAATATTTTCATACAAGTTTCAAATTGATGAAAATCAAATACGAAAAATAATAGAAGAATCAAAATTAATATCTGAAGAAGAATTTCAGCATCAATTTTCAAATGCAAGAAAGAAAGAGTTTGGATTCATTCTTTTGATTTAATACTCTCTTTAAGTGATATATATTGTATTTTGTGATGAATTCATACTAACATTGATCCAACAAATAATATTATAAAATTTAAGAAATATTATTTATTGATAAAGATATTTTCGTTTCATTTTGGAATTTCACCACTTTTTCGAAAAACGGTTAAACACATTTAGACTGGAATCTGTATTAAGTTATCTTTCAATTTTTTTTCAAAATTTCTCCAATATCTCTCTATTACTTTATTTTAAATATTTTTTACAATATTTTGAGGTTATTTATTTCATTTTATCACTTATATCCATTCCTCTCTATTCATTTTAAGTTCGAATTCATCAATTTCATTTAAAAAGTTTAAATATTTATGAACTCTTTATTCATTTCAAGTTTCATTTTTTTATAATTGAATTGTTTTTAATCGTTTTTCATTCAATTTACTGGAAGTTCAACTTTGAATTTTTTCAAAAGCTTGATTCTCAATTGATAATATTCGTTTCAATTTCTGGTTGGAGGTGAAGAATTGATGTTTGTGAGTTTTGGATTAGATTTTTTCACGGAGTAATTTTACTATTTTTGTATAACTTTTTTGTTTTGCTATTTGAATTGCAGTCAAATATTATTAAAACATATTTCAAATTATTAAAACATATTTCAAATTATTAAAACATATTTCAAATTATTAAAACATATATTAAATTATTCGAATGAATAGTTTTTGCATTAACATCAATTCCTTTATCTAAAAGTAATTTTACTATTTCTATATTATTATTTCTAACTGCTATATGAAGTGCTGTTTCAAATTATTAAAACATATTTCAAAATATTAAAACATATTTCAAATTATTCAAATGAATATTAAATTATTCGAATTAATAGTTTTTGCGTTAATATCAATTCCTTTATCTAAAAGTAATTTTACAATTTCTATATTATTATTTTCAACTGCTATATGAAGTGCTGTTTCAAATTATTAAAACATATATAAAACTATTAAAACATATATAAAACTATTAAAACATATATAAAACTATTAAAACATATATAAAACTATTAAATCATATATAAAACTATTAAAACATATTCTAAATTATTAAAACAGATATCAAATTATTAAAACATATTTCAAATTATTAAAACATATATAAAACTATTAAAACATATTTCAAATTATTAAAACATATTTCAAATTATTAAAATATATTATAAATTATTAAAATATATTATAAATTATTAAAACATATATTAAATTATTATAACATATTCTAAATTATTAAAATATATTATAAATTATTTGAATGAATATATTTTGCATTAACATCAATTCCTTTATCTAAAAGTAATTTTACTATTTCTATATTATTATTTCTAACTGCTATATGAAGTGCTGTTTCAAATTATTAAAACATATTTCAAATGATTAAAACATATTATAAATTATTAAAACAGATATCAAATTATTAAAACATATATAAAACTATTAAATCATATATAAAACTATTAAAACATATTCTAAATTATTAAAACAGATATCAAATTATTAAAACATATATAAAACTATTAAAACATATATAAAACTATTAAAACATATTTCAAATGATTAAAACATATTATAAATTATTAAAACAGATCCAAAATTATTAAAACATATTTCAAATTATTAAAACATATTTCAAATTATTAAAACATATTTCAAATTATTAAAATATATTATAAATTATTAAAACATATATTAAATTATTATAACATATTCTAAATTATTTGAATGAATATATTTTGCATTAACATCAATTCCTTTATCTAAAAGTAATTTTACTATTTCTATATTATTATTTCTAACTGCTATATGAAGTGCTGTTTCAAATTATTAAAACATATTTCAAATGATTAAAACATATTATAAATTATTAAAACAGATATCAAATTATTAAAACATATTTCAAATTATTAAAACATATTTCAAATTATTAAAACATATTCTAAATTATTAAAGCAGATCCAAAATTAATAAAACATATTTCAAATTATTAAAACATATATCAAATTATTAAAGCAGATCCAAAATTATTAAAACATATTTCAAATTATTAAAACATATATAAAATTATTAAAACATATTATAAATTATTAAAACATATTCTAAATTATTAAAACATATTCTAAATTATTAAAACATATTTCAAATTATTCAAATGAATATTTTTTGCATTAACATCGATTCCTTCTTTATCTAAAAGTAATTTTACTATTTCTATATTATTATTTTCAACAGCTATATGAAGTGCTGTTTCAAATTATTAAAACATATTTCAAATTATTAAAACATATAACAAATTATTATAATATATTTCAAATTATTATAACATATATCAAATTATTATAACATATATCAAATTATTATAACATATATCAAATTATTATAACATATATCAAATTATTATAACATATATCAAATTATTATAACATATATCAAATTATTAAAACATATTCTAAATTATTAAAACATATATTAAATTATTATAACATATTCTAAATTATTTGAATGAATAATTTTTGCATTAACATCAATTCCTTTTTGTTCCAAAACATATTTCACAAGTTCAACATATCCTGATTCTGAAGCAAATGGCAAAATATTTTTTGGAGTTTGGTTATTTTGAAGGAAATATTGAACGAGATATAAATTTCCATTCCTTGCTGATTCATTTATATTATAAGCATTAACATTAATTCCTTTTTCTTCCAAAAATGCTAAAATTTCATAATTATCTTTTTTGATACAAAAACTTACTAAATCATTTGTATCTTCAGACATTTTCAATATTGATTGTGTTTTTTCTAAATTATTTTCATAAAGATATTTAAAAATATCATTTCGATGAAATTCAATTGCTGTTTCATATGCATTATCAAATGATGAATGATTTTGTTCGCATAAATAAATGATTTCAAGATTTCCACCAGCAACTGCATATTTACCTGTGTTATCTATTTTAGAACCATTCATAAGTAAATATTTAAAACATTTAGTTGACCCAAAAAATGCTGCATAATCAATTAATGTAACATTATCTTTATTAATGAATGAACATCTTTCATAAAGTGATGGCTCAATTTTCTGGTTAAAATCAAAGTTTGTTTGTGATGACATTTCTTGAAGTTTTTCTATTTCATCATTTCGAATTATTTTTGCAATTTCATTTGGATTATGTGCTTCTTTAATTAATTTCTTATGAAGCTCCCATTCATTCCTCGAAAGTTCTTCATAATTTTTTTGAATATATTCAGTAAATTTATAATCCCCTAATTCGTTAATTATTTCATTTGGCATGTATTGCACAAAATATCCTTGAGAAGCAATCGAGTTTTTTATATTTTTAATGATTTTTTTATCAAGTAAATTATCTTCAATCATTTCTGCAAGAAGATAACATGATTCTTGTGTATTTTTACAAACAAGGAAATGTCCATATATATCAAAAATGTCAATTTCTTTATGAATGTTCATTTCTATTTTTTTGATTTCTTTAAGAAAATCCAAATATAAATTAATATCTTTCATTCCCATGATAGCAATTGCATATGTAATCCTAACAATAATTAAATTAAAAGATAATGGAAAAATATTATCAAATTTACTTATGATTGATTTTGAAGTTTGAGTAATGTTTTCTTTGTTTAAATTGATTATTAAATTCTTGATATATATTAATTTTTCCAATTCGTTTTCATGGGTTTTGCTTTTTGCTTGAGATTCCATACGAAATGCCACTTTTAGTATTAAATACAATATGTAGTTTACATAATCGTTTTCATCTCAAATACAATTCAAAGCTTTGAAACAAACTGAACACAAATCAAAGTGTTCATTTCAGGAATGAGCAATTTAAAAATCTTTGTTAAATTATTGATTGTGTAAAAATATATTTGAAAATTATTCAAACAAATATCAAAGAAAACAAATAAATATCTTTTGCATTAATATCAATTCCTATAAGATTTAAAACATTTATAACTTGTTGAATGTTTCCTGATATTGCTAAATAAATTAATATATTATTTGAAATTTGATTTTCTTAAATAAAAGATATATGTTCCCAATACGTGCTGATTTATTAATTATAGAATCATTGATTTTCATTCCTTCTTTTACTTAATAAACATTAAAATTTCATAGTCATAATAAAAAACGAAATCAGTGCCTAATTTTTCTATATCACTAATTGCACCAATTTTATTTTCATAAATCTATTTGAAAATAAGGTTGTACTGTGTTCTATAAAAATATTCCTATCAGCATTTATAAAAATTCTCAAATTTACCCTATCGGATTTCATGGAACAAACACTATTGTTTATTTGTGAATAACGCGATCAAGTTGAGTGTACTAAGGATGCATATGCATGAGAAGGAGAGGGTCAACAAACCCAAAATGGTCCATGGGAGTTCTTCTTTTGCTCTGATGTTGCTAATTATTAATAAATTGAAATATTTTCTGTTATACGAATAAATATATTGAAATAAATTTGAAAATAATATGGAATAGAATGATGATTTTAAAAAGGAACTTTGAATAATATTTTTTTTTTCAAATGACACAAGATGATATAATCACAAAAGATGTTATATCAGATTACGGTCTCTACAAGTTTTATTTAAAATTTGCATATAAGGGGTAAATTTTATTATTCAATTTTTTGAAATATATAAATTCTCAAAGAAATGTTGCGATGTCCTTATACACTCCTTCAAATCCACAATAATTTATATCATTGTCTCGTTTGGTAAAGATTGGATGAACAATCAAATCAAAATATTTACCAAGACATTCATCAACTAGTAACTGACGAAATATTAATGCAACTCTTGTTGGAGAGTTTCGAAACACCCCACAGCCAAAAGCTCCAAGGACCAAAACTTTACATCTATTTTCAATAGCTCGATGAATAATTTTTCGGCATCTCACAAGCATTGTATTATTGACTTCTTCCTGTGTATTTCTCCCTGTGTTGTTTGGAGCTGGAGCGGTGATTATCGAAACTTGATATGGATCATCAAGAAATTCTCCATTGTCTTTTCTAAATACCACGACGTTCGGCGAGTATATCATATAGTCGCTGTAAAGATGAGAACCATTGGCTTGGTTGAATTGATACATTTTTTGATGAATAATTTGAGTTGAATATAAACATGAACAACGGCATAACATTTCTTCTTGACCCTGGGCGCCGTTAAGAAATCCACCTCCTGGCTTTCTTCCTGATGCAAAGTTTAAACAAGTAACATTATCTCTATTCTCTTTTCGAATCAGTCGATAGCATGCCTCAAAGGTTGACTCTTTAGTAACCTGTATAACTCCTGCTCTGTTTGGGCATTGTGGTAATTGCGAAATTTGATCAGGTTCATAGAGAATAGAATTATGAATTGAATATTCAACTTGATCTTTAATCATGTGAACTTCTCCGCTTGGTGATGTATAACATCCATTTTTAATTACATTCATTGTTTCTTCTGCTTCAGCTTTAAAGAGATTCCTTTTCATTAAAAAGTGATGTGAAGAAAATTTTTTTTTGATAATATGTACATATTATGATTTAAATCGTTTAAAAAGTTGAATTTTTGAATTAAAATATTGCCAACGATATTTGAAGCTCGATGCCCAGCCGAATTGAATGTCAGCATAGGAAGTGGTGGAATTTTGAAAGGTCACGTACGCTAAGGAAACAAATTTTTCGCATACAGCTTTGTCCTTGATAGATAAAAACCTTCCCTATTCAGCTCCTGCTTTCTCTAATCTATCTTTCTATATCCTTTGTATGATTATGCTTAGTCAACAAATTCCATTTTTTTTTAAATACCGCAAGAGTAGTTCCGATTCAACACTTTTCAAAAGATTTTTTCAATACAATTTTGTTAATGATATTGCTATTTATTCCAAACATTATGCATTTTTGAATTTCTTCTGATAGGTTCCAATATTGGAAGAACGATAAAACTTTTTGTAAGCTATCTTTTTTACTTTTCACTTATGGTTTTGAGCTTACAATAAATATCCTCCTTTTCAATATCAATTCCTTCTTGTTCAAGAAGGATTTTAGCAATTTCCACTTGGTAATGAGTTGATGCACGCATAAGAGCTGTATAAAATAATTTGAATGTTATCCATTTATTATTTATAAATATCAAATTTTAAAAATGTAATTTTTATTTTAAATATAAATATTTTTGTCATTGATATTAATTCCTTTTTGGGCAAGGAGTAATTGAACTATATCTAATTTACCATTAATTGTTGCAAACATAAGTGCTGTGTTAAATAATATATATTATCACAATAGTATTTAGGTTTATTCTTATATTCGGATATTTTAGAAAAATATCTAAGTAAACGTTTTAATGCAGCACATGAAGAACAAATAAATCCGACTTATCGAGTTTTCCGTTAATAATTTCAATTGAAAGTATTGTATTAAATGTATTCCATTATTGAATATTTAAATATATTTAAATAATGAAATCAATGAATTCTTTAAACTTACTTTCATAATACTTAAAAGATTAATATTCGGAAATCGTTTACATAAATTTAAACAAAATTGTCGCTTTAATGATCAATTGTTTGCTGCTCAGATCGTTTTCATGCTAATTTGATCATCCAGCCAATCCAATCCTTCGTATATGCCATCTCCTGTTTGTGCAGATATTCCTTGAATTTTCCATGGACGATCTTTAATCGAGTTAAGTTGTAATATATTCGACATTTCATTTGGCCCTATTGCATTCGGAAGATCTTGCTTACTTGCATATACAAGTAAAACACAATCACGTAATTCATCATTTTTTAAAAGTAAAAAAAGTTCATCTTTTGCTTCCTCAATTCTTTCACCATCAGCAGAATCTACAACAAAAACAATTCCTTGCGAATTTTGAAAATAATGATTCCAAAGTTCTCGAATTCTACATGCTCCTTGGAGATCAAAACAATATATATCGGATCCTTTGTATTTAGTAGTTTTAACATTGAACCCAATAGTTGGAATTATTGTTATTGCTGAATCTCCAAGTTTAAGTTTGCGCAATATTGTTGTTTTTCCCGCACCAGAAATTCCAAGTAAAAGTATTTTTGTTTCCCTATTTGCGCCAAAAGAATTACTAAAGGCAGATCCCATTCAAATGAAAATTGGAAGCCGATACGGTTAACGTTTATTCACGAAATATAAAGCATTTTATTTCATAAGACGCTGTCAACCAAATAAACGGTCGTTTTAAAACAAAAAATTAATTTTTTTTCATTTTCCTCTGAATCAAATTTAAAGAAATTAAAAAAAAATTATTATATATAACAAATTTAATAAAATTAATTTGGCTAGATTTTGTTATCTTATTTGTTTATGATCAATCTCGAATATTTCAAAATGCTTTTTTGGGCTTTAGGATAAATTACAGAAGTTAAAATTCAAAATATAAATAGTACCAATAATAGTCAATATAAGTTTATATAAATTTTTTTTAATTTTCATCTTGTTTTCGAGTTATACAAGATTTTCTATATCTAATGACCAGTGCAAAAACTCAAAAATCTGTCTTCGCAAATTTTTATAATTTATTTGTTATGGATAATTATTGTAGCAGTTTATTCATTATTAGAGGCTCTGGACAAAGAAGTAAAATGACTTTTTGAATTGATTATGCGGTTACAAATCCATCAAGATTTGAATGGGTAGTCAAATTTTAATACTTTACCAAAAAAAAATTGAAAGCAAATCCATCAAACAGAAAATGTCGAGTTCCGAGACGGGTGAGCAATGCTCACAAGAAAAGTCAGAAAATATAGTGATTAGTTACCTAATCATAAGCGACAGTAACATTTTCAAAAAATACAAAAATTATCAATTCGATGATAAGATTAAAATTTTTTTTTCCTGCCAACTATTCTTAGTAAAATTATTAATTCATCCCAGTTCTACACCATTATAGTCAAAAAATTTGATATGATTCAATTATATCAAAATTTATCTGCAATTCATCACTTTCTGTTACATCATAATTCATTATTAAATGGAAGACCAAATCAAAACAAAAAATGGTCAAATGATGAAATTTTTTGTTTATTATTCAAACTCGTATTAACAATTAACAGATCAAATATTAAAATACCGACTAGATCAGAAAATGCATGTAGAACTAAAATTTCTTCGATAATTAATTTAGTGAACAACACATCTTTATTCGAATGTTACCCTATTTCATATGAAATTCAAAGTAATTATGATGAGGATAGAGTTGATAATGATGAAACTCAAAGTAATCACGATGAGGATAGAGTTGATAATAATGAAATTCAAGTTAATGCATATGAAATCGAAAGTATAAAATTTATATACACAGCACACCAGAAAAAAAGAAAGATTAGGGAAAAAGTTCAAAAAAATTGTTAAAGAATAAAATGGAATTTATGAGATCTCAGAAAAAAACAAAAAATATTAAACAAAATCCAATAATTAAGTTAGCCTTAAACGACTTTAGTGATAAAAATAAAATACGAAAATATGATGATGATTTTGAACATGTAATTCATCAGTGTCGAAATGTTTTAGGACTTGGTCGTCATAAAGTTTATGATGATAGAACAAAAGAGTATTGGATCAATGAATATATTTTAGGTTCTAAATCTTTTGGATTTTACCGTAATTCATTTCAAGGTCCATCAATAAATTCAATTAAAAAATGGATAAAGGAATCATTCATACCATCTTTTGAAGAATTTATAAATATTGATAATATAATTAGAATTTATTTATTTTGGAAAAATCTCTATAACATCGACACTACAACTGCAACCCTCTCTATTGATGCAATGAAAGTCGATGAGGATTTGATTTTTAATAAAAATGGAAATGTTACAGGTATATTAGAACCAATTGTTTTAAAATATAAACCTGATGACTATCGTCGAGACATTAATCTTTATAAAGAATTATGGAAAGAAAACGTAGACAAAAATAATCTTATTGGAGGAATGTTTGTTTTTACAATTTGTCCTCACTCTGCAACACCATCCTTCCCTATTCATGTATATCTTTCAAATAATGGTGCAGCAGATGATAAAGTTGATAAATAAATAGAAGAAATTTGTATAAAATTGAAAGCTGTTAATTTAAATATTACAATAATATCAACTGACTCTGATACCCATTATAAAAGCAAATTTGGAGAACAATTCAATGAAATATCAAAAGAATTTACAAATAATCCATATTTGGACGAATTTTCAATTCCTACACAAACATATTCGAATGATATGGCCCATTTGTTAAAAAGGGCCAGAAAAAGACTTGTTAAAAAAAACAATTTATTTGTATGTAAAAATGATCAAATAAATTTTCAAAAGAAACATCAAAATGTTAATGTAGTTTATATTGATTTAATTAAGAGTTTTGATATTACGCTTACTGATTGTTTTTTCAAAAATAGTAGTCACGATGCAATGGATGACTTTTATCAGAATGCAATTTTTAATGGAAGAACATTAGAAAATGCTATTCATAACAAACATTGGGCTTCAGTTTTATATCTCTTGCCAATGACATGCATGAATAGGATTTTACGAGATAAAACTGTGTGTAGGAGAGAGAGAACAATTTGAACATATGTTGGTTTATTTATCATGTACTTTTATTGGGCAGGATTGAAGTTACAAGGGTCCTTACAAAACAAAGAGTTGAAAAAAGAAAACTTTATTTCTATTATCTCAATGAATTTTTGTGTTGATTGTTTTAATGCTTTTTTTGCTGTTTTATTAGGGATTAGGAATATAAAAGACAAATGTAGTTTATCTAGAATAGGAACCATTAAATCAGAACATTTTTTTGCACTTCTTAGAAATAAAGCAGGAAATAAGCAAACCATAGAATCCATAAAACGGGCATTTGATCGCATTGTTATTTCTAGAAAATACAATTGTGAATGAAAGAATTTCAAGAAGAATGTTTGAAACTGGGATATTGGAAGAAGGAAATTTTGTACTTACAAACGAAGAAGTTTGGAATTGTAAAGTATTTTCACTGAAGTTATTATATTTATGTGGACAAGTTTTTCCAAGAGAAAGTGCTGCTTATAATCTGTTACAAGATGTTGATAACGAATCTATAAACTCAAATTTTAATGAGTGGGATGCTAGTTTAATTGATAGCCTAACTAAAGAAGTGACATTTACTAATGGGAATGCAAATCAAAATTGGATTCTGACTGCTTCAAAACACAGATTGACCAATAAAGTTGGAAGAAACATTGCTTCCAGGTATTATACGAAATTAAACAGTAAGTAAAACTACTTTTCAATATTTCTTTAATAATGCTTGTGTGTATAAGCCTCTGGCTTAGCTGTGGCTGATTGATAAATTGTGTTGTTTTGACTTAGACGATCATTTTTAGTTCAAAAAGTGTATTGTATTGCATACAAATTTAAATGGAAAGTGACTAAATTCAAAGGAAATGAAATTTTTAGAAAATTATTTTATCTTTATAAAAATTTGTCTGCTGTCCTCATATGTTATATATTGGAATGTACTAATATGCATATTACAAATAATTTCAAAATTAAAAATAAATCTATAAAAGGGAAAGTTGGTTGACACTGTCTTGATTTCATATGATCATAAAATGTATCTCATATTAGAAAAAAAATTACCAACAACGATTTCGTTGTCAAATAAATAGTAATTTTTATGAAAAATAAATATGAAGGGTATGATGAATGGTGCTCCCGGATTTGAAAGGAATTGAACGTATCGGATTTATCGATTTTGTAAACCATGCAAATAAAACATGTTTTTCAATGCTTATTCAATTATTTTCATGTTTGTGAGAAAATATTTGCTCATTCAATTGTGTTCAATATTCGAATTCTTCACTAAGATTGAATGAAGTCTTTACTTTTTGAATACTATTAATTCAAATTCCCCACGGTTGTAGGACAGTACCGTCGATCATTTGACTGGAGCTCACACACAGCACATTGAGCGTATATGGCGTGAGCTTAAATAGATCAACAAAAGGTACGAAGGCATACCAAGATCCATGGTCGCAGTACACCTTGCTGAGTTCATTTTTCGTAGAAATGAACTGCACAAATTTGATGATCCACTTGCTGCTGCATTGAACCTAATGAGAAACACGGTTTTTTATCCAAACGAAGTAGAATTTTTTGAGTAAACATTCAATAATAAATGAAATGATGAATTTAACATCTATTGCCTCTTGCAAAATTTCGTTTGTGAAATGGTTCGGACAATATCGGGGCATGGAGGTGATAACGAGAAAATAAACAAAATTATCCGTCGCATCATGCGGATTAGTTCTCATTAATATGAATTTATTTTTGGGAAAATATATTTCCAATGACTTATATTTATTAGTGTTGCAAATAACATATCATGACATTTTAATTTTTTCACAAAATGAATTCGAGATTATTATATCATTGGCTACGTGTCAAAATATTTTTCTATACGTATTCAAAAAATTGTATCGTATTTTACAACAAAAATTATGAATTAAAAATCAAGAATTTTACAAATTATTTTTGATTATAGATATATTATATGACTGACAACGATCTAAAATCCTGTGCGCATGTAATGTGTAATGATATGTATACTTATAATTGTTTTTCCCAAATCATCAAAATTACATATATTTATATTTCATCATAACCTGATAACTCAATCATGATAGATGTATGGTGCAAAATACAATTTATTTATGATAGAATAATTAATATTATTTCATTAATTTTCTAGAAATTAATATATTTTATATATACCTAATTTATTTTTTCGCAAAAAATTAAAACGCCGATCATAATCGAGAGCCTATCCAAAACATCCCAATGAGTAGGAAAGTACCGAAGCATTTGTCGAATATATAGAAATGAACAACAGAATAGTGAGCATCCCATCAGAAGAAGCTTCAAATAATAACCATCTTGATTCTTATGCTTCATTATTCATTTCAGACAAAATGAATCACGAATTAGAAAGTTTAGGACTTACAAATCCATCGCCCAAAAATGACGAATGATATGAAACACCAACCAATTTCATTAACTTTTTAAATAACTTGAAAGGAAGAAACATCACTGAATTTAATGATTTAAAGACAACAATAAAAGATGAATCAATTAAAAATATTTGCCCATTTACATGTAGCGATTCGAATCTACATCAGAAAAATGTCAATATATATTATATGAAATTCGTATGCAGGTTTCATACAAAGAAATTATATGAATATCCTGCGACTTTTACAATTAAAATACGAAAAATATAATTTTTTCGATTAATTATGAAAACCTTTATCATTGTCATAGTCTCGATAATCTTTTCGTAGAAAGCAAGTTTCCCCTTTTAACTTCAAATCAAAAAGATAAAATGAAAAAAGAAGCAAGATTTGGAATGCCTACAAATCTCATTCGCCGTTTAAATCCAACCAATTTTTTTGCCTGGACAATTGTATAATATTATTAGAAATGATAAAAATAAACAATTTGAAAATGAAATTGAAAATCTTTATCAATATACACAAAAATGTAAGGGAGAATGTGACATTGTTTGGAAAAATGATAAAAATAATAAATTTGATAGTCTATTGATGATAAACTCGAGAACAAAATACTTTTCTTATGCAAGAGATATTGTTGCAATAGATGATACTGAATGCATCAATAGATTTCATTATCCTTTTTTACCCTTTTATGTATATGATGAGAATAATAAAAAATAATTTTAAAAAACCATTGAGTTTTAACTTCATTTAATATCTGATAATTATGAATTTCTTATTTTTGCACGAAACTTTGGCAATGAAAAGGATTATAATAGATGAAAATTATTTTTTTAGAATAAATAAAAGTGTTGATTTGCATTAGAAAGTGAGAAACATAAAAATTATGATTACATAGAAAAAAAATATTATTTTTAATAAATTGGAAAGCTTTCAGAGTTAAGTTATCCATAATAATGAGGAAAATTGTTTGTCAAATTTTCACATTTGGATGAATTTGTGGGTTCTTGCAATTTTCAGAAGGTATTTCGTTGCTGTTAATTTTAAAATCATAAGATTTTTATATAAATGGGACATAAATAGGATTTTCAAAAGCTTCACCACCAACTACCCTTACTAATGAAATTTTCACAACAGTATCAAGACTAAATATAATCATGATATTTATGTATTGGTTTCTTTCACCCAAGTTTTGGACTGCCCCAATATTCTACCCCCCCCCCACACACACACCATCTAGTCAAAAAATTAACATTTATAGTGAATTTTAATGGATTCCAAACCACTTTCTTTCCAATGCCATCTTAAAAACACAATCAAAGATGTATTTCTTTCTCGTGGCTACACAGAAATACCTTGCCCTGAGGAAGAGGACGAAGAAGAAAACTTGGATTGGGATTTCATTTGGGCAAGCAGAGCTTGGATTCATTCAAAAATGAATGGAAATCCTCCGATTATCCTACGACCAAATCAAAGAGTTAACCACTTCCAAAATTCATCTGAGTTAACAAGAAAAGATTTAATGTCAAAAAATATTCAGAAATTTAAAAGAGAACTACGCAAAACAGGAAACGATGCTATCCTTGATTTTTGTCCACTTACATTTGTTTATCCAGCTCAATATCCTTCTTTTTTAGAAGAAATGAAACGCAATCCTTGTCCATGGATTTGCAAACCAGTTGGAGGATCTCAAGGCCAAGGCATTCAGTTTGTTACCAACGAAACAGAAGCGGTTCAATTCCACCAAAGGGTAACAACACGAATCAAAGCGTGTGAAAGTGTTGATGATAAAATTCGACTTACCTATGTTCTTCAACGGTACATACAAAATCCTCTTCTTATTGGCGGGAAGAAATTTGACATCAGGTTGTATGCATTAACGTTATCATATCAACCACTTGTTGTTTATGTTTACCGAGGAGGCTTTTGTCGGTTTTCATCCAAGCCCTATACAACAGACAACTTTGCTAATAAGGAAATCCATTTGACGAATGTTGCTGTCCAAACTCACTCTGACTCATATAACGGTCGCCACGGTTGTAAATGGGACACTTTTTCACTGAGGGCTTACATCGCAAACCGTTATGGGCACCAGGCGGCCAACCAAGTGTTCACTAATATCCAAGGGATCATTCTCAACTCGTTATTAGCTGTAGCTCCTAGCGTGATCAGTGATAAGCATTGTTATGAGCTATATGGTTATGATATTCTAATTGCAGATGATTTGAAACCTTGGCTCATAGAAATTAATGCATCGCCGTCACTCGACGCGAACACTGAGGACGATTATGATTTGAAGTTTACTTTGCTAAATGAAATGCTTGATTTGGTACAGATGTTCCAAAGATTGAGCCCCTCTCAAATGCCATATCACTACGGCGGATACGACCTGGCATGGAATGGAAACCCAGTAATGACAGTGGCAGAGTCAACAGTAACTTCATTCATCGGATGTATATCACCAATTAAACCTTCTCCAAATAATCCATTTAGAACAGACAGTAATTTTCGAGTTAAGAGAGCTCATCCAAGTGAACCTAAGAGCAAATAGAAATAAATATCATGTATTTAACTTTTTAAGTAAAAATAGAGTGTATCATTTCAAGACCTTGTTTGGAAATAGCTGTTCTCAGTGTTTTATATGTTAAATTTAAAAAAAAAATGATTTTTATAAAAATGAAAATATAAATTTGATATTTGTTTCAATTATTTGAAACTGCACTTATTTTAAAGCGTCTAAAAATAACCATATCAAAATAGTTAAAATACTTCTGAATTGCAAATATATTAATATTAATTCTAAAAGCGTTTATTTGTTTCATTTAATATTTATTTTAATAATTTTATATCGAAATAATATTTGGAAATTATTTAAATTATTTGAAACAGCACTTATTTTAGCATCTAGATGTGGTTTTTTAGAAATAGTTAAATTACTTTCTGAACAATAAGGAATTGATATTAATGCTAAATCTATTTATTTGTTTTATTTAATATTTATTTTAATAATTTTCTATTTCAAAATAATATTTGGAAATTATTTAAATTATTTAAAAAGTTTAAATTTTGATTTTTTATCATTTTGATGTATTAAATTCTTCCACACATTGTGTGTTCACAAGAGCTACTGATTATATTTTAAAAACTTAAAAATACTTTGAAATTTTGCGAAATTTATTCTGAAAAAAGAGAAAATAAAAATACTTTTAATTTTAATTTAATATTTACTGCATGAAGTAATATATGTTAATGAATAGTAAATGATTATAAAATGAGATATTTTCATTTAAAACGAGCTGACCCAATTAAGGCGCCTTAATAAATTTTGGCACTTTTATTTGTTCTTAGCTGCGGTTTTTTGAATGTCATTCGACGGTTGTAAGACTTCACAAAAACCAATGTCCAAACCACGTGTTGCTTATTTCTACGATGAAGAAATAGGGAATTTTTACTACGACGAAAAGCACCCGATGAAACCTGTACGAGTTCGTATGACTCATGACTTAGTTCTTGCTTATGGTCTTCATAAGCATCTTCAAGTTTTCCGGCCACGACGAGCAACACCAGTTGAAATGATGCGTTTTCACTCACCAGAGTACATCAAATTTTTACAGACTGCTACACCCGAGAATTGTCAAAACAACATTCAAGATTGCACCAAATACTGCATTGGTTATGATTGTCCAATATTCGACGATCTTTTTGAGTACTGCCAAATTTCTGCAGGTGGGTCTATTTCCGGTGCCCAACGTCTTAATTCAGGCCTTTGTGACATTGCCATAAATTGGGCTGGTGGACTTCATCATGCCAAAAAAGAAGCACCATCAGGCTTTTGTTATGTAGCTGATTGTGTTCTAGGCATTATGGAGCTTCTTAAATACAATCCACGAGTCATGTACATTGACATTGACATTCATCATGGAGATGGAGTTGAAGAAGCTTTCTATGACAGCGACCGAGTTCTTACAGTGTCCTTCCACAAGTTTAGCGAGGACTTCTTCCCCGGCACAGGCCACGTTTTTGATGTTGGGGCCGGACTTGGCAAATACTATGCCGTTAACGTTCCCCTCCGAGATGGGATGACTGATGATGCGTATGCAGCCATTTTCAAGCCAGTCATCAAGCACCTCATTGATTGGTTCCGTCCGACTGCGATACTTCTTCAGTGCGGATCTGATTCGCTTGTCGGCGACCGTTTAGGGTATTTTAATTTATCAACATATGGACATGGCGCATGTGTAGCATATGTCAAATCTTTTGGTATTCCAATGTTAGTAGTTGGAGGAGGCGGTTATACAAAGACAAGTGTCGCAAGATGTTGGGCATATGAAACATCGATTTTAGTTGATCAAGAAATTTCGAACGATTTACCAGAAACAGATTATTATAACTTCTATAGACCTTCTTATAAGTTACATTTGGTGCCAGAAAAAAAACGTAATATGAATAGTCCGGAATATTTGGAAAACTTGTTCATGCACGTGATTGAAAACTTAAGACATTTGCCAGGATCGCCTTCTGTCCAAATGCAGGAACTACCGCCAAGAGACATGATACTCTCTGTGATGAACGAAAAATGTAAGTACCCAGACGTGAGTAATCAGTTCTTGAGAAGACTGGAAATACAAGAAGAGGAACAAGACGAATACTAAACGATGTGATTTAAGTAACTTTTGAAAAAAAATTCGCCAATTATCATATTTAAATTTATGACCTACACGTTATATATTCCATGGTATCCATTGGATAGGCCTTTTTTCACAATTTGTGCTGTCTTGGGCAATGTTGGCCAATTTATTTTTCAACATTGAATTTGTGCAGTCATTCTGAGGTTTTAATCGGAACATATTTGTAGCCGTTTATTATTTTTTGAACACAATAAACGGTCGTAACAATGGCGAGTTGGAGAGAAATAAGGTAATAACGGGATTGTAATATCATTTTAGGGTTTACCTAAATTTTAATGTTTTTATTCTATTATTTATCTACACATAGATACCACATGGATAATGCCAAAACTGCAAGCCATGTAAGTATATGAATAAATTTTTATAATGAATATCATACATTTCAGGAAGTGTGAAACATTTTCCTTCAGTAACAATTTGGGGTGTTAAAAAGAAAAAAATCAAATGTTATTTAATGATTGACTTAGCCTCATTGAACATAGCATCCATCTTTCTTTTTTCCTTTTTTGGAAGGTTTTTTGCTGCTATTGGTCAACGAATTCTTCAAAGCTTTTAATAGTTCATCGAAAAGCTCGTTAATCCCTGTGTTCTCTTTTACGTTTACTTCGACAACTTGGCAGCCAACCATTTCGGCGAAAGATCGACCTTCAGAAATTGGAACTTCATCAGGTTTGTCAGAAGTTTTTACAGCGCCAATAACACAAGGAAACCTCTTCTTCACCTCTTTGATCTCATTGTAATCATCTTTTAATTTCATGAGGGAAATTAGATCTTCAGTGGAATATAAAAATATAAACGCATCATATTTTGATATACTGCGTTGGCGCAGCTGGTGCACGGAAGCTGAATAAATGTCACTATCGCTGATTTTTATTGTAATTTCTTGACCTTCAAATTCAATGGTTTTGCTGAAATCGTCATCAAGTGTTGGTGAATATTTTTCAGTAAATTCTCCACGAACGTAGTAAAGTATAATATTTGTCTTATGGCATTTTTCATCACCCATCAGCAGAATGTTAATGGTGTCCATTTTAAAATAAATGCCAAATGTCAGAAAATATTGAATTAAGAAATTCGGCTTGTTTGAATGTTTGAACAGGAACGCCACGGATAGCCTTTTCTTGTAAATTTAGTCCATAATATAATATCATATAGAATGTATAAAGTTAATCTTTTTTTAAATAAAAATGTTAAGATAAAATTAATTTTTCGCCGGAATATTTTTAGTGTAATATGTTTTTTTTTTTGAATCGAACGATACAATAAACTATTATATTTCTAAAAAAGTGTATAAATTTGTTAGAAAAACATGATTGATTTTATTTTAAGGAATTTTCTTTAACTCCATCTCATCCATTTGAATATTCAAAAAGAACAAAGACGAATTTTGTTACGTTCCTGTTGCTTTTAAATTTGCATTAAATTTTGCAATTTAAAGATGAAGGTTTAATTTTTGACCGTTTATTATCAGAGGCTGATGCAAGCATCACAAATGAGGTTTTCCAGTAAGGTTGGAAAGAATATATCTTCAATATAAGCTACATATTTAAAGCAGACATAATTGGACCAACAAATTTACAAAAATATATGAAAAACATTAGATATTCAGAACAAATAATAAGCGCATATGACTATTATTTTAGTACATGGAAATTAAATTCATAAATATTAAATTTATAAAAAAAAATTTTTATTTTTTTTATTTGGTGGTATGGGTATAAACGTTCTCGTGAAAACGTTAAAATTTTAAATTTTTTTGGAAATATACGAAATTAGAATTCCATAGTAAAAATATATTTATTTCATACATAGGCAAACTTTTTTTAATAAGAAGAAACATGATTAAATTATATAATAATATAATAAGATATTTTTATTTTATACCCTCAAAAGGGTAAATTGAATTAAAAGTGACATAAGTTCTCAATTTTTTACCTATCTGACACCGAGTAAACTATTCAATTGCAGATGGAAGCTATCAAATTTTGGAAATTAATTCATGAAATGAATTTGATATATTTTTCAAAATTACATACTTGTATCCAAAATTTATCTAATTTCAAAGATTTTATCAAGACAGATTTTTGAAATTTTGCTTATATCAAAATTAATCACAATTATTCCATATTTCAAAAACAGCTCATAGATTTCTCTTGACATAAATTATTTTATTTTTTGTTAATTTTAAGCAAGTATGAACTTAAAAATTTGTTTTAAATTTAAATTTTTATATGTGAAATTGGTTCTCCAATCAGTGATACTTAGAATGATTTCTTGAAAATTATTTCGTACCACTAAAATATCTTACTATCATCATATAGGTAGATTTAAAATATTCACTAAAATTTAAAAATTTTCTGAAATAAAAAAGAAAAATGAATTTTAAGTTTTTGAAACGACCGTTTATTATCCGAGGCGGTCTTTTTGAACGCACCTCTTCAAATTTTGAGTTTATTACACAAAAGTGACAATCAAACATTTTCAGAGAAAGCGACCAATTTAAAACCGTTAATGTTCACCACGATTTCACTTTTTTGAGGAAATGTCCACCACTTCGTATTATACATTTCACGGAAAAGTTCAATATGCAATGTTCCGCCAAACAATCATGAGAGGTGCAATTAAACGTGGAATTCTTGCAGGTGCAACAAATTGTACAGATGATAAAAACAAAGTAATTGCTACATTTGTTGGGGATAAAGACAAAATCAATGACCTTGTTAAAACATTAGGAAGCGGTAAAGTGCTTAATTCATGGAACGCACAAGTTACCTCATACGAAGAAAATGAATCTGGTCTCCCAGTTGAATCGCACGAAGTCACAACAAAAAATGTTGACCAAATTAATTGGCCGGGTGAAGTTGAAATTTACATTTAAAACTAATTTAGTTTCACTTATTTCAAAATACATGAATCGTATCTGTGCATTTTTTTTTAGTATGGTGTGATTTAATTTTGTTAAAGTTTATATGCATTTTCTTTTGTGTAAAAATGATTTGCATTTATGAGCAATTGAAGTGAATGCCTTATATGTAAACAATTAAAATCAACCCCCATATAAGATCAAAAATATTTTGGCGGTGAGCATTAAATCTTTATATATTGCTACACACTTCATTAATTACAAAAAATATTAAATGTTTTTCCATGTCAATTAAAAAAATGCTTTTTATCAATGCTCTTCACTTTTTAATTACAATTCCATAAAAGTAATAAATTTAATTTTAAAATAAATCAATTTTTGTTTCATTACCTATTAGGATATTCTAGTACTGTTGTTGTTTAAATTTTGTAACATATACTTGGGATAATAAATACATTTAGCCATATATGAATTGTTTTTTTAATTAAGTTAATTTTTTTTCTTCAAAAAATTTTTGCAATTTTTAATCGTATAACGGTCTCCAATATGGATAAACAGTCAAAAGTCATATTGAAATCTCATTGAAAAGCGATGGTTCCATAAAAAAACCTCCATTCACAAAATTTTTATACAAAGAAATTTCACAAGGTCCGGATTTCATTTTTCCGTTTTGATTTTTCAACCAGAAAAAAATAAACAATTTAAATTTCGGTGAAGATTGTCCATCGTTTTTGATTGAGAAAATTAAAAATACGGCATTATTTGTATTTTATTGAACAATTTTATCTCTTTATTCTAATCTAAGATCTAATATTTCTAGCAGTTTCAAATTTCTGATAAGGATAATTTTTCTTATTATTAACAATACTTGGTCTTGCAATCCTAAAAGAAGCTTTCCCAAGGTCTACTATCTTGAAGTCGTTTGATCCATTTGAGTGTTTTGCCAACACATTCAAGTTTTTATCTATGAGTAGAGGATTTATATGTGTATTTGTAACAGATCTCGAAGTGTTATATTGTGTTATGATCTTCTTTCCAAGTGGAAGAGGAGGTATTTTTACTCCTGTCGTACGCGATGATCTTAATGTTTTTGGTAATGGTGGAAATGCTTCATGAATTGCATCAGATCTATTCAAATATGGTATCTGTTGGAAGCAAAATGCTTCTCTTTTACCATTCGAACAGATTTTAAGGACACCTGACATATTCTGAGTTGCTCCACAATATTCTGATGCAGAGAAAACAGTAATTCCTTTGCCATGGAACTCTACACCATCTCCTACGCATTCATGACCTCGAATGAAGAGGTCAAAATGGTTGGAATTAAGAAAATCATCTAATACATCATTTCCATATAAATACCCTATACCTCGATGGGAAAGCTCGTAGCCTGATAGGTTTGCCAAGGGATCACTCCAGAGCAGGGTAGCAACAATTTTGTTTGAAAAATCTGTTATTGGTCTTTGCAAAGATTTGATCTGATCGACACTTTCAAGGTTTGGACCAATTCCCCCGTGGGCACAGAGTATTTTGTCATTAATAATTGCAGCAAGAGGTATGTAGGAGAAGGCAGTAACAAAAAATTTGAAAATGGAAGCATCATAAAACAGTCCAAGAGCCTCATCTAAGAATCCATTCCTAGCACAGACTTCTTCGAACTCATGGTTTCCTCTGACTATGTAGATATGGTTTGGGTATAAGTACTTCATGGTAAAAACAAGTACTATAGTTTCCAGAGAGAACGGCCCCCTGTCAACAAGGTCTCCCAAAAACAAATATTTCTGTTGAGGCGGAAAACCAAATTTTGCCAAAATTCTAAAAAGATCAAGTATATGGCCATGGATATCACCTATGATTATAATGTCATCACACTTAAGTTCAAGGCATACAGGCTCTTCTTTAAATGTTTGTTCTAGGCTTTGGCATAAATTTTTCAATAATATTGAAGAAACAAGAGGGAAAACGAGCTGAGCTTTTTTTGTTCCATAGTCCCGCACATCTGTAAGAGTCAATTTCTTCATTAATTCAAGTAAGTGCATGAATGCTTCTTTAGGGTCCATTGAACAAAATTTGGGATTCAAAATCTTGCATTGAATTTTGAAAATTATACCAACTTTTTGAGAGATTTTATAAAAAACAATTATGGGTTACCCAGCAGGAACGAGCGAGACCAAGCCGCTTAATTTATCACAATTTTTTGTATGCATCCACAACTTACGGTAATTTAACTCAAAAATTAGGAGAACCTTTCAAATATTTTGAAAGGCTGCGTGGGAAAAAACCTTTCCAGAAACCAGAATCAGTAAAATGCCACTAAGCGTAACTTAATATCTATTCATATTTGAGGTAAGTAAAGGAAGAAATATTGAACTTTTTATAAAAATGTGGAATTTTTACTTGCAAATAAGCATTTTTCGTTTCGATCCAAGGGCTATACGTTTATTTTTATATTTGAAAAAGTTGATTTTTATGATATCGGTAACTCAGGTTGCAACCGCCTTTCGATAATGGTTTTAATCAGAAAGTAAAACAGAATGACAACTTTCATGGTTTTATAAATATATAACGAATTGCAGTTAGTTCTTAGAAGTTGCGAACAATTAAAATTTCAAAACATCACTTTATTTTTTTTACAAACAATAATGTTATTCTAAAACAGATAACAAACATATTGACTTTTGTGCAATTACTTCATTTTCGCTTTCAGTTAAGCTTTGCAATATTTCATATCCTGAGCACTCTGCAAACTCATTCACAAAATTCTCAATTTTGTCACATGCAACAAAAGATTGCAAAACGCAACGCAACGCATCCAAAGCTCTTTCTGTCATTTGGTGATTTCCAATATTAGTTTCAATCATCTGAATAAATATCGGAAGTATTCCAAGCTCAACTATTAGCATTTTTTGTTGTATGTTTCCGTTTTGAATCAGCACCAAAAATGCTTCCATTGCGGCTTCTTTTGATTTATATGATCCATCATTAAATATTATTTCGAGTGCAAGATTTACTCCAACTCTCAAAAGCTCCTCGATTACGTATTCATATTTAAAGCATGTTCCAAAAAATACAGCTGCTACAGTGTAAAATAAATCATCTTCATTCACACAATTGATGACATGTGATGCGAAAGCGGTTATTATGGAAAGTGACGGCAATTGAATTTTGGCGTATTCAATTGAAATCAAAAAAGATTTTGTTCTTGTTATTTGTGAATCTGCGCAACGAACAACAAAATCTAATAGGCCTAAATTATTAAATGGAATAAACCAATTCGAATGTAATGTTGTTATTTCTAAAATTGTTGAAATAAGATCGTTTGTGAATTGATGAAAAATATTTTGTTGAATTATTATTGAAATAATTTTGATGTTATTATAAATGCATTCATCAGATAATGGAAATAAAAGATAGAAATGAATAAAGCTAATAACAAAAGTGATAAAATCGGAATTGAAGCTAAAAACATCAAAAAATTGTAGTTGAATCATTTGAAGCATTGAAGAAAGAAATTCAGTTGGTAGAGAAAGAGAATTTAAAACGGCTTGAAAAAAATTAGATGCGTTCTGATCAACGACTAAGAAAACATCGTTTTGCATTTGAAAGATCATAGATAAAAAATTTATATCATTATCACTCAATGGTAATTCTGATATAACTGCAGTACAGATAGTGAACAACCTTGAAAAATATTCCAATTCTTGAGGAGTTTGGAGGACAAAGTTAATTAAATTAATGATCGAACATTCACTACAATTTTTTTCAAATAAAATATTTGGTACTGAAACATGTTTTCTATTTGTTTCATTTTGATTTATTTGGATATCAAACATTTCCTTTAATTTTTTAATCATTAAAACTTGAGTATCTTCCTGCAATTTAAAAGCATCAAAATGCAGAAAATATTTTGGTCTGTTAATACTTAAATTCATTTTGCATTTTTGTTTATAGGAAATCATTAGGATTTTGGAATCATGGCACTTTTGGATAAACTTTCGTCTCTGTTTACCAAGAAGAAAACTTACTTGAACGTATTTATTAAATAAAACCAAGCACAAAAACATACACACACAAGTGATATCTTTAAGTTACATTTATCAAGGTTTAAAAAAATTGTGTATTATTTTCATTTGTTTACTCAGTCTTTTCCTTGATCATTTTGAGGATTTCGGATTCACCTGCATCGATGATAGTAATAACAGATGAGCGGAAATATTTACCGCATGCTGTACCGAGGTCAACATTATCACCATCAAAAGGAAGGATATCACATTGACTGAGCATTGCATAGTATTCGATTAAAGACTTCTGTGATGGAGCAATGTTTGATGCGAAGATAACAAGTTTGGCCTGGCCTGAACGAAGAGTTCTGAGTGTCTGTTCAATACCAAGGCTATATTTTCCTGATTTTGTAACAAGACTAAGGCTGCTGATAATTGATTCACGAGCTTTAGTGATGTTTTTTCTTCCCATCCTGATAAAGGCAAGACCATGTCATAACCGCTATTTCCATTGGAAAATGAAAAAGTGCAGGAACAGACGGGGCACCCCTTATCTCGGGAGAATACGTTATGAGCGAAATTGTTGTTTTCCCAGAACAATTTTCCTTCGATGTAAGGCAACAACGCAACAATCCACGACGCCGTCTAACAATTAAGAACTGCGGAATTATGGCATCCAAAATAACCATTTCAATACCAGATACAAACTTTTTTACGATTACAGACAGTCAAGGCAGGACTATCACTAGCAAACACACTATAAACATGATTCCAAATTCATCCGAATATTTTTTTATCCAAAAGAAATCCAATGTAAGCATTGTTCCGGAAGATCAAATTGTTATTTCTAGTGGTAACAAGATTCACACAATCAAATTAAAACCAACTGTATCTATGATATCCTTAGATGATTTAGAATCAGTAGCATCGAATGATATTCAATCGTCAAGATCTGTTCTATCAGATAAAGCCAAAGCTACACCAACTAGCACACCCAGGCAACAAACCTTCATGTCTCCGCCAGATTCCAAAACATCTAATTCAAAGCAAAGTAAAATTTCTCGAATCAAACCACCATCAAAAAAGATAACTCATATTGAAAATACGACAAATCCACCGAAGCAGCCATTACACAACAAAGATGCCGACATTCTTGAGTTCACAGCTTCTGAATTTGAGATTCCAAAGACGAACAGCATAAAAGAAGAAAGTTCTTCATCTAACAGTGACGCCACTTCAGACGTTGATGTTCTTGAGCAATCTCTTCATGTAAAGTTTGCACTAAAAGATGACTCATTTATTCCCCGACCACAAAGTCTCTCAAAGCAAATAAACTGGTACAAAAAAGATGCGTTTAATGATGTTGAAGAGCCGAACTTCTCATTTGAGCTTGCAATGACTGGAAGCAAAGACGATCCAATCTTTTGCATTGATGGCGATTATTATGATTCCTCAGGAAGGCTTCTTAGTGTTCAACAAGGCAAACCGCGTGCTGTTTTTGTGACGGAAGATGGTTATGTAGAATAAGAAAAATTACTCTTTCTTCTTCTTTGTTGAACCCAGGAGATCTTTGTGGAACAACACCGACTGAACTGTTCAATTCTTCATCATTATGGATAGCAAGCATGATGATCATCAGCTCGAGCTTCATTTCCGGTAAGTTTGAATGTAGGGTATTCTGGAACTGCGGACATGAAGACTTCACGAAGGAAACAATGTAAACGGTCAACTGTAAATTGAGTTCCTGCGCCAAGGATGTAGGCTTTCTCTATCAACAGATGTTTTTGTGGCTGCCTTCTAAACACCTTTCTTAGCTGGCATAAAAAATTATGAAATAATGACATCAAATTATAGAAACCTCAACTCATTTATTTAGAAGTGACTACCATATATATGTAATTACATATATTTTGAGTGCTCTACATTTAATTTCTCCTTTTGAAAATTATAGAACTAAAATGGCAGTTGATTTCATTCAAATATATTGGTTCAAAAAATTATTACCTAAAATGGCATTTTAACCTTCCTTTTTCTCAACAAAAAAACAATGTTTCATTCACCAGTTATCAAAAGATGTTTGTATGTTTGACTATACCAATGAGTTAAAAAGAATTTTTAATATATCTGTAGATGTCATATCTGAACTCGATTTGAAAATTTCTTGCTTACTAATTGTGACACACAATATGAGTAAAAAAAAATAAACAGAACGGTGTTTATTATTAAATTTATAAATTTACTCATGAATGAAAGAGGAAATTTTTTCACAAATGTCACATCACATGTCGTGAACTTTTTGAATTGTTAATAGAAATAATATGATATTAAGGATTTAAATTTTTGATTTGATAATCAACAGCAACCTTTACCATCCTTCTCTGGCTTTTGGTCGACAGCAATTTCAGACGAAAGATCGTCCTCAAAATGTAAACCTGGAATCATGGCAGCACGCGTAAACAAATCAGAAACACCCATTCCAGTCTTTGCAGATACTTCTATATAAAACTCTGCTTCAATTTCTTGTGCATATCTTTCTCCTTCTTGTTCGCTAATAACTCTTTGTATTGTTAAATCTGATTTGTTTCCAACCAGAACAAATTTTACGTATTCTGGTGCTCTTGTTTGAAGAAGCTTAACAAAGCTTCCAATTTGGTTCAAAGATTCATGGTTTGTCAAATCAAAAACAAGAAAAGCAAGTGCAGCCCCACTAAAATACATTGGAGCTAAAGATCGGTACCTCTCCTGTCCAGCTGTATCCCATATGTTGAAATCAACTTTCGATTCGCCAGTATCAATTTCAACTCTACAATTGGCAGCACCAACTGTTGCTTCTTCACCTTCTGTAAAGGTGTTGTTGACAATTCGAGCAATGATACATGTCTTTCCGACACCTGCATCACCGGCAAAAACTGCCTTAACTTTTCTCATCTGAGTTTTGCGGTTACTTCTTTTTGAATGAACCATACGGTTACAAATATGGAATCTTCCCGCGAGAAGAGTATCGAATTCTTCTGGGGATAAATCTTAATAAAAAAACAAATATTACCGAAAAAAATTTGATTTGTTCTTAGATTAGGTTAAGTTCGAATATAAAAAAAAAAAGATACCAAATATCAAATTTGCTAAATAAACTAGATGAAAAATTAATCATTGGAAACTCATAGACTATTTATGTTTTACGTACAAAAATGTTTTATTATCTTGAGTCTGACTTTTTTGGCTGTTTACTTTGCCATTTGTCGTACGATTCGTTTTCAATTGAACGATTCGTAAACATTTGAAAATATGCCAAACCGTTTTTAATGGGGCTGTTTTTTGCTCTTCAAATTTTCTCGAACTGTATTTTTGTCCCCTATTCCAAAACAAGCACACCTAAATTTAAAAATTACACGGACATTGAATTTCAAGATGTAATCTCCCAAAATCCTGTTGTTTTAGCTTTAGTAATTGGCCCACATCCACACCCTCTATCAGAGCAAGCTCAATATTTATTTTCAAACTCACTTAATATTTTCTCTAAGCGTGCGTTGTTTACTTTACTTATTTCTTCTGATGTTCCTCAACTTGTATCTACCTTTCAATATGAAAATCCTTTTCTCGTACTATTTCAATCGGGCAGAATATATAACTCATGTGAATGTCCAACTAGTGAAGATGCATTTATGTTTCTACTTAACAATTGGCTTATTGAAAATCGTGGGCCTGTCAAAACTCTAAATGATTTAAGGGCAACATTATCTTCAACATTATACACACTCATAAGCAAAGAAAAATATGTTAATGATGCTAATTCTAATTTATATCTTGCACTTCCAGAAATTGGTTCGTGCGAATTAATTACAGCTAAACCCGAACTTTTTGATGAACTTAATATGTCTAATGAAATGTTTTTGCTATTTCGTTCACAAGACCTTACAATTGTTCCTGTTCAAAATAGTACATCTTCGATATTAGAAAAATCAATTCCATTATACAAAGAATTCACAAAATATGATATAATGCAAGAAAACATAACATTTGCTGCTATTTTTAGTCGAGGATTTGAAAAATCTTATCACGAAAATTTGTATCAATTATCAAATCTATTTCCAAAAATCAGGTTTGGAGTAGTTCCATATCATTTATATCCAACCGTGCAACACATTTTCCCTAACGATATTACTTTTCCTAACTTTTATGTTTTTAATCCAGATAATGGTTATTTCTATCCACACGACAAATTGTTTGATAACGTTGAATTCAGAAGCGATGAGTTCCTTGTCAAGGCTAAAGAATATATCAACGACATCATGACTGATAAAATTGCAAGACAATATTTCAGCGAGGAAATACCTGAAATTATCGAAAATGAAAGTGTCCAAAAAATTGTTGGGTTAACTTACAAAGATTTCATAGAAAACGAGAGCTACGATGCAGTCGTTCTCTACTCACCAGAATTTGGTCCAAAAGAAGTTTTCCAAATGTTTATCGAAACCGCCGATGAAGTGGCAAAAAGTGGCAACGATAAAATAAAGTTTGGAATTTTGGATCCGATACGAAACGCTTCACCTTTAGGTTTTCCTGTTTTTGTTCAAAGGCCACACATCGAAATATTTCCAAGAGGATCTAAGAATAACTCAATGCCAATGCTATCCTTAATGAATCGAAATGGATTTTTGAGGTTTTTGAATGATTGCTCAACATCAAAAATTGATCTCGATATCCCTGAATTGACAAAGGAAGAGGCATTAAAGGAAACAGACGAACTAGCTCCGAAATATGAGTTACTACCAGAGAACATTAAACAGAAAATACAGAAATATGTGGAAACAAAATTGGAGAAATTAACAAATTTGAATCCTTTTGCTGTAATTTTGTAAAAATTCATTTGTAAGTGATTACTTATATATAAATTTTCTAATTGAGGGTGTAGTTCTGGAAATTTGGCAAAAGCATCAAATCATTTGATGAAAAAAAAAGAAATCAAATAAATATCTATATCATTTATATCAAATTTCCCATGCTCAAGAAGTAATTTCACGATTTCAGTATGACCTTGTGAAGATGCTTTCATAAGTGCTGTTTCAAATAATTTAGATAATTTTCAAAAACTATTTTGAAATTTTAAATTATTAAAATAAATTTTAGATTAAACAAATAAATATTTCTACCATTAATATCAATTCATTCCTGTTCAAGAAAGTATTTTACAATTTCAACATTACCTGATTTTGTAGAGTATATTAAAAAATTTGTATTTTGATTATTTATATGAAGATATTTAATAAGGAATAAATTTCCTATTTTTATTTCTTTTACAATATTTTTATCATCATATTGGATTCCTTCTCCTTCCAAAAATAATAAAAGTTCGTAATTACCACTAGTAATAGAGATTTTTTGTAAATAATTAAGCATTTTTTTCTCAGCTTGGATTGATTTATCAATAATTTTGTTTTCATAAAGATATTTAAATATATCATTTTGATGATATTTAATTGCAGTTTTATCTACATCTTCTAATGATGAATGATTTTGTTCACAAAAATGAAATATTTCTAGATGGCTCAATAATTTTATTAAAATCAAAGTTTGTTTGTGATGACATTTCTTGAAGTTTTTCGATTTCATCATTACGAATGATTTTTGCAATTTCATTCGGATTATGTCCTTCTTTAACATATTGTTTATGGAGTTCAAAATCATTCTTTGATAGTTTTTCATAATTTTTAATAAAAGCATTATTAAATATATTATATGGATACATTCTTTTATTTTCCTCTTCTGATTTATAGTGTGCAAAATATTTTGTTCCCATATTTTTGATGATGTTTTTATCTATTAAATTTTCTGTAATCATTTCATTAATAATATAGGGTGTCCAACCCCAAGTGTAGCATCTCATTATACAAATAAAATTTAAATGAACTAAAATAATGATTAGAATGTTTACTTGATATACTCTCCTTTGGTATGTATTACTTGTTCCAATCTCCTTTCCCATTCTTCGAAAACCCGTTTTAACATATCGGTTGGAATTTGTTGTAAAATATCAGTTATACATTTTTTTACCTCCTTTCTTGATTCGTATAACTGACCTTCCATTTTATTTTTGATATAGCCAAATAGGAAGGAGTCTGATGGTGCTATATCTGGTGAATAAGGAGGATGAGGTGCTCTTTTAAGACCTTTAATATTCATTATATTAGTTGTGTGCTTCGATATGTGAGGACGTGCATTATCGGCATGGACGGTTAATCTTCTTCCTTCATTATCTAGATATCCCCCATTTAATTTTGAAAGTTCCTTAATAATATTATTTGCATAATACTTCGAATTAAATGTTTCGCCTTTTGGAAGAAAGTTAATAACCTTTATTCCGCTTGGATTCCAAAAAGTTGTCAGCATAATTTTTTTATCTGTTAAAACCTTACCTGGACGTGTTTGAGGCTGACTTCCGATGGGTATCCATTGTTGAAATAGATAATATGAATATTCAAACCAAGATTCGTCTCCTGTAACGAAATATATATAATTGTTATGTTTGGCTGAATTCAGAATCTTAAAAAATGCCTTTGAGATTGTTACTTTTCGAATTTATTGTTTTTCTGAGAGACTGTGGGGAACCCACTTTAAATGCATGCTTACATAAAAAAGCATATTTGTTAAATGATAATATACCGTACTTTTTGGAATCCTCGTAGTGTTAGCTATATAACGAACAGATGCAAATGGCTCTTCATCAAGTACATACAAAATTTTTTCATTAATGATTTTGTGTTCATCGAAATTTGCATTTGAAGTTTCCTTGTTAACGGTTTTTGATGTTTTGCAATTTCTAATATATTTTGTAATTGTTGAATATGAAATACATTGATCTTGAAGAGTCAATTTCATTTCTGTATATATTGATTTTTTATTTTTCCCTTGTAAGTGTAAGAAAATCGCAATTGATTTCTGATCGAGTTCCATTTTGAACTTTTTGAGTATTTTAAACGTATATTTTTTCCAATTTTCTATCAAAAACATTCAAATATCTCATTATATCTAATTTTTTATGAAACTTCATATTTATAAACAATAAAATGTTATATTCATATATTATTTATATATATTTATTAATGATTATATATGCTCACATATGGAGATGCTACACTTAGGGTTGGACACCCTATTTAATATGCTTCTTGCTTTTCCATTTTCGATATGTAATTTGAAAAAATTGGAATGATCTTAGGTATATTTTCATTTATTTCTTCTTCTTTCATTTGAATAAATTGTAAAAATTTTAAGTATATATCAAATCCATTCTTTCTTGGACAGAATACAAAATAAATCAAATTACAAATGACAATATTAATATATGGTAGGTATATAATGCGCCTGAATTTGTGGATTCTCAAAATCCTAGATATATAGTAGTACAACAATGTAAGTGTAAATTTAAGGAATATTTAGTATCTGATGTTTCAATGCATGCTGATTTCATTGAACGTGACCATTATGAAGATTATTTTTGTATTTATACGAATGAAAATAGAACTAAATATAAGAAATATGAATATAAAAAGTAGAAAACCAAATTTTAAAATATGGTTTAAAGAAATGAATGGTAAAGAAATTGAACCAGAATATTTTATGTTAGAATTATTATTAATTTATTAAATAAAAATCATTTTTTAACAATGTTTACTATTGAGAATGCTATGAAAGGTATAAAAACTAATGTTGTTGAAGCTTCTGAAATTATTGATAAAGATGATTTAGAAGAAGTTTTAGAAAATTATCCTACAAATGACCAAATAACAGAAAAACTTAATACTATAACTTCGATTACATTACCTCAATTATACTATAATAAATCACAATCAGATGAAAAATATTCTACCAAAAGTCATACTCATAATACAATAAATAATGATTTAACAGTAAATGGGAATGTACAAGTTACTTCATTAAATGGTTTTCAATTGGCAACTTCAGGAGGTGGTAAATGGGATACAAAATTATATGTACCATCTATTATTACATTAAAAGAAGATGGTGTTGTAGAAGTTGGTCAATATATTGATATGCATAATAATGCAGATTATGATAAAGATAATACATGGAGAATAACTGCTAATACTAATTCATTAGATTTTAAATCAAAAACTGGTTCATTATTAAGTTTTGGAAGTAATGGTAATATTAAATGTGCAACTATTAATAATGTAGATATAACTAAAATATCTTCAAATGATCATAATCATGATGAGATTTATGCTAAAAAAGATCATGAACATACAAACTATGCTTCAACAGAACATACTCATAGCTATAACGATTTAAATGATAAACCTGAAACATTTCCACCTTCAGACCATACACATAGTTATAATGATTTAACAGATATTCCTCCAGTAGAAGCACACATGCATAGTTGGGGTGATTTATATGGCATACCTGATGCATTTGTTCCTGTAGAACATTATCATGATACTAGATATGCATTGATTGATCATACACATCCTGAGTATGCTTCAAAAGATCATAATCATGATACAAAATATGCTGCATCAAATCATACACATAGTTATAATGATTTAACAGATATTCCTATAGGTTCAAATACAGAAGATATCCATTGTTCAACAATTAATGGTTTTGCTTTAGATTCATCTCCTGCAGATTCAAATTTAAATATTGATGTTCCTTCAATTGCAGTTATTAAAAAAGATGGTGTTTTAGAAACAGGTCCTTATATAGATATGCATACTAGTGATGGATATGAAAATGATTATAGTTTTAGAATACAATGTAAAGGGAATGTTATGGAATTTATACCAACACTAAAAGGTTGCAATGGTTTTTATTACTCAGCAGCTTTTGATTCATTAGGTTGTACTAACTTAAATTGCTCTAAAATTATGTACTCTGTAACAACTAATGGTATTGATAATATAGGAAATATAAAATCCAAAACTGGTCAATTCGATAGTTTAGAATCTACTAAATTAACATTATTTCACAGTATAATTGAAGAATCAGGTAATACATATCAATTATTATGGAGAATTTATGGATGTACACCTACTGCAGATAAAAAATATGGAAGATTATATTTTGAATCTGTAACACAAAAGAAACAAGATAATGGTACCTTTTCTGATACATATAGTAAAATATATTATATTGCAACTACATTTAATACATTCGAAGGAACTGGAGGTCTTGAACAAATAAATACAACTATTATTCATAATGCTCCTGTTTCAGAAGACTTAACACAATTTCAAATTGGTTCACCAGTATTTTGTACAGGTAATGTTTTTTCATTAAAAGAAAATGGTATATATACTTCAAATACATCTACAACAGATTGTATACCATCAGTTAAAACATCAGGTACATATAAAGAATATTTAGGTATATGTGTATCTAAAAATGAAAAAGGTTACAAAGCATCAATAGGTGTTTTAATTAAAAGAGAAGTAGAAATTTTACAAGATACTATTGATTTTGCAACACATGGAGATTTTTATTTTAGAGTAAATAATACTGCAGATTATGAAATTGGTGATGTAGTATTATTTGATGGTAATAAATTATCAGATGATTTAGTAATAATCACAAAAATATTAAATTCAATAGTTGGTAAAGTAACAGGTAAAATAGATGAACATTTATTAAGTGTATTTAAAGAATAAAAAAATATTTTATTTCATTTTATTTTTTTATATGGATCCAGTTTATAAAAGAAAGAGAGAAATACAAGATTCATTCGAAAAATTGATTAAAAATGAATTAAATAATCAAAATTCACAATTAAAAGGTAATTTGAGTCTTAAAAATTTTATTAATTTTTTGAATGAAAAATATAATAGGGAGTTTAATTTTACACCTGAATTTAATACTGGTACAAAGCCATTAGTTGAAACATACAACAATTTAGTTAATTATTATATAGATGTGAGCTTAGAAAGAACAACAGATGAACAATTTAATAATAAACAATTTGACGATTATAAGCAATTTGAATATAATTTTATTAAACTTTTTATCAATACTGAAAAAATTACACCTATTAATGGAAAAATTGGAAGAAAAACAATTCCAGAGCATCATGAATATTATATTAGAACGATTATCAAAAAATTGAATGAGATGTTTGCACGCAAAGTTTTTGAAGCTAAAAAAAAGCCTCTCAAATTTAATAAATATTGTGAAGAATTAAGGAAATATTTATATGGTATTGAAATAATTGATAATAAAATTGGGAACGTATTTACATTCGATTCTGCTTATAGTAATTATTTGTTACAATATTTTAGTAAATTTCCTTATGACAATATATATAGAAATTATAATATTTATGAAGATTCTAAGAATTCACCTTATATTAACACAGGTTTCAAATCTCGTTCGAAAAACAAATATTTATTTGATAACTATTTACTTCCATATCATATTGATTATTCAAAATTAGATCCACAATTTAAACCTAATATAAATTATTTTCCTTATAAAAGAAATAAAAAATATCAACTAAAATATATTGGTAATAATGGTGAATATCAAATGGATTTATTTTTTTCTGGTTATGATGAAACCACTAAAACAGAAACAAAATATTGTTATTTATTAGCAGTTGAAATTAGGTCTAGATTTTTATTTTATGCCTATACTAATACAAAAATAAATGATAAAATAACTACAAAGAAATCAATAGAATCTATAGCTAAAGCTTTATTTATTTTATATAATGCAGGATTTAATCCTAAAATTATACATTGTGATTCTGAAAAATCATTTTTATCGAAACCTTTACAATATATAGCAGCACATTTATCTGGTGTAAAAATAATTCCAGTAAAAAGAATAATTTTAGAAGATAAATCTTATCCTATTCATACTTCTTTAGCTATAATAAATAGAATTTGTAGAACCATTAGAGATATGGCTGATAATATGGGTTTAAAAGAAATAGATCCATATCATATGAAGAAAATTGTCGGTAATTATTATAATTCTTATCATAAAACATTAAGCCAATTAAATCACAAAAAAATTTCACCAATAGAAGCTTTTAATCAAAGAAAATCTTTTGGTTTAGAATTACATAAATTAAATGATAAAATTATAAATCAAGAAGGATTTTATTTACCTCCTGGTACAACAGTAACAGTTTATAACACAGATCAACTAAAAAAGAGATCAAAAAT
The DNA here is from genome assembly GCF_020186115.1 of Histomonas meleagridis. Classification (NCBI taxonomy): domain Eukaryota; phylum Parabasalia; order Tritrichomonadida; family Dientamoebidae; genus Histomonas; species Histomonas meleagridis. The sequence continues at coordinate 433,765 of NW_027150896.1, forward strand.
ATTATCAGATATTTTTATAGTAAATAATTTCGAAAAAGGTAAATATAATATTTATAATGAAAAAGGTATAAAAATGTCAGTACCAAGATATTTATTAAATCCTGTGCCTTATCCTATTAATCTTAATAAATAAATACTTTTTCTAATGATATATTAAATTCATCCATCAATGTGTAATATTCTTTATTATATTGAGAACTAAAATCATAACCATTAATCTTAATTGAATTAACTTTTTTAATTGGATTTACATGTTTTAAACATCCAGGTTCAGGATCTTCATAACTTAATCTAACTTGATTAAAATCAATTTCTAATATTAAACTTATAGCTTGTACTAAATCATTAGCATTAATAATAATTTTTCCACTATTATCAATTAAATTTGCTATTAATTTCATATTATTTGTTTTTAATATCGCACTAAATGTCAAAGCTATATGTATATATAAAGCACTAGCATTATCAGTATTAAGTTCAGTTTCTCTTGTAATTATTTTTGGTGTTTCTTCATTAACTTCAGGATAATGTGCTGGTGTTTCACTATTGTTATTATTAATAATAACTTTACAATTAGCACTAGAACTATTATGTTCAGTATTATTCTTCCCTACATGGGGTGAGAAATCACTTATTTTAATCATAAAAAAATGATGATTTTAAAAAAAAATTTTCTTTATTTAGAAACCGCGATCACTGTCAATATATGTATATAATGATGTTTTAACATCTGCAAATTTATTCTTATCTAGTAAAATTTCAGAAAATGCTTGCTTTGAAGCGCTTGTCCAATAGTTTTCTCCTGTATCTTCTCTAATATATTTCTTAGCTGTTTTCTCATCTTTAATATTTTGACCTGCCAATATCTTATTCATTCTTGTTTTTATAATGTCATTATAAAATTTAGCAGATACACTAAGTATTGGAAACATTCCTTTAATCATAGCTAACTTTACAGGAAGTTGTTCATCATCAGCATTATTCTTTTGATAATCTTTAAGATAATCATTATAAATTGGCTTAATAACATATCTAGTAAACACTTGATTTGCTGTTCTCCTTTTTGGTTTGTGTGTTTTATAAACATCTCTAACACCTGTATCTTGATAATACTTTAAATTAAATTTATCAACAGTATCCATAATTTGTCTACCTTCTGGGGTAGGTTCTACCCTAGGATCATCAAATGGCTTATTATCATCATATGAAACTTTTCTTATATATTTATCCATAAATTCATCGAAATCCTCTATATGTTGACCTTTTGCTCTCAAAAGTTTTCTATTTTGTGGACTACCATATTTTTGTTGTAAAAATCTTATATATTGACTTTCATAGGGGTCATGTTGTTTAACTGTCCATCCATTTACAAATTTTGCTCTTTTATGTTGATCTGCAACTATAACATCTGGAATACCATTTTTATTTATATCTTCTTCAATTGCAGTCCAATGATATCTTGGATCCTTTTTATCTTTATTATGTTTTTCAACTAATGCTCTTGCTCCTTCTATTGTTTGAAGCTCTCTAATTTTTTTAACATCTTTCTTTAAATCAAGAATAAGATGTGCTAATGTATCCATATTTTCATCCAATATAACATTACTTCCTCCAGTATATTTATATTTATTCTTATCTTCTATAAAATCATACATTTTACCACCAGGAGTTCTAATGTGATATTCAGGAGGTCTTGGAGGTGGTGGTAAACTTTTGGTATTTGTTCTTCTTTTTTGATATTTTCCGTCCACTTTTTCATAACCCAATGGTGGAATTTCGTTAGACAAAATTGGTTTAATGTCGTCGATAGTTATTGTTGGCTGCACTGATGAAAAATGATCTTCATATTCTGTTTCTTCCAAAGCATCATCCTTTAGAACTTCTGGATGAAATGGAGCTAGTTCGTCAAAAAACGGATGTTGAATATTTTGTAAATACGTCAATATATTGTCCCATAAAGTATTCTCATCTATATTGGTTGTTTTTAATGTTCGCCATATTTTTATTTGATTATTAAGATCATTTATAGTTTTATTGGATTGATTATTTCTCCATTGTTTTAAGTTTTCAATAGCGGCACTCATATCGACCCCAAGCACATTGAGATAAGTAGCTATTTCATTATCTATACCCTGTTGGCCTTTTAACATTAAAAAAAAATGAATTTTAATTTTTCATTTTTTATTCAATTTTTATTTTTTGATTATTCACGTCGACGATCATTTTTTGATGTCCTGTCAGTTTTTGATAAACTGAATAAATTCGATCTTTAGTATAAGGCAATGGTATTTGAGCTATCATATAACTTAATTGTTGTTTAGAGAAATTAGGAAATATAAATATAGTACTTACATTAGCTTTAACTTCAGCAGGTAAAGATTTCCAAAATTGAACAGCGAAAAATACAGAACATTGAATATGAGCTAATTTAGTAAATAATTGATTAAAATAATTAGTAGGTTTTTTAAATAAAGGACTATTAGCACAATCTTCAAAAAATATTATAGTATGTAAAGTTAAATTATTATAATTATTAATATATAATTTTTCAAATAATTCATTTATTTGCTTATCTACTATTTTATTTTCCCAATGATTATTTTTAATTTCATTATAAAATTGTTTCCATTTTAATATATCTTTAACTATTTCTTCTGCTTGATTTTCAGCTACATATAAAATTGGGATTTTAATTAAAGGTTTTAATGATTCAAATGTAGGATCATTTTTTAATCCATTTTTATTAATATAAATTAATAAATGAGTTCTAGGACTAATATTACTAATTTTAATAATTTCTCTAATTATACATTGAGTTTTCCCACTTCTTTGTCTACCTACTGCTATATCTAAAGAATTATAAGGTACATTCACTTCTGGATGAATTTCACTTATTAATTCTTCATTTAATTTAAATTTATTTTTATATAAACAATAATCAATCATATTATCTATAGCATCAATATTAATATCGTTTTCCATAAAATAAAATAATTTCATAAAAAGCATTTTGTCACTTCATTATTTTTTAATGGAAGCTCTTTATACATGCTTTGCACAAGAATTTAAAGATTGTGATTTTAGTGCTATAAATATTAAACCTTCCTTTTCTATTGTAAAAAATAAAAATGTAATAACAGTAACTGTAACTGTGTATAATAAATATCATAATTTATTAAGAAAACAAATTTATAAATTTATAGATGAAAAATATCATCCTACTATAAAGAATCCTTTACAAAATATAACACCAGAACAATTAGATCAAGCTTATCAGATATCTAAAATGGAATTATTAAATCAAATATTTAATGATGATTTTAATAAATATAATGCTTATGTAAATAAATTAAATGTTTTACAAAATTATGCTAACTCAATAATGCCTCAATAATTTTTCGTAATTTTTATGGATAGGAGATCAGTGTTAAAAAAATGAATTGATTTTGATCGTATTTTCCCACTTTTGAATTAACGATAGATTCAATTTTTACAGTTATGTACTAACTTAAGATATAAATTAATTTTCGAGATCATGGGATACGATCAGTAAACTATTTAAACAAAAAAATATTTGATAGTACAGTCTTTATTCAGTTCAAAAAGTCATTGTGATCAAAACTTTCATACAACAACATAATCGTTATTCAATTTTATGATCGTATATTTCTTAATTGCTAACCGAAGTACTTAATATTTGAAAGGGTTTTGTTTCAAAATAATAAAAAATATATCAAAAAGTTTAACTGTATTGGAATATTCAGAATCACCTCACAGCTAAAAATGGAATATCCAGTTTAAAGCATCTCTGCGCCACGCATTCAGAATGGGGTGGTGTCTTTCCTGGTGCATTGGGGCACAGGAGAGTTCACTAGAGAACCCCTGGAATGCTTAGTACCAGGAAGTCTTGATCTTCTTTATGATTGGATCAAGAAACATGAACCGTATTTAAAATCGGAGATGGTTCATACGATGTATGAACAAATTGAAGAAGCACTCAATTAAAATTGAGTAAATAAAAAAAATACTTCTAATTTTTTTTTTTTTTTTTTAATATAAATAAAATTGAGATCTAATTTTAAATAATTTTTATTCAATAACCATCAGGAGTACCATTAGCATAATATTTCGATCCATTATGTAAATCTAATGTGAAATAAGTATCACGACAAATGAATAATTGAGGGGGAGGTGGATGATTTCCAGCATCATCAACATTATAATAAGTATCGTTAGCTTGAGTATATATAGGTTGCCCCTTAATTTGTATCGGGATGTTTTGACCGTTAGAGTATAAGCCGTCGAATACGTAACCACCACGCGAACGTTCACATTATATATTAAGCATAAAAGAAGTAGCATCACTTAATGTATTATTATATCTTGTACCATTAGAAGCATTTCTATCCATAGTTAAAGAATCTTCGAATTCTTTAGTACATTGTATACCACCATCTAAATCAGAAGCAACTAATTGATATTGTAAAAATCTTGCACCTAATGTAGAAATAGGTTCATCAGGATAATTTTGACCTGCAATAGTTAATTGTACATTATTATAAATAGGATTATCAAAACAAGTATAATCATTAGCATGTTTTTGAAATACAACTGTAATAGTTGTGACATTAAATAAAGGCATATTAATAGTAGATTGTATACCAGATTCAGTAGCAGCTAAAGCAAATGCATTATAATCTAATTGTTGTGAAGGAATTACTAAACCTCCAGGTTGTTGAAGTATTTGAGCTATTTTATTTAAAGTTTCTTCTTTAACTCCAAATCCAAACATATTAGATTTACATGAAAGTACAGTTAAACCTGTACAATATAAAGAAACATTCTCAGTTGCAGTATCAATAGTATGATTAGTTTCAGTATCACATTTAAATGTAGTAGTTATATTAGCAGAATTACCTATTTGAGTAAAACCATGAGTAAATAAAGGTAAATTATTAAATGTAGCATTAATAGAAGAATCTTCTAAAAAATTCTTTAACTTCTTTAATTTTACGTGGATCTACTTGACACCAAACTAAACCATTTTGTTTAACATAAAACTTTAATTCAATATCACCAACTAATCTATTTGGATATAAATCAAATGCTTGTAAAGCTAATATATCTTCAAATGGAAGATTCATTTCAAATTCGATATCATGTTTATTTCCATCTGCAATTGTATTTAAATCAACATAAGTACCACAAACAGATTGAGAATATTCTGAAACATTTTCATATAAAGAATGTGTATATTTTCTAGTTTTCTTTTTCAGCATAGGGTTTAATTGTAGAATAACAATAACCTTCACGACAACATTCATTTTGTTGATAACCAGTAGAAATATTATTAGACATAATTTGTAATTGATCTAATAATTGATTAGAACTCTTAAAACCTATAAATATTTTAGCTAAATTCTCAGGATCTTGTAAATTACCAGATGAAATAGCTCTTGATAATTGTACAGTTATTCTTATTTTAAAATTAATAAAACCTTCAGTTATTTGTGATACCATATGATCACCATGAGTGATTCTTAATCTAGTTTCTTGTGATTGATTAAAAGGTGCATTTTGATCATGACAATCTTCAGTTCTTAAAATAAAAGAACGAGTACCATCATTTTTAGCAATTAAATCTTTAAGACGATCAAAATAAGCTCCGACATTACCTTGATCATCTTGTTCATTTTTAGATTGCGTATTATTATAATACATTAATAAAAATGAAAAATATTTTTCATAATTTTTAAATGGGTTGGGGTTTTTGGAATAAAATTAAAAAAGGTTTGAGCAAATTTCAATTAAGTAAATAACAACAAGAAAAATTCAACAAAAATGTGAAAAAATGGTTAGAACATGAAAAAAATTTAGGTAATAAAAATAGAATTCTACCATATAAATCTAATGATAAAATAATATTTAAAGATGTAAAAGGAAAAGTTAGGAATAAGTTAATATTACAGGATTTAATAAAACAATGAATTTATTTTTATTATTATTTATGGCGTGGGGTTTGTGGAACAAATTTAAAAACGGAATAAAGAAAATATAACCTTTACTTAAAAAAATGAAAGAAGGATTTAAAAAAATTAGTCCACATATTGTGAAAGGTTATGAATTTGCTAAACAACATAAAGAAGACATTAAAAAAATAAATCCTCTTAAAAAGTTACCTGTGGATAAAATATTTGAAACCGGTGATAAAATAATTCCATTATTTAAAAATATAGGAAATGAAGCAAATGACAAGATCCATCCTATATTTTATCAATAAAAAAAGAATTAATATTTTATTTTTATTATTATTTATTACTTGGGGTTTTTGGAACAAAATTAAAAATGGATTTAAAAAAGCAGGTGCTTGGATTAAAAATAAAATTATTAAACCAGTTGGAAGATTTATTGGTAATGTATGGAATAAAGTAGCTAAACCTGTTGTAAATACAGTAGGTAAAATACCTGGAATTGAAAATTCATTTGGACATGCAGGTGCTATTGCAAAAGGAATTAAAATAGCAGATAAATTCTCACCTGTTATAGATGGTGTAGCAAATGCGCTAGTTGGACAAAAGAAATAATAAAATATTATTTATATATATATTGTTTTGAAACTATTCCAAATCCCAGGCGTCCTTAAAGAACGCCTGCGTCCCATTTGTCATAGTTTAGTTTCAAAAATTCATTATAATTTAATAAAATTTTCATTTTTATTAATGTCTAGTAGCACGAAGGTGATCAAGACTTATTATGACAATGAGACATCAAATTCATCAACGATAGAGAAAGAAACTGAGTTAATAGATCCATCTATCCAGTATATAAAGTTACCAAAACTAACTATTAGTAATTCAATTTATTTTGAAAAATTATCAAATTATCCAATTGAAAGACAAAATAGTAGAATATATTCATCACTTTCTAGTTTTTTATAAAATCAAAATAAATAAAAAAATTAAATCATTTTTTTTTTATTTTTTAGGCACTCTTGAAAAGATCCTGCTTTAAATCAAAAGCAGATTGATGAGTTTTGTCTTTATGTTGACTATTAACGATTACATTATCTAATAATGTACGATTAATTTCATCATTATATGACTCATAGATATATGACGCATACCATCGTCCAAATTTACATTTCAATGGAAATAAGTCTATTTCTAAATAATGAACATTTTGATTTATAGGTGGTTTCTTATTTTCAGTAATTGGAATTGATATTAGTATTGGATTGTCAAAGAATTCTATTATTTCTTCTTGAATAAAATAAAAATCGGATAAATTACTATGTTTTATTATCATCCCAATTGGATTGATAATAAAATTGTTGTAATTTCCCATTTTATTATATTTAGGATCAAAGAATATTGCAACATCAATAGCATCAAGATCCTTATTTTTGATATTGTCTGCAATTTGAGCAATGGAAAAAATATTCGAATACATGAAGAAAAAATGAAGTGATAATTTATAACAGTTATTTACTATTTAAAATAAAGTTTGCCATGTATTCAAGAAATATTCGTCGTTTTTTGTCTATTAACCTCCTGGCAAAGATAAATTGAATAAGATAAATGTCCGACCAAAGATAACCGGGGACAATTCGTGTTGGTTATGTGAGGTTTTTGATAGGTTTATGCGAAAAGTGGTGCTAAAAGTGCTATCCTTCCTATCAAAAAGTTTCGCGTTATCTCAAAATTGAATGCGCATTCAAATTTTCAGACGAATTGTATGGCTCACAAAAATCATTTTGATTTTTGTTGCGAGCGGAGCGAGCACACTCGGGGGATTGAAGGGGTTTGAGACCTCCGGAGGGGTCCGAAGCGAAGGGCACCTCCGGGGGTCGAAGACCCCTTCAATCCCCCCAGTGAAAACTAAAGGTCGGGAATGATCACGAGGTCCCTAGCGAGGTCCCTAGGGGCCCCGCCCCCGGCGGGGCCCCTAGGGACCTCGTGATCATTCCCGACCGCATTATATACCTACCATATATGGATAATTCGATTCAAATTTTTTCAATATTTGTTGAACTGAAAAATCAAGGTTTTCATCAGATAAGCCCATGATGAGTTTTGTAGTTCCATAGTAATTCCAAGTAGGTGTATATATTTTCTTTTTCTGGGGAATCAAAAGTGACAGCGAATCTTGTGCGTCACTTTTTTGAAAAAAAAATTTTTAGAATTTTGTAAGAGATTCGATCGTTTATATCACAATTTTTTATTGTTTTCAACTCTGTGTATCATATGAAACTTATAACATAAGTTGTAAATAATTATGTCATAATGAGCTAACATATGTTTGTTATATTTGAGAGTCAGATTTCCTACTTATCTTCTTACGTTATTTATTGAGAAGTCACAAGCTTGTTGCGCACAACTTATCCGACGGTTAATATTATATAATACTAAAAGTGGGAAATTTGAACTCGAAACCGATTGTTTGTATTTCCTATCTTCGGTTGTGATTTAATAGTTTACATCGCTTTTGAGCGAATTTGAACATGTTCAAACAGTAGTCAAAAAGTCGGAGTTTTTCAATAGCTGATAATCGGTTTTTGTCCAACTGATGAATTTCAAAAAATATTTCATAAATGGTTCAACTTTTGTTTATTAGAACTTCCTTTCGTGCTCAAACTTAAGTTTGATAGTTCCAAAGTTATCACCAACGAGTGCCTTGAGTTCCTTAGGTAATTTGCGAGGCTTCTCCAATTTGATTTCCTTTTCGGAAGAACCTTCTTCAATTTGCTTCAAAGGAACTTGAGCTTCTGCAATTGGAACGTCCTTCAAAATCTTGTGATCTTGGTAAACGATGATTTGTAAGTATTGACCCTTCTTGACCTTGTCGAATGCAAATTCATGCTCATAAACAGGATCTTGGGTATCATGGATTGTCTTTGTCTTGATGATTTCGCTCTTTGGATTCATTGATTTGCTGAAGAGTTGAATTGTAACATAAGTATCACTTCCATCAGAGTCAGACTTGATAAGGCCGTTGCACTGAAGAATAACACCCTTGAGCTTTTCTTCCTTTGGCTTTGGTTTGTAAACTTTCTTCTTAACAACCTTAATCTCATACTTTTCTTCACCTGTTGAGATATCTGATAGTGTTACGGAGCAACGTGAGTATCCAGTGAAGCTTGTAGAATAGCTTGAGCTATAACTACCAAGTGTAATTGGTATAACATCGCTGCTACTACTGCTACTGCTACTACTACTGCTTTTATCTTTTCCTGATTTGCTAGATGTTTCAACTTTAACTGATGCGCCGAATGGAGTATCCTTAGCATCTGCAAGATGAAGAACAAGTGTTATTTCACCCTCTTTAGAATCACCAAGCTTGTAATTCTTCTCGAGGATTTGGCCAACAGTAAGCTCAGAAAGCTTGATGCTAACTTTACCGAGTTTATCGCTTGAAAATACATCTTTATCTAAAACTTGAAGTTGAAGAACTTGGTCAACTTGAACAGGAACAAAACGGAACTCTTGGTTCCAGATTGGGCAAGTTGTGTTTTTGATGATCTTTGTCTTCTTTTTATCCTTGCCAAGAGTTAATAGAACGAATGGGTCGCTCTTATCAATGAGTCCTGACTTTAAGTCCTTCGCAGAAACAACACGAACGTTGAGAGCGAGTCCAGAATCTTTCTTACCCTTTCCTGATAGCTTTGAAAGCATAGATGTTTTGTGTCAGATCACGCTTCACTTTTTTTGAACTAAAATACCAATTCAAAATTGAGGTAAAAAATTACTTTTTCAGACGTATCGAGGCTACTTTTTTCGCTGTCAAATTACCAATGTATTGAAAAAGCAATCACTTTTTATAAAAATGAAAGAAACCGTGCTTTACCATACAAAATGTTCCAGCGTTGGAACGCCCTGTAACACTTTTTACCTCATCATTCATTGTTCATTTTTCGTGAAAATGGTGTTTACGATATTTTTTTGGATTCATGATGCAAATTCATTTAAAACATATGTTGTAATCTTTATTTTGATGAAAAGTATTTTAACGGTCTCTGAATGAATGTCACTTTTAAATTTAGATGAAATATAAAATGAATTTGTTTAGGTGAAAACTGGTGCTAGCGAGTTCGCTGGTGGAGTGAGGATCTCGTTTACAATAGAGTCGTTTACTGGCTCTTTTGTTGGCAAGAAATTTGAAATGATCCATTGTGGGAGGATGATGCGCTCTTTTGGATTCTTTTCTTCGTTGAATTTTAATCTTACGATTTTTACTTCGCATTCATTATCTATAATTGCTACAGATGAATCATTTTCAAGACCGCAATAATTTGATGCAGAAAACACAGTAAGGCAATTCTGTTTTTCAAAACTGTATAAGAATCCGTTGTCTTGACACTCATGAGCTCGTATAATTAAACTTAAATTATTATCATCAAGAAATTGATCGAGAGCCATTTGGCCGAAAAAATGCCCTAAACCACGATCACTCTTCTTGAAGTAGTCGATACTTTCAAGAGGATCGCTCCAAAGGAGATCAACAAATAAATCATCACAAAATAAAGTTAAAGGTCTTTCTAAAGCATCAATGTCTGTGACCTTGTGAAGTAATTTCGAAATACCACCATGGACACAGAAGATTTTATCATTGAGTATTGCCGATATCGGCATATATGAAAAGCTGTCAAGAAAATCATAATACAATTTTGAAGTTAAGTACGAAATACAGTCACTATAGAATCCAAAGCTTTTTGTTGTTTGCGAGGATTCATGGTTCCCTCTTAATAAATGAATGTTATCAGGGAAAAGAAGTTTTAACGCATAAAGTAGAAGCAAAACCTCAATGGAGTTACTTCCTCTATCTACGTAGTCACCTAAAAATAGGTATGAAGTCTGTGGAGGAAAATCGAATTTATGAAATATTCTAACAAGGCTTCCTATATCGCCATGAATGTCGCCTACAACAACAAGCTGTCCGTAAAGGGATTTCCTTATAGGCTCTTGGCGAAACAAGGAAGTAATAGAATCTACAATATGTTTGATCTTTGGGTGTTGCAAAACATAGGAGCAATGACATTCGTTCCTTGAATAGCTCATAAGAATTTGGAACACAATATCTTTGAGCTCGTTATCTTGCATCACCAGATCAAACTGATTTCCAACCGCAGATAAACCGCATTAAAAATTTTTACATTTGCAACGTTTTTTTTATGTGGTTTATATATCTTTTGAGAGACTAAGATTGTGGTGACTATTGAAATATTAATGTTGAGTCACTTCACAAGATTTTGGTTCTGTCCCTTTTTATATTCTTCCTTAAAGCTTAATTTATTTTAAAGTGCAATCAAATAAATAAATGCTGATCAGAAAAAAAAAATTATTTTTAAAACGATTATAATATTTGAATCTTGTCTTTTTCTTTTATTTTCAAAAAAAAAAAAATATATATATATATACATATATAAAATGTTATTTATATATTTTGATGAATAGGATTATATGTTTGGCATGCAATTCTTTTCGTATTTGGTTCGATTAACATTATGATTTTATGGAGTGGAGGCTTTTTTTCTTTAATTTCTCCTGAATATGTCTTTCTAAACAAGAAAAACTTCTGTTGCAATACAGAATTCATAAGCAATCCAAACTCAAGTGTGAAAACTGAAATTCCTTCTCGGAGTTCAATTCCCGAACAAAAAGAAGATATAAAAACTGTTAATAATAATATAATGAATGAGTTTGAAACATATTCTCTAGAAATTTTTATTTTAGCACAAACAATTGGTACGTGTTTCATTCGGTGTCGGAGATAATGTGAAATAATTAAGTTAATAATAACTTTTTTTGCGTATAATATGATGCTTAAACACAAAGAAATCAATGCAAATAATGCTGTATAAAATGAATTAACTTTATATGTGAAAGCTATAGAAAAACCAAATATAAATGATGATATAAATGTTTCCAATTTTTCTCTTAAGAATAATCTTGTCCTAAAAATGCAGATTCCAGAAGATACAAGTAAATTTGCCATAAGAAGCAGTGAATAATAAATTGTTTCTGATGAAAATGCCAAAATATTGATCCAATAATTGATTTTATTATGTTTATCTAATTGGATCCATATTATTCTGAAGAAATATAATGAAAATGCTTTTAAAATTGTTAAAAATGCAAAAAATGTATGTAATATAATTCTAAAATCACTATTGATGTAACCATTTATAATCCATATTACCCACAAAATAAAATAACTTATAGAGAAAATTAAATATAAAGAAGGCATGAATTTATCTCTTTCATCTAAAAAAGAATCTCCATTCCTAAAATTAATTATTATTTTCATTCTTCTATGAATAATTTCTTTATTGTGGATTAAAAGAGTATAAATGCCTTCATATAATATTGTTTCATTCCAAAAAAAACTTAAATTTGCTTGAGGATCATATTGATAGACATTACTTGAAACATAACCTTCATTGACCCCTTGAATCAAATAAAATTTTATATTTAAAGGTATTATTAATTTGGAATATAAAGAAAAAGATGCATTTTTTTTAAAACCAAAAGATGATATTACAATTGTTTTGCCAAATAAATTAATATCAAATTCTTGTGAATGAGAGATAACGCATGGATGAAATAAAAAATATTGGATCATTTTTTTTCAGAAAAAAATTTTATTAAATAAAAAACTATATAATTTTTCGCAAAAATAGAGCCTTAATAAATTTTGGTTCTTAAAAATATTGGTTAAGGACTCTGAAAAAAGAAAAATATTCTAACTTTTCCAATAAATGAAATGTGCTTAGTAGCAAAAAAATTAGGAAAATTTATAAAATATTAAACAATTTACTTTGTTTATTCTGAAAAATACTGAGCAATTCTGCACGTAATCAGGTATGTATGCTCATGAGAAATAATGACCAAAAAAAATATTGTCATTAGAGTGAATAAAAAGTATCAATGACCATGTATAAAAAGGATTCGATATTTTTTTTCTAAAATATTTATTATAAAATTTTTAAATAAATCCTTTTTTATACTATAAATAAAAATGTTACTAATCAAAGTAAATTAAAAAGTTTCTATTCATCAATTGTTAGAAGAATATCACAGATAAACCGCATGAACAAGTCATCACGTTTTATTCAAAGGTTTATTACTTTTCAATTCAGAAAGCGAAAACAAAGTGGTTTACAAAAAAGTGATTTTTCAAACTTCCATATGGAAAGTGGCGAAACAAGTGGAACAATTCCTCCACAACTCTATTCTTTATATGACTATGAGATGAAACAAGATGATGAAAACATTGTTATAGAAATTAAAATTCCTGCAAACGTAAATTCTTCTGAAATAAAAATTTCTATTGATGACGGAATTATATCAGTTCATTACCAAGAACATCCCCCACTAATTGAAGGAAAGCTTAGTAATGAAATTGAATCAATTGAAAGTGTAACAAATCAAGATCAAATTCTCAAAGTCAACCTAAAGAAAAAAAACACGGATTTTTGGCATACCCTTGTTCAGTGTCGAAATCCCCTTAACAACAACATTGATGCGAAGTCTTCATTTACATTGTATGTTTTATATGATAGTTTCGGAACAACATTTATTGACAAAGATACAGCGCTTGTGTACCTTAATTATTCGTCAGCACTTGGTTACGTTCCAGCTCTTCGAACACTTTCAGGAATCATGTTTGAAGAGGGGCACCCCGATGATGGAATTTCACTCCTAAAAGTGGCAGGCGAAAAGTATCGAGATCCTTTATCATTGTATGACATTGGTTTAATTTATGTTCATGATAGTAAAACTCGTGCCCAAGGTTATGGATATCTAACACGTTCATCTGAACTAGGATATAGACCTGCTCATACAGTCCTCGGACAACTTTATTCACCACTTTCTAAATTTGAGTTTCAGAATAAAAGTCCTTTTGAAGCACTAAGACATTTTGATATGGCAATTTCGGGGAAAAATGATGATCCGATTGCATTACATGAAATGGCAAAATTAATATATAACGGAGTTGGTACAGATAAATCAGAAAAATACGCGAAGTGGCTGCAGAGCATCGCAGAGAAGATTGACCCAAGTATTGAGCCTCTTGAAGAGAAGGAAAACGTACCGGAAAATGAAGAAAAGAATAGTAAGGCATTGATTATTGGTATAACTGTTGCAGCATTAACATTGTTTGGCGTTGCAGTGTTTAAGTTTTCAAATCGAAGGAAAAAGTAATTTATAAATCTTTGTATGAATATGTTATTTTATGCATTAAAATGGAACTTAGCATTTATGATAACCTTTAACAGAAAATATCTTATGAACTGAAAGCCATTACTTAATAAAATGATGCATGAAAAATATATTGCGAATTTTTCATCACTTGTATAGATAGCAATATTTTGACAATTAAATCTTAATCAAAATATGCTCATTTATTTTAACACAAAAATCATCTATAGATGTAGTGAGTAAAGACTGTATACCTTGATAAGAAATTCATTCATAGAAGCTTTTTTTAACCTACAAAAAAAAGCATATATATCCATCCCAAGTTTAATAAATGAAAATGAAATAATATCATTGTGTTTCACCCACAATGCCTTTTTGAAAAACTTATCGTTTTTAACAACATCCAATGTAATGAAATTGTCAAAGGATAAACCTTCTTCATTTTAGGTAGTAAATACCTTCTAGTGCAATGACCATTATTTATTTTTTTCAATTCTTCGTGGTTGTATGAAAGTAGACAGTTTTTCATCGTGTATTTATAAGATAAATAAAAATAGAACTTTTGTTTTGAATGGTTTATTTTGTTGTAAGCAACGATCAAAAGAAATACAAAACATGCAGTTACAACTTTTTAACGGTTGTCAATTTCTTGGCAAATAATCACTTAAAAATGGAAGTTCTCGATGCGTTACAATCGCGAAGGAGCTATCGCAACTTCGACCCAAACTACGTAATTCCGAAGGAAGAGGTTAAGAAGATAATTGACCTTGCACTTCAATCACCAACTGGTTGTAATCTTCAAGGAATTGATTTACTTGTTATTACAGATCGCAAAAAGATAGACGAGGCATCAAAGATCCTTTACGACTCATGGGACGAAGATTTTCAAAAGAAATTAGATACAAGAAAACAAGATGGTTGCACCAATGTAGTAACATGCGATGCTTCATGCTTGATTATCATGGTTAGCAACGAGCGCGCACAAGAGCAATTCCAAAAGATTGATGCTGGAATTATGTGCATGTCAATCATGTCATCAGCTCGAGCATTCAATTTGGATAGTTTATGCCTTGGCTGCTTCTTAGCAGGTGATAAGAAGGGTGTTGAACAATATTTCGGCATTGGAGAAGGAAAATTAACAATGGCAATTTGCATTGGAAAGTCTAAAGACAGGTCCAAAGTTCCTCCCAAGGATCAGCTTTGCAAGGCGACTTACATTGAGTAAACCCCAAAAGATCTTAATTTTCAAAATCAAACATCACTGCAGATTCATAAGCTCTCATGCTTAATACATTTTTCATTATTGAGTCTACTGCTATATTCTTGACACAAACAAAATAATATCTTTGTAATTTATCGTGGAAACGCATCAAAGAGTTCACACTTTGGAGTACGATTATATTCGATAGAATTTGATGTCAAAGATTTTTACATCACAACATAAATTTATTTATTAATTTCGTCCTTCAATCTAACTCTGGTATATATATCACTGGCGTAGCCGGAGGCGGCGGGTCTCTTGATGTCCAAATGGCGTTTTTGATTTGCGTTTTGGAAGACATCAACATAATCTTCAGCACCTTCGCTCTCTTCACCACGTCCGGGTTCTTATCAGCCTCGCATCTCGACAAGAACTTCGCTGCGTCGTCGCTCTTGTTACAGTCGGCCAATCTCACTGCCAACAGCGCTGCCTCATTTTTGACTTCTCTTCCAACATCGTTATAGTTCTTGTCGATTCTCTTTAGCATTTCCTCGGATATCATAATGTTATCCTTACAAGAATCCGTGAACACAGAGACAACAGCTGCTTTTATCTTCGGCAGCTCGAGTAACTGTGCCAGAAATGACTTATCGACGATCTTAGCAGCATAGAACGCAGCGATTTCGGCGATTTCTTCATTCGCAGACTTTAACAACTCGATCAAACTTTCCTTATGACCCAACTTACCAAGGAAATGTACCGCAAATTGATTGTTATAGAACAACGCCCACTTCTTTAGTATGTGCGCGCATTCTACGCCAATGTTACCGAGGATTTGGACCGACATATGCGACGTCGCTTCGGACTTTTGTGGCGGCGAGAAATGCGCCATGTACGAAGTTAGAAGTTGAGGATGTTTCTTTGAGATCTTTTCGAGGATAACAAACGAATGAATCGAGATAACATTCGTTGAGTATATTAAGCGAATTAACGATGGAATGATTAACTCGGGTTCGCTATCTTCGAAGTATTTCGTGGCCTCAAAGACAACTGCGGGGTTCTGTGAGTGCAATAATATGGTGAGAATCGATTTGTACGCGAGTTGTTCAGTGCCTAACAAATTTCGTAATGACCGACTTTGAGACCATGGATCTAGTGCTAATAAAATTGGCCATATTCGTTCGTTGTTGTCTTTGATGATGGAATTACTGCCTATGATCTCGCAGGCATAGATCGCCCCCGAAATTACTAAAGGATCTCCGCTCTCAAGTGCATTGTGGATGCCTTTTTCGACTGAGGGTTTAAGGCTGGGCTTGTACGTGGCAAGCTTGGCAAAGCCGACAATGGCTGCTTTCTTGACATATGGAGAATCATCATTTAATGAATTTGATAAAAGCGAACTAATAATGTCTACAAGTTCGGGATTGTCAAAACTTGATAAGGTTTTGACGGCGCGAATTCGACGACTTTCTTTAGGTGATGTGGATGCTTGAATAAGTGAATTGACTGCTTGGAGACGTGAACTTTTATCATCATCAGGAAGTTGAACCATTAGCATCTGTGATAGGGTTTCAACTTCATCATTGTCATTGACAACATGTTGAGCAATTAATGGGACAAACTCTGTAAGAGAAAAACCACGTGAAAGTAATCCACATAATAGTTTAAGAGATGCATGGATTGAGAGGTCGTCCCGAGATTGAAGACATTCTTTAATATTAGAAAAGAATTGCTTTAATACTTCGTCGTTTTTGCTTGACATCCCTGATTGATGACGGTTACATTGAAAATTCAGTGCCTCTGTCAAACTGAATTTGAGACCGTTAACATGATCAAAAGATGTAATGATGTGAATGAAAATATATTTATGGATCACAGGAACAACTAACTTTGGGATTAAAAGTAAAAATTGTATGGCAGCTTCACGTTTTACAGTCATTTCATTAATGTTTGTTGTTGGATTTAATTTGATTTGAATACTTTCTAAACAATGAAAAGTTTTATTAAAACAAACTTAAACGCGCTTAAATTTTTTTGTTAATCTAATATCATGCAAAAGATAAGATATTTTTATATTTTTGAAGTCGTTAAAATCAAAAAAAAAATCAACCTCCATTAGTTAATATAAATAAATACAAGTCATCTAAGTAGTGTCGTTGTGATTTAGTATGCATAATAGGTTAGAACTAAATTAACACACAAAAAACACATTTATATTTTATGTTTTAAAGATATATCACTTTAATCAAATTAATTACTATTAAAAATGATTGAACATTAACTTATTCAACCGGATTTTATCAAAGAAAAGAAATCACATTTTGTTGCAAATTATTATACAATTGAAGAAATTCATCCGTATAAATACACATACATGTAAATTACTACTTGAACAAAAAGAAATTAATTTTAAAGAAATTAATATTTTTTCACTTGTTTTAAAATAGTGTATACTCGCCTTAAATTTAAATTCTTTTTTTGGAACTTACGCAAACTATTTCATATAGCTCTTACACATGCAATTTCTAGACATTCTAAAATTGTTGAATCATTTCGATTCTATGATTTCATAATAAAACTGATTAAAAACGTTTATTTTATACATCGGTTAAAAGTGACCTCCACAGTAATGTAAATCTCAGATTGAATTTTTTCTAAAAATTATAAAAATTGAACTTTTTGATATAGCTTATCAAAAAGTGGCAACTTTTTGATGTCCAATCTACCACCACCGATTGAAGAATCACAACAAGCATATGATCAATGTCCACAATTAATGATGAACCCACAAATAAACCCGAAATTCCAAATTATTCCAAGAATTCTTACAACAAAAACCAAGAGAAAACAAAAACAATCAATATCAGTTCCAAAGGCAAAAATTCTTCCACCTGCCCTTGATGGTGATTTTCCCGAATCAAATGAAAATTACACAAAAACTCTTCAAGATTCATCAATTATAATCTCTCCGACTGAAATGGGATTTGTTCCTTCTGGATTTTGGAATTCAAACACAGAAACATTTGGTAATCTCGTTAACAACTACTTTCATAAGAAAAATAATTCAAATTGTAGATTTCCACATAAATTATATAATGCGCTAACATTGGTTGATAAGAAGCCGGAGCTTTGGCCTTTTGTTGGTGTGAAGTGGATTAATGATACTGTATTCAAAGTTGATAAGTACATTTTTGGAAGACTTCTTGGAATTACAGCAGTTGATGGTGGATTGTTCCACAGTCAGGGCAACTTTCCTTCACATGGGTTCCAAGAGATCTCGAGTAAAACAGTTGGCGATTGGAAAGATATCCAACATAATGATATTGATTTTGATCGTGTTCGTTTAATGACACACAAAGCGGGTTTCAAGAGATGTGCTGATGAAAATGTCATTACCCAATTGAAATGGAACAATGAGCAGAAGTAATTCCGAGTTGTTCTTTGGCCTCACTCTGTCTTATTAAAAAATTAAATCAAAAGTTAATCGTTCTTTTCTGAAATTTGATATGTTTACATTCTCTCTCAATTTTTGGTAGAGAAGAAAGTTGTTTTTCATTAAGAATATTTGGTAATGTGTTTAATCATGCGTAAAAATCTATTTGAGGTATCAAGCTAAACATTATAACCATTACATTTTCAAGCAGTATATTTTTACAATTGACATGTAATCCTTCAAAACTAATTAGAATGGTTAATATTCATGCTGTTTGCATCGAATAATAAATATTGGTCGAAAAAAATTCTGAATTAGTCAAATATAAAATGAAATTGCTTTTGTTTGAACCTGACCTGCTAAATCTACGTCATTCAAAATTGAATTGATTAAAAATAGCCTCATTTGAACTAAACGGGCTCCTCAGAAATTTTTCATTGTGTGCAAAGTGAAGTAAAATCAAAAAATTTAAAGAGTGAGAAAGGATGTCGAAAACGCGTCTTCCTTCTTTATTTCGCAATCTAGTAAAATTAACATTTGCTAGCCATACTGAGGTTTATACAATCCCAGAAATTGAAATTCCTGAAATGTCAAAAGGTTCGCCATTCATCTCAATGAATCCACCATTTTCAAAGATACCACTTTTACTGAAGAGCATGTACAAGCTCCATCTTGACTTAGGACGTCCCCTTTATTTAGACAGTACACAATCATCAACTTTCAATTCTTTACTACAAATTGTTTCCCCATATTTTCAACTTTTAATTCCTACGTCTCTTCACTCACTTGCTTCAACTCACTCATGGATTTCAATCAATCAACTTGAAACCACTCTTAATCCTGAAAATCTTTTTCTTTTAAAGCATATTATCTATCATTTCCGTATGCTTTTCAGGAGCACAGACATATATACCAGTGAAGAAAACTCCAAAGCATTATGGAAAAAAATCATTGAAATGTTAATTCCAGTTAACATGCGGTGTAACAATCATTTCCCACTCATTGACTCATTTAATGATCCTGATGGCGAAATGTATGTTGCATATTTCTCATCCGATAACATCTACCTCAGCACGCTCAAATCGCAAATTTCGTCGTTGTGTTATTTTAACGGTCTCCAAAACGATAGCGGAAGTTACACAATTTCTTTTGTTTATAAGGATAACCTTATAATAGACACATTCAATACTAATAAGTATGAGATGTGGTCTGACTACACCTCGAAATCCGTTTCTTCACGTAATAACGTGGTTCAATATATCTGTTCATCATTTTCTTCAATACCATCTAACGTTCAATTAACACCAGAGTTTATCGACGCTTACCAAAAGATGATTCTTACTCATGATATGACCTTCATTATTCCGTTTTTCCAATGTATTCTTGAATCACCAAAATCAAAAGAACTCGCTCGTAGCCTTTGCGACATATACTCCAAAAACAATAGCATTTTCATTCTTTTCAAAATGATTGCATACTTCGAAATCTCATTTTTTGCATCTACACCAACAGAAATCTTTCGACAAAACACAGTTTTCACTCAACTTATCACTGACTTCTTCAAACTAAAGCTCAAGAAGTTTATTGAGAACGGAATTAATGTTGTTAAAACAGAAGTATCAAAACGCCCATTATTTGATTTTGACCATCCGAAAGAAGAAGACATTCAAATCATCGAGGAACTCCTCGACATTTTCTGGCGTGTCATGGATTCCAGTATTTCTTATATTCCCAAATCAATTCTTCAATTTCTCAGATATCTTCGAATGTTATGCGAGACCAAATTTGGTGACGAAAACTTAAATCATCGCGCACTGATTGGAGTCTTTTTGCTTAGGTTCATTGTTCCAAGTTTTTCATCTCCCGAAAATAATATGGTAAATGGGACCATTGACCAAAATAGCTTTAGAAGGTCAATTGCGTTTTCTAAAGTGATTATGTCATTGTCGACATTGGAAATGAACTATACAAGAGTTGGCGATCGACAATTCCTGAATCCGATATTCGAAAAACATATTCCAAAAATGGCATTGTTTTTGCAAAAAATATCAGAAGTGGACGAGGACGAAGTTATGGAAGATATAGACGAGAATAGAAATGTTGATATAAAAGATGCAATTAATGAAATCAGAGAATTCATCAGAGAAAATAGAAAGGAAATAGAAAAGAGAGCTGAAAAGGTCGGTAGTCTTCCTCCTCTTTTCTTGGTCGAAGCAATGTTCTCTCTTTTTGATACCGCTGTATCTGAATAAATTAGTAACTGAACTCAGTAGAATCTGCTTTCATTGTGTTTGTGATTTCTCTTCAAGGGTAGCGCTGGATCTATTTTCTTGTCAGTGATCGGATAAATAAACGGCCGAAAATTGTACGTTAATTTCAAAATTCGCTGAAATGCAAAAGTACTTTAAGTTGTAAGTTGAAAATTGATTAAATCTCTGATTTAAGTGATATTGTTTGAATTTTATCATAAACCAAAAGATTATTTAGATGTGAAAAGCAAAACAATTAATTTTTCGATATTTGGATTTATATTATTATCATCAGCATTTCCACAATTTGCTATAATTATAGCTAATTACCCAATAGGCGACGAATAAGCATCTTGACTGCTATTAATATATTTTTTTAAAAAATGAAACGTTCTTATGTGTTCTTTATTATGTTGAAGAAAATATTCTTTGGAATTTGTTTGTTTAGAGTTCCGATTTTGTTGATTGTTCTTCTTCTTTTGTTTGTTCAGGTTTCTCCATCGGAATAAATTGTTCGAATACATTGAGACGCTTCTTCATTCCATCAAGAGAAGCAAATGATCCTTTTCTTGATTCAAGGATTTTGCTCATTGTTTCGATATCTTTCTTGATTTGTTCTTGACCCTTTGCAATATATCTCTCCATAACCTTAACATAGAATTCAGCGCCAGAGACAGCCTTCATCTTTTCGACGAGAGGAGATTTGTCTTCTGCTGTTAAGAACTCTGCAACAATTGGTGCTGCGTCTTTGATAAGTCCTGCTGCATCATTGAGGAGACCGTTAACGTCGCGCTCTGTTCCGCAGTTATCGTTGATGAAGTTCACAACCGATTCGGCGGTTCTTGATCCGCTGTAGTCGATCGTTTCTCCTTCCTTGAAGAGTTTGATGGTTGGGAACCCGTCAACGCCGTACTTGCTACAGATGTCTTTATACTTCTCACAATCTAATCTAGATACAACAATTTGTGGATCTGCTTGGAAAGCATTTGCAGCAATCTTGGCTTGTGGAAGAAAATGCTTGCAATGACCACACCATGGTGCAAAGAATGTGTTGAAAACACATTTGTGACTAGCAGTAACATTGTCAAAATTGAGTGGATTTAAATCTATGAGATATTGAGGTGGAAGTTTGGCTTTGATATTTGTGTAGTTTTCGACAAAGTTGCAAAATGATTCAACAGTACGAGATCCTTCAAATTCAATTCCGGTTTTTTCTTTTGCTTTATAGAGCATGATTGTTGGATATCCTTCAATTTTGAACTTTTTACAAATCTTTTTTTCTTCTAAGCAATTAACGCCTCCAAAAACAACGTCGTTGTAGGCATTTGCTGCTTCAGCAAAATCTTCTGCCATCGCTCTACAATGTCCACATTGAGTACTGTAAAACTTAACCATAGCAGGACGATTTCCTCCAATTATTTGGTCAATGTTTTTAGATGTGATTTCCACATACTCTGCTAAAATGAATTGGACCAAGAAACAAAACATTTTTTGCGGGGAGGTTTTGGCGGTTTTGTTCCGGCCAAATATTTTCACTCGAAAACCATCGTTTTGTAAAATATACAAATTTGGAGAAAACAAAATTTTGGTTAAATTTTAATTACATAAAAGAAAGGAATATTTTATGTGATGAATTCTTTCCTTAAAGTAATCACTTCATTGTTGATTAAATAAAATATTTATTGAGAAAGAAACATTGTATCATGATATTTACGTAATTCTATTTGATTTATTATTGCTTAGCAGAACAAAGATTTTCTAAGTGAAGTTTTTACTTGTTTAATGCATCATTTTTGTAAAAGTATAATCAAATTTCCGTCCTAATTTGCACTGTTCAATAGAACGATTCAACAGACATGTCGCATTACAAGCTTTTTGTACATAGGCAAAATTTATATTTCGAATGAATAAACAAAAGGTTCATCCTGAGTCAATCAACATTTTTGACTCTGATCTTCAAAATATATAAAAATGCCAAAATCTAAATAAGAACAAAAATACCCCATCATGAAATCAATATATCTTCTAGTATATTGTATAATATATTTATATGAATTTTTAATACTAAATAAAAACAATAATATATCGAAAATACTTTGAATGATATCGATGGAAATTTGATAACTTTATTTTAAATCTACTTTGGGGGGTCAACAAAGCTCTAATTCCACAAAAAAATCAAGCCAAAAGAAATCAAATTTAAATACACCTAATAAAGCCATTGCCACTTTGAAAATACCGAATGGAATTCAAGAATGTTTTAACAAATTGCAAACGATCGAAACCATTATTTTTGATTTGAACCAAGAAAACATATCATCGTCATCAAATTTAGTTATGGGTTTATATGAAAATAATTTTCCTTATTCTTTTAATCTAGTTATTAGTCAATTAATTTATATATCATTTGTTTCACAAAAGAAAGAATTCAATATTTATTACCACTTTATGAAAAAAATTCAAAAGAAAGAAGAAAAAACTAATAAAAATAAACATAAGCTTATTGATATTTTTATAACAACAATTCTTAAAAAGAATACTCAAGAATCATTTTATCTTCTAGAAAAATTTATTGAAAAAAAATATATTAATCCAAAAATTATACATTATGTATGTAAAAAATCATTAAACTTTATACATTATTTAAAAGAAATAGATATAAAAAATATCAATTCTAATTTACCGTTTTCAAAATATTTTATTGAACATTATGAAGAACTATCAAAGAATAATTGGGAACTTCATAAACAATTAATTAAAGAAGGAGTAAATCCAAATGAAATCTCAAAAATAATCCGAAATGATGAAGTTGAAAATCTTCAAGAAATAGCGGCAAATGAAGAATTTGATTATAATCAAATTATTAAACCATCGCCATATGAAAGATGTACATTTATTAATAAAGAAGAAGTTTCATTAATTGATTATGCAGCATTTTTTGGATCAGTAAAATGTTTTAAATTTTTATTACTTAATAATGCTAAAGTAAGTCAAACGTGTAAATATGCAGTTGCAGGTGGAAATCTTGAAATCATTCATTTATGTGAACAAAATCATTCATCATTTGGAAATACATTTGATGTTACAGTTCAATTTCATCGAAATGATGTATTCCATTATCTATATGAAAATCAAATATACAAAACTGAAGATTTAACTTTGATGCTAAAGAATTGTATAACATATTATAATTATGAACTTTTTTTGTTTTTGTTTGAGAAAAATTTGAAATTGTCTATTTCATACTTATATGAATTTGCAAAAATAGGGAATTTATTTATTGTTAAACCTTTTATTGATGAAAACCAAATATTTGATGAAATTTTGACTTATTTTTCAGAATCAGGAAATATTGAACTTGTAGAGTATATTTTAAATCAAAAAATAATTGATATTAATGCTAAAACTATTAAATACTTTTATTTATTGTATATTGTAATAATTTGCGATTTTAAAATAATATTTGGAAATATTTTAAAATATTTAATACAGCACTTATTTTGGCATCAGCATATGGTCACGTAGAAATGGTCAAATTACTTCTTGAACAAAAAGGAATTGATATTAATGCGAAAAATAATATTTGCTCAAGTATTTCCTTATTTTCAAATAATATTTGGAAATTATTTAAATTATTGAATACAGCACTTATTTTTGCATCTTTAAATGGTCATACAGAAATAGTTAAACTACTTCTTGAACAAAAAGGAATTGATATTAATGCTAAAAATATTTGTTTGTTTAATTTGATGTTAATTTAAATAATTTTGGACAGCACTTATGTTTGCATCAAAAAATGGTCATACAGAAATAGTTAAATTACTTCTTGAACAGGAAGGAATTGATATTAATATTAAAGATATTTATTTGTTTTATTTTATATTTATTTTAATAATTTTGGAATATTTCAAAATAATATTTGGAAATTATTTAAATTATTTAAAACAACACTTATGATAGCATCTGAATATGGTCATACAGAAATCGTTAAATTACTTCTTGAACAAGAAGGAATTGATATTAATGTTAAAGGTATTTATTTCTTTTATTTAAAATTTGTTTTAAAAATTTAATATTTCGAAATAATATTTGGAATTTATTTAAATTATTTGAAACAGCACTTATAAAAGCATATGAAAATAGAAACATTGAAATAGTTAAATTACTTCTTGAACAGGAAGGAATTGATATTAATGCTAAAGATATTTATTTCTTTTATTTTGGATTTATTTTAATAATTTAATATTTCAAAATAATATTTGGAAATTATTACAAAAATTTAAAACAGCACTTATAAAAGCATCTTTTTATGGTCATACAGAAATAGTTAAATTACTTCTTGAACAAGAAGGAATTGATATTAATGCTAAAGATATTTATTTGTTTTATTTGATATTTATTTTAATAATTTTGGATAACAAAATAATATTTGAAAATTATTTAAATTATTTAATACAGCACTTATTTTGGCATCTGAAAATGGTCATACAGAAATAGTTAAATTACTTCTTGAACAGGAAGGAATTGATATTAATGCTAAAGATATTTATTTGTTTTATTTGATATTTATTTTAATAATTTTATATTTCAAAATAATATTTGGAAATTATTGAAATTATTTAAAACAGCACTTATTTTAGCATCTGTAAAAGGTCATACAGAAATAGTTAAATTACTTCTTGAACAAGAAGGAATTGATATTAATGCTAAAGATATTTATTTGTTTTATTTGATATTTATTTTAATAATTTAATATTTCGAAATAATATTTGGAAATTATTACAAAAATTTAAAACAGCACTTATGTATGCTTCTGAAAAAGGTTACACAGAAATAGTTAAATTACTTCATGAAAAAGAAGGAAATGATATAAACACCAAATAAAAATATTTATAGTAGCTCAATGGTTCCTCAAAATTTAGTTCTATATGTATTGATTTTTAAATATTTCCATTAAAAAGACAAAATCACTTATATTAAAATTATGCAAGATGCTTCGGATGTTTTTCATATTATTTATTCAGTACGAAAATGTACAATATTTCTCTGCACTTTTATTGTAAACTAATTGTCTATTAAGGGTCTACTCCTATTGTAAAAAATTCATACGTTAAGGAGTATACAATTTTCTGAGGTTATCTGGTGAAGTGAGAAAAAAACATCAATATTTCTAATTTTTCTCTAAATGCATTAAATAATTTTAAACTAAAAGTAATTTCCGCACAACTTCAGACAAATGCCTATTTGAAAATATATTCGAATTAAAAATCAAAAATTTAGAATATCAAAAAAATTAGCGTTTATTTTTTTCATTTTTCAAATTTTTTCATTAATTCGATAATTTTTATATAAAAATATTCGAATTTTTCTTAGATATTTATATTTATAAAACATAAAGAAGCATATATTCATTGATATTATTTTGAAGAAATTTTATCAATAATTTTCTAGTGAAATTTGACATACAATTTTTAGTGTGAGATCTGAAGTGGAGTTCTTTTAAACGCAAAATATTCTTTCAATAAAATATAATTATCAAAAAATAATTGATATAATTTTATAGTACTCAGTTTGAATGTGTGCGGAAATGTGTTTATATTATTTAGTTTTTAATAGTTACAAAGTTCTGTAATCATTATTACATAAATCGATTTGAAAGATTTTCACCTCGAAATTTTTTTTCGAAATTTTATCCTTGATATCTATATTCATGATGCAATATATACTTGCTTTATAGTAATACGTTTTCGTGGAAGTTATTATTGTTAATCATGAGATATTTATATTTTAAAATTTTATCAGTTTATTTCGAAAAATTAAATGCTTTACGAATGTAATGTAATTTATTATATATAAATTAATTAATCCATTAATAATGTATTATTCATTTTCTAATTTCATTGAAGATGAAATTTCATCTATAAGTGATTGCCATGGCAAAACGAAATCTCTATTCGAAACACTTAACAATGTATCTTGCAAATATCTATAAAAGTCATCAAACATGGAGCTTTGGAACAGCATATTTAAGTCAACTAATTGGAAAATGTGTCTAATTCCATAAATACAATCTTCGTCGTTAAGGTAATCATTTGATATTATAATATCAAAAAGGTTGATTCAATTCGGCATTAAAGTGTAAACAAAATTGAACCTTAAACACCTTATTTCAGTAAAAATTTAATTCAAGATATTACAACAAGTTCGAATTTTAAAAATTTTTTGAATCTTGCTTTTTATTCCAAGTCAACTCAATTTCATCAATAATTGACCAAATTATAATTGAAAATTTTAATTCAAAATATTCTATGTGTAATCTCATTTTTTATTATATATTGATTTGATGTCTAGTCATTGTATTGCATCAAAAATACATAAGATTAACAGAGAATTTAATGGTGATCATAAAAATTAATAATTATTTTAATTTTTTATTTATGATAGGCTTAAAATAATTAACAAATTTGTTATCCGAATATTTACTTAATTATATTCTAAAAAAACATATTGTACAAAAAGACTGCGATCTATTTAAACAAGTTTTATTATTATTTTATAAATATCTTCAATGTTTATCGAAATATGAACGAAAGATTTTTTTTCATTTTTCGGTTTAATTCAAAAAGTGAAATCTGATCGTAAGTGGAATTTAACTCATTTACTCTATCTGCCGAACCATATCCGAATAAAGTTAATCCTAAATTGGCAAATGATTGAGTAAATTCGCAAAATGAATCAAATGAAGAATTACAAATTGCTGCTAGTAAAATATTTTCTGAATATTTTGGATAATACAGAAATGTTATTTTTATCTTTATCTTTTGCAACATCGCCAATGCTTTTATTTACATAATTTATATTAATCGCTTTACATTGTAATATTTTCTGGTGAAAAATTCTTGAATAATTTCTCTTGGAATTTAGTAAGTCAATGATTTTACCGGGAAAACGAAAAAGCATTGGTATGTTTTATATATTTGTGATTGATAATTAAGGAAAGAACGATCAAAACCGTCTAATTATCTTAGTCTGCCCCAATGAATACACTTAAAGTTGTTTTTGTTGGGGATACACAAGTAGGAAAAAGTTGTGTTATCGAAAGGTTTGTAAATCGAAAATTTAAACTCAATCCAACAGCAACAATTGGTGCGGCATTTCAAACACAAATTTTAGAAACACCAAACGGATCAGTGAAATTACAAATTTGGGATACTGCTGGCCAAGAGAAGTATCGTTCGTTGGCACCAATGTATTTTCGATCAGCTGACGTTGCAATATTATGTTATGATACCACAAATATGGAGAGTTTTGAATCTCTTGATAGCTGGACAAGCGATCTAGCTCAAAAGGCACCTGTACAGATGAAGTTATTAATGGTTGGGAATAAAATTGATCTTGAAGATGAAAGAGTTATTCCGATTGAAAAAGCAAAACTCTACGCTGAACAGCACAATGCCATATATATGGAAACGTCAGCAAAAACAGGGGATGGAATTGATGAAATGTTCCGTTATATCGCTGAAAATTGTGTCGAACAAAATAAAATCAGAGAATTTAGAGAGCAAATACCAGAGAAACCCATCAGTAATCAAACCACCAAAGAGGGTTGTTGCTAAATTAATCTATAATAAAAAATGTTTTTCTTGAAATTATTTTTACAACGAAATAATTTGAATGAAAAAAATTTGACATTTCTGTTATCTCACAATTTTTTGCAATCCGACTACAAATGGAAACAAAACTACGCAGATTATTCAATCAAGCATGTGACGAATTTGAATTAATAAGCAAGGGTGATCGCGTTTTGGTTGGCCTTTCCGGAGGAAAAGATTCTCTTACACTTGTTCATTTTTTATCATTATTAGCAAAAGAAAAACCAGGAACATTTCATATTATTGCTGCTTTCATACGTTTTACAAATCTTCCTTATACTGTTGATTTACCCTACATGCAAACATTTTGCGATGAAAGAAATGTTGAATTTCATATTGTTGAAGATCAAATTAGAGAAGGTCATATGACCATGCAAAGTGGCACATGTATTCACTGTTCCAGATATCGGCGCGCAAAGTTAATGGAACTTGCAAATGTTTATAAATGCAATAAACTTGCCTTAGGTCACCACCTTGATGACATTATAGCAACTCTTTTAATGAATATGTCTCAACACGGACGCTTTGGTGGCATGGCAGTTAAGTTACAAATCAGTGTTGGTGAAACAAATTATCCACTAACAATGATTCGTCCATTAGCACTTATTCCTGAAAATGATATTCGGTCTTTTATCAAAGAGAAAAATTTCCATCCTGAACAATGCCGATGTCCATGGGGAGATTCCGGATACAGAGGTAAAACAAGGGATGTCGTTGATTTCCTTTGCAAAGATGACGAGTCAATAAGAATGAACTTGTTCAGGTCTCAATTTAACATCAATGAAAAACATATCGAAAAGGAGAAAGAAGCAATTGATATAGAAGACACACCAATAAACACCGGAAATTGTTATTCGAAGTAAATAATATTAATTGCATTTTTTGAACAAATATGAAATTTGATATAATAGAATCTGATGAAAATAAGAGATGTGAAAAGATTCGCGTGATCAAACATTTCTTTTTTGCATTTGTGTCTCTTTTCTTAATAAGTTTGAGTTGCTGAAGGAATTACTCAGTTCCATTTGGCAAAACAAAAAAAAATTCTTTTTAATAAACTATTCAAATCTTATATGGAATGATAGAAGAAATAAAATTTAAGATCACTGAAATTAAGGAAAAATTAGAAAAACTTAAGACAGATCATGACTATGTATTTGGTGATTTTAATAGATCTACTGACAAAATTCGACAAATTAGAAATGATTCATTAATAGCATATGCAGATTTTAAAAAGAAATCTGCAGAATTATCGCATGAAGGAGAAATATATGCTATTGAAAACGACTACCAAGATAAAGACACTGAAATCACAAAGCAAATAGTTAAATTTATAGCTTTCAAATACAGTATCCTTAAAAATGAATTTCCTGAAATTGCACAATACTTTGAACAGAGCAGCAGCGAACTTAATTTCTATCAAAACATTAATCAATATCAAAGTAATAACTCTCCTCATTTCAATTTGCAAAGAGTAAATTTATCAGAATCAGAACTCGGTGAACTTCTTGAAAAGGATAATGCAGAATGGGTTATTCAAAATGGCAGACTCACTAATGGGAATGTTGAAATTTCCAACGGAACAAATGTAAATCTCAAATACAACGCATCAAACATGTATTCAGGAATTATACAAATCGACTCAACGAATAGGATAACATTCAATACTGAAGGTGGAAAATCAATATACATTCCTCTCGTTAGCCTTAACATTGGCATTGTCGTAATAGAAAAACAATAAAAATTTTTAGAAAACATTTTTATGTGTTACTCAAAATAAAATGTGATTTAATTGGTAATAATTATTAAAATTTGCTCAAATTCAAACTCAAATTCCAAAGTGAGGTCGTTTTATTTAGATACATTTAAATGGTTAAATGTTTGTGATAAAAAAATCTGAAAGTAATTAAAGCGCATGTTTTGGATATATTCTTTTTTGAAGAAAATGATATGAGAAAACTGTTTTAATACCAATTGGATTCTTGAATTAGTATTTGTGTAATGTGTGTACAATGTTGAAATTAAATATAAAAATGTTTCAAAATTCTTTTTTGAGATGATTTTTATTAACTCTCTTTATTAACATTTTCTTGTTTACGCATTGCTTCTTGAAGCAATTCAACTACTTCTGTGTGGCCTTTTTCAATTGCAAATTTAATTAATGTGTTTGAAATATTAGAAATAATTTCCAAAAGAAATTGTGGAACAAAAAATAATTTAAAGAAATATTAATTAAAACTATGAAATTCCTTGTGCATTAACTTCAATTTCTTTATTTTCAAGCAGTAATTTAACTATTTCTGTATAACCTTTTGATGATGCTAATATAAGTGCTGTAACAAATAAATTATATAAATCCCGTTAATAACTTTGAGACATAAAATCATTTT
This sequence comes from Histomonas meleagridis, assembly GCF_020186115.1. NCBI lineage: Eukaryota > Parabasalia > Tritrichomonadida > Dientamoebidae > Histomonas > Histomonas meleagridis. The sequence continues at coordinate 464,888 of NW_027150896.1, forward strand.
ATTAAATTTTTAATATAACAAAGAAACGTTTTTATTATTAACATCAATATTTTTACAATTAAGAAGCATTTTAACGATTTCTATATTACCTTTTTGTGATGCATACATAAGTGCTGTATAATATTTTATAAATAAATTCCATTTCTTTTAATGAAATATTAAAGCAAAATAATAAATTTTAAAAAATTTTTTTGAAATGTTTTAGCATTAATATCAATTCCTTCTTGTTCTAGAAGTATTTTAACGACTTCCGCATCCCCATTTTGTGAAGCAATTATTAGTGATGTATGAAATGATTAAAATAATTCCCTTATATTATAAATATAATATTATATAAAATATTAAAATGTTTTTAACATTGATATCAATCCCTTTTTGTTTGAGTAATAATTTTACAATTTCTGCGTCTCCACTTGAACTTGCAATTGTAAGTATTGTATTAAATATATCAAATAATTTAAAAATTTGGTTTTAAAATATTAAAACTTTGAAATAATTTCTAAATATAATTATTAATTATTTTTATGATTGAGATTAATATCTTTTCGTTCAAGAAGTAATTTAACGATTTCAATATTATGTCTGATATATGCAATCATAAGTGCAGAATTAAATATATCAAATAATTTCCGAATTTGATTGTAAAATATTAAATTATGATGCATATAAATATCTTGTGCATTAACATCAATGTCTTCTTGTTCAAGAAGTATTTTAACAATTTCTATATTATTATTTTTAGATGCAAATATAAGTGCTGTACAAAATAATTAAAATAAATATCAAATATTGTTTAGAAATAAAAAATTATAAAAATAAATTCTAAATAAATCAAATAAAAATTTTTAATATTAACATCAATACCTTTTTGTTCTAGAAGTATTTTGACTATTTCGATATTACCTTTTTTAGATGCAAATATAAGTGCTGTGCGAAATAATTAAAATACTTCCCAAATATTATTTTGAAATCTTAAATTTATAAAATATATATGAAATATTATAATTAAATGTCTTTATAATTAATATCAACTCCTTCTTGATTAAGAAGTATTTTAAATATTTCTATATGACCATTTTTAGCTGCAGAAAGAAATGCTGTTTGAAATAATTGAAATAATTTCCAAAAATTATATGGAAATTATAAATCACTATAATAAAATATAAAGAAAACAGATAAATATCTTTGGCATTGATATCAATCCCTTCTTCTCCATAAAGTAATTGAAATATTTCTTGATATCCATGTTCACATGCTTTCATAAGTGCTGTTTTAAATGAGATAAAAATTATCCAAATGATATTTGAAGATATAAAATCATTAAAACAAATATTAAATAAAAAAATATAAATATCTCTCTCATTGATATTTATTACTTTTTGTTCTAAAATGTATTTAACAAGTTCATAATTTCCTGACTCTGAAGCAGATACTATAATATTTTTTGGCATTTGATTGGTTTGAAGAAAATATAGCACTAAATATAAATTACCGGTTCTTGCAGATTCATTAATAATATCATCGTTAATTTTTAATACTTCTTCTTGTAAAAAAATTTCATAATTGTAATTTAAAATACATTTCTTTCCTATTTCTTCAAATTTATTAATTTCTTTAATTTTGTTTTCATAAAAAATATTTAAAGATATCATTTCGATGGAACTCAATTGCTGTTTCATATGTATCTTCAAATGATGCATAATTTTGTTCACATAAATGAATTATCTCTAAATTTCCACCTGCAACTGCATATTTACCTGCATTAAATGCATTTGCTCCATTCATAAGTAAATATTTAAAACATTTAATAGAGCCAAAATATGCTGCATAATCAATTAATGTAACATTTTTATGATTAATAAATGAATATCTTTCATAAAGTGATGGCTCAATAATTTTATTAAAATCAAAATTTGTTTGTGATGATATTTCTTGAAGTTTTTCGATTTCATCATTACGAATGATTTTTGCTATTTCATTCGGATTATGTCCTTCTTTAACATATTGTTTATGGAGTTCAAAATCATTTTTTGATAGTTTTTCAAAATTTTTAATAAAAGCATTATTAAATATATTATATGGATACATTCTTTTATTTTCCTCTTCTGATTTATAGTGTGCAAAATATTTTGTTCGCATATTTTTGATGATGTTTTTATCTATTTCATTTTCTGTAATCATTTCATTAATAATATAATACGTTTCTTGTGTTTCAATTTTTATGATATATTCAAGAAATTGTTCAATAATGTTTGCATTGTTTGTATTGCTTGTATTGTTTATATTGTTTTTTTTGTTTTCTTCTTCCTTGTTTTTAATTGTTTTTAAATATTTAATGTGAATATCAAAAGAATTGTTTTGAGAAATAAATGAATTGTGAATTAATTTAATCAAAATTAAATTAAATGTATACAAGTATTTGAAATCATAAAAATTCATTGTTTGTTGAATAGATAAATCAAAATTTTCTTCACTTAAATTAAATATAATTTTTCGAGTGTAATAAGGAATTCAATGTTAACATCAACATTTTTTGTTTCATTTTTATCAACATTGATATTTAAATTGTTGGTATTTTGCTTATTTTCTACTTGCAACATTTTTTGAACTTTAAACAAAAACTTGACGATTGATTGTGATTACTATCGCCATGGAAATTTCAAAGCTTTGAAACTTTGTTATCAAATTTTCAATGTGGCAAAAAATTCGAAACGGTTATCATAGAAATATTTTTCAAACAAATGTCACTTTTTCTGGGTGCTTTGTTCTTTGCTTCTGATGGAAATGTTGATTTGTTTATCGTTTATGATAGATTGCTTTTATTTTAATTTTATTCATATAATAAACTCACTACATGAAATGTAAATGATAAATCACAATTTAACACATTAAAGAAAAAATCTGAAATTTGATTTTTTATTATTTTAAAAATTCATTAATTTTTCAAAAAGCAAAAAAAAAGATATTTCAATCTTTAAATAAGTATAATATGTTTATCTTGGTTTATACTGCTCTTATCTGTGATAATACCTTTATCTTCATTTTAATAATATGAAAAAAAAAAAAAAGACGTTAAGTCACTTCAATTTATTCTTTTTGATGAAAATTAACATAATATCGTAAGTGGAAAAGGTAGTCCACTTATTCATAACGATCATATTCAATTGAGATAGTGGAAATGTCAAAATATTTCAAATAATGAAAAAGGGAAGCAAAAATATCGATTAATAATATTTGGTCCTTATTCAACAAATTCAGCAATTCCTCCTCAAGGAGGTACCCAAAATACAAGAAATAATTTCAATAAAAATTTGATGGCTTTTTTATGAATTACTCGAAGTTTATTTTGATTATAAGACAACTTTTATAATGAAATAAACGCAGCTCCAAAAGTAATAAAGAATTCGATAGAAAAATTGAATGTTTTATAACCATTATCAAATGAAATGGTGAATAAAATAATTGCAAGTTATTTTAAAAACTTCAATATCGATCATACATTCTTCTTGTTTTGTAAAGAGGCAAATATGGATGAAAATGAAATTCAAGAAGAGCAGCTTGTTGAATGTCTTTAGAATTCATTATTGTTCATGAAAAATGAAAAAGACATCAATGTACATAAAGATGTATTAGACGACTTTGGTAATCATTATGAACTCCATTTAAAAGAGGATATTATCAGATTGAAAGCTTTAATGGAGGTATATATTTTCCCCCGTGAAGACATCTGTGCCAGATTCAAATGTTCTAATTCTAAAAGTTTTTCAGAAATTTGGGATCAAATATCCAAAATTTAATAAAGGAACAAAATCAAAATATGTTCATATGAAAATGATTGACACTATTCTGAATTATACCAGAAAATTCCAGGTTGGCTATCAATAGATGACTGATGATCTTTCAAGAAAGGGTTCCACAGTTACGGAAAATTAAGTCACCAATATTAAAAACTGAAACACTTTATTCTTTTGAGAAGAAATATAAACCAGATAATGTTCATGATCTAAGGTTTGTTGCCCCATTTGTAAATCAAATTTGGCATACAAATCTGCATTATTTTAAGAGAAAGGAAGGTGAGGATCAGAGATATTTGATAAGTTTTATCGATGATAGATCTCGAAAAATATTATATTTTGAGGTTCTGGATGATAAAACTGATGAAAGCGCTTTTACTGTCATTAAAAAGTTATTGATTTGGTAATTGCAGACACAAATCATGTACCTCACATCATAGTCACTGATAATGGGTATGAATTCGTAAATGATGCATCTGTCTCTGTTATTAATCAATATCAAGTTAAACAATTTCGGATCCATTCCTATACTTTTGAAGAAAATGCAAAGATCGAACGTTTCTGGAGAACTTATGAGCAAGCCAAGACCGATAACTCAACAATCGGTGAAATTGCGGATGAGTATAATATGTATTGGCTTCACAAAGATCTTTACATGATGAACAGAAAGAAAATGACTCCACACAAAGCTTGGAAAATGATGCCAAAGTATGATGGTTGACAAAGTGATAATAACCTTCGACTAATTTATATCTAAAAATTAATTTGGCATTAATTTATTTTAATTGATGAATTTTTATAAATAATTGCATGTCTCAAACGTTTCACTATCGTACGGCTGTTAACGATCAAATGTCACTCAAAAACACCGCTTTTGAATGGCATTTGATCGTTAACTGCCGTACGATAGTGAAAGTGAATTAACGGCCACTAAATATTCTGACATAGTCCACTTTTTGATATGAATATGATCGTTACAAATATTTTGTCTTCGTCCACTTTTTCGGTGTCTTTTAATCGTATATTATTTTGCCATATTCACTTTTTGAGTGGCTTCGAACGTCAAAAGTGAAGTGATGATTACTCAAATTGAGTATATTCTGTGTTTTACTTGTTTGTCATGACAAAACATGCCGGCAAAATAAAGAATTTGTCAAAAAATATAAATTTTGCTTTGAATTTACCAAATACAAGATTTCACTTCATTTTAAAAATGGGAAGAAGATTTCAAAATTATGTAAAACCATCTCAAATAACATTTACAGTTGGTGATAAGTGTTACCTCTTGAAAATAGAAAAAGATAATTTCACAAAAGAATCGTTGGATCAATTAGAAGAAATATCGAATTTAATCGAAACAGATCAACCAATGAAGAAAAGGAGAAGGGGAAGATCAACAACAAACAAAGTTCCTCAAAATCCTGTTGGAGTTTTTATCAACAAACAAACAAATAACGAAACAAACATATTTGATTTATCATCAGACAGTGAATTTGGTTTAACACCGAACATTGAAGGAAATATCTTGAATGAAGAGATAGGGAACATTGAGTTTGAAACTTATGAAGAAGACCATGACTTCATTTGGTCAAACTTATCGGGGCTTACATTTGAAGAAGAACAAACACTATGGGGCTTTTGAAACATTTCATAACTTATTTTTGATTAAATATTTTGTTCTTTAGCATTTTTTCCTTTACATAAAAGTGACGCACATCAAATCTAGTGATGTTTTAATTAAAATGAGAATTTATGCGCCAAATGTTGAAGAAAATGATGTTTCAGATATTTCGGATCGATACATTCAAGAAGTCATTCAAATGCGGAGGAATGCTTATCATATAAAACAAATACAAGAAAAAGATATTGAATTACAAGCAAAAATCAGTTCTATGAAATCACTTTCAAATTCAGTTAGTGATTCATTAAATATTTTAATAGAACGTATCCAAACATTTTTAGATTTTATTCAGAATCCGATCGATGACACAACAAAACAAAAAATTTTTCATGAAATTGAAGGAATTGATCAAAAGAATTTAGAATTAAAATATGACATAAAATTTACCAAATCAAAAATCAACAAATTAAGACTAAAAATCCAAACACTTAAAGAAAATAACAACAAAATCAAATGTCAAATGTACGAACATCGGAATAACATTGGAAAACTCAAAGTTAAAATATTTAACATATCACTTCCATATTCGAAACGTCAGAAGAAGCATGAAATTTTAGAGCAAAGTTACAAAACGTTGTATGAAACTAACAAAAACTCAAAGGAAAAGAACAATGTCATTCAAGAGTTACTTCGATTTGCAGACGTAACTTATTCGGAATATTTGCCGAAGTTAAATTCGTACAAAAACTCGATTTTCCTCAAAAAGAATTTATTGATTCGAACAAATCGAAATGTAAATCATTACATTACACAACAAAATAACAACAAAAATGAAAACTTAACAAATCGTTTGCAATGTTCACAAACGAATAATGAAATCAATGAAATCATTACAAATAATAACGAAATAGAAAAACAAAAACAATTTATTGAAAGTGAATTAATTACATTAATGAAAAATAATGAAAAATTAAACAATGAAATTAACATTTGTAAAGAAGAAAGAAGTAAAAACAGAAAACTGAACTACGATTTATATAATAATTTGTCAGATCTCCAAAAGAAAGAACAAAAAATTATAAAAAGAAAAGAAATTTATATTACAAAAATTAACGAATTAAACAAAGATAGTGAATTACAGCAAAAATTATCAAATTTATATGAAAAAATACAAAAAACTGAATCAAAAATACAAAAAATTACAAATGAAATTCAATCAACAAAAAATAATATAAAAAATTGTCAGATCAAAAATTATTCAAAAATGCTTTTTGATTAAATACGTTTATTTATGATCGTTGTCGCCTCAAAAAGTTTGCAGCGATGTCATTATGATCCAGCATTTTTTCAATGGATATTCAGATGCAGCCAAATGTTGACTACAACATTTTTCTTGGTATTACTTCCACAGATGAAAACATAAGAAATTATTCCCAAAAAGTTATCTTAGAGTCAATGGATTTGCCCAATTTTGTTGATATAATTTTTAATGGACTTCAAACTATTGATAATTCAAATATCGTATTAAAGCAATCATTATCTGTCGCATTACATGAATACATTCGAACGAGATGGAAATTTCTTCCTGAGGAAATTAAGAACAAAGTCTATGATAACATTTTATTAATTTTATTTCAAATACCATATGAAATACGAAAAATTTTTATTGATATTATAGAAACAATTTTTGTTACTCAAAGTTCGCATATTGATATTCTATTAAATGTCTGTTTTTCACAACTCAGTTCAACGATATTTAATATTGACACATCATTAAACCTATTAAATGAATTTGTATTTTATAATTATATAATACAATCGAAAGTCACAGAAGAAAGGGAATTATTTGCACGGAAACTTATACCAATTTTATACATAATATCAAATGAACTTATGAAGAGTCAATTCCAAGACATCTTTTCATCAATAATATCATCGATATCTGAAATTATCAAAATCTTTATACAAAAGTTAAATACGATATATGACATGCAAGAGTTATATGAGATAATAATTCATTTATCATTAGCATTAAGACTTCCTAATAAAAACATTCAATCATTTACTAAGTTAACTGATTTAATTTGCATGACAATCATTAAATTTAAATCAATACAAACATTACCACAAAACTTAATCATATTTGGAACGAATTTCCATCAAAACATTATACCAATCATAACGCAATCGATATTTACTTTATTTAGTAATAATCAAAACGAAACATTTATATACACAAAATTATTTATTATTATAAAAACATTAATCCAATGTCATATTAACAAAGAAATATTTCTAAATGAAAACTTCATTCGTAACATTCTAATTCCGTCATGTTATCTAAGTGAAGAAGACTTAACTTTATTTAATGAAATCCCAGAACAATATATATACTTTAATTATTTAATTGAAGAAAACATCAAAGATATATCACTTCGTATTATCATAACTCGAATTATAAAATTTATTATTGATAATAATTATATTGATATCATAAATTTATTATTAAATATATCATTAGAACCATCAAAAGAACCGAAAGAATTCGAAGCGAAAATATTTATAATTTCAAGTATTACTTCATATTATTCAGAATCATATGAATTATATCAAATGTTAATGAATATAATAATAACAAATCCATCGATTTATATCCAAGCTACAACGATATATGCGTTACGAAGTTTTAAGATCGAAAAAGAAAATCGTAACAAACTCAGTATTAATATTCTCTTACAAAGTAATAATGATGTCATTAAGTTAATGTCAATTAATTTATTCCAAACAACATTTGATATATTTCATTCTCAATCGATTATACCATATTTAAATGAACTATTAAACACATTATTACAATTAATATATACAACAAAAGATTATAAGCCAATAGAATTAATATGTTTATTAATATATCAATATACTGATAAATATATTCCATACTTTGATAAAATCATTAATTATATTATCGAGTTATATAAAATGATAACAAATTCGGAAAACTTTGATTTTAATGCTAATAATCAATTATTAAAATGTATTCAAAAGTTTATAACTTCAGATTTAATTGATTCGAATCTTTATAATGTTTACATAGAGAAAATCATCAATTTCTGTATTGAAATATTATCAAATGAAAGATGTGAACAATCATTTTTAACGACAATCGAAGTCATCGAAAGTATTATGATGAAATATGATGAAATTACAGAACTTAACATAAACATAATGAAATATTTAATTGAATTCATAGCTCCACAAATTAATGAATCGTTTTATCTAATACCAAATATATACGAAATATTTTCAATTGTCATCGCAAAGAAAAATTTTTTTAATGTAATTAATGACGAATTCATTATATCATTAATTAATTTTAGTGAAACAATTTATATAAATATTAATAATACCAAAGTGAAGACTTCGATTTTGTTGTTATATTCATTACTAATACAATATGGAAAATGTATAAATTTAATCGAAAAAGGTTTAATATTACTACAACAAAACGAAGACTTTTCAATATTTACGTCCGCGTTCTGTTTAATGTCGTCCGCGTTACTGACAGCAGCTGACCAAATAATACCAATGATAAATGAAAACGTTTTAGTGAATGTAAACGCAAATTGGAAACACATACAAAACGCTGAAGTCAATGTAATCAACTTATGCTTCATCGGATTGTGCGTTTTGGCGAAGTATGGAAACAATTTGTCGTTTCTGAACGCGTCGATGATGCTGAAGTTATTAATCGAGAAAAGAAACGCCGAAACTTTGGAAGAAGTCGACGACGAATATCTGCTCAGCAACATAAACAGTTTCATCGAAAACGAAGAGGAGTACGAATACTTGGACCTGCCCGACTTCCACTTCCCGTCGGACGGCGTGGACGTGCTCGAGGTGTACAGAGATGTCGCGTTCGGGAGGAACATGTTCCGGACATTGCCGCTCGAGCTGCAGCAGGAAGTCAGCGAACTGCTCAGTGAAGGCGCTAATTAATGAAAGCGTTACAAACAATAGAAATCGGACGTTTTGGCGACGATCAATTTCCACTCGAAAGAGAACGATGGCACTGTCACTTTTTGACTCAGAAAATGATCGTTTGCAGCGTTATGTTTTTAATAAAACAAATCCCCGAAGTACAACAGTACTTAAAGTCGTTTTGAATGATTTAAAGATGAAGCGAATGAAGAAAATGATAATTGTATCGAATTTTATATGAAAAATAATTTTTAATAAATTTGAATAATTCTCTCAAATAATGTTTTCATAACTTGTTGCGTTCAATAATTATTTAAAAATTATTTAAAAATACAAAATATTGTTATAATATTGTTAATAAATTTGTATGATTATTATATTATAATGTTTTCATATAAATCGTTGCGTTCAATAATTATTTAGAAATAAAAATATTGTTAATAAATTTGTATAACTATTATATTATTATGTTTCCATATAACTTGTTGTGTTCAACAACTATTTAAAAATAAAAATATTGTTAATAAATTTGTATGATTATTATATTATAATGTTTTCATATAAATCGTTGCGTTCAATAATTATTTAGAAATAAAAATATTGTTAATAAATTTGTATAACTATTATATTATTATGTTTCCATATAACTTGTTGTGTTCAACAACTATTTAAAAATAAAAATATTGTTAATAAATTTGTATGATTATTATATTATAATGTTTTCATATAAATTGTTGTGTTCAATGATTATTTAGATATTAGAATATTGTTAATTACATATTTATACAGTTTGTATCTGAAATGATCAGAACCGCTGATTTCCCAAACAAAAATACTCAATTCATATGCCGATCAAATTACATAGAAGTATATCGTATGAGTAAAGCTCACAATCGAGCAACGAACATAGAATTAATATAATATGTTTATCTTGGTTAGTTCTGCTCTTATCTGTGATAATACATTTATCTTCATAAAAAATAGAAAAAAAAAAAAGGACGTTAAGTCATTTCAATTTATTCTTTTTGGTGAAAATTAACGTTCAAATATTTGCCAAATATTTTTTTGTTAACGTCATCGAAAAAATTGATTATAACCAAAATTGAGTATATTCTGTGATTTACTTGACAAAAATTATTAAAATTTGCTCCACAGACTTGTCACTTTTATTTGACTTTCAATGGTTTATGCATAGAATAATCATCAGAAACCAAATATTTTTGACACAAATTTCAATACTTTCAGAGAAAATTTGTCGTTTGTCATGACAAAACATGCCGGCAAAATAAAGAATTTGTCAAAAAATATAAATTTTGCTTTGAATTTACCAAATACAAGATTTCACTTCATTTTAAAAATGGGAAGAAGATTTCAAAATTATGTAAAACCATCTCAAATAACATTTACAGTTGGTGATAAGTGTTACCTCTTGAAAATAGAAAAAGATAATTTCACAAAAGAATCGTTGGATCAATTAGAAGAAATATCGAATTTAATCGAAACAGATCAACCAATGAAGAAAAGGAGAAGGGGAAGATCAACAACAAACAAAGTTCCTCAAAATCCTGTTGGAGTTTTTATCAACAAACAAACAAATAACGAAACAAACATATTTGATTTATCATCAGACAATGAATTTGGTTTAACACCGAACATTGAAGGAAATATCTTGAATGAAGAGATAGGGAACATTGAGTTTGAAACTTATGAAGAAGACCATGACTTCATTTGGTCAAACTTATCGGGGCTTACATTTGAAGAAGAACAAACACTATGGGGCTTTTGAAACATTTCATAACTTATTTTTGATTAAATATTTTGTTCTTTAGCATTTTTTCCTTTACATAAAAGTGACGCACATCTAGCTCGTTCAGAATCCTATCTCTGAAATTAAAAAACAAAAAAATTTTAATGAAATTGATCAAGAGAATTTAGATTAAAATATGATATAAAATTTACCAAAGCAAATTAAAACGAAAAATTCAAACACTTAAAGAAGGTGATAACAAAATCAAATGTCAAATATATGAGCATCGAAATAACATTAGAGCATTTTGCATTTAAAGTATTTCGAGAGTTTAAGTCTTTTAAATAACTAGCAAGCCACTCTTTTTATAAATTTACTTAATTAATTTCTAAATTTCGATCTTTTTCACGAACAATATGTGAATGAACCATTTTCTCAAGGCAATTTTTTAACTCTTTGTGAATCCCACAGCTCAAAATCTGCACAATTTTTTAGTTAAAAAACTTAATTTCAACATATTGCTCAAAACAAGTTATCATATTTTACAAAAATTTACCAAAAAACTTTGCGCTTTGACACTTGAAAATTGGCGGCTGTGAATGCATATAATTTGCCTTTAATACGATGCCATTTAATTCAACAGATTGATTGAGCTTAAACACCGCGCACTTGTAGCTTCCATCAAACTTGAATTGGTCGTTTTGAAGCTTGACTTCAAACACTTTTTGATTATTTATTAATCCTTCAATATGCATTTCATCAGGCAAAACGCTATCACTTCTAAGTACAATTTTAGCCGATGTTAAAGTGAACATTTCGTTTTTCATTCGTACAAAAATTACTTTATTTGTATCAGATAAAATTGCAACAAAATATTTTTCGGTGTCCAGCAACGCATTCGATGATGGAAATTTCTTTATAGATGGGTGACTTAAATCATCAATTAATCGATACTTAATAACATTAATTGGTTTTGTTAAAACTCCCCCAAAAGTTCCGATGAAATCAAATAAATCGATTTCGCTTGGCGAAGTTTCACCGTTTGAGTTATTGATAAGTAAAATATATGAAAGAACATTCCATTTATTTGGAATAAATTTTGGACTAGAAAATGAATCTGATAATGACAAAATCGTTTCCCTTCTCATTGATATGGTTTTTATTAAATTAGCTCTTGATATTGATTTTGATTCCCATGACATTTCATAATCATTAAAAAGTGTATGAAAAGATGGGTCACTGCTATCAAGAAGTTGATGAAAAGAATCACTTTCTTGTTGGCTAATTATTTTTTTGTTTCCTTGTGAGAAATAATCATCAAGAGTTTTACATATGGATTTGTTATTAAAACGACAACGGATTTTGGGGTGCCCTAAAAAGCATTGGATTGAATACGGAGTAATGCACTGAAATAGAAAAGTGGGCGACTCCTCTAAAATGGTTAAAAGTACATCATAAAACCTGTCGATTAAAGTTTGTTGGCTTTTAATGATGTCATCAATTCCTTGAGAAAAAGTTGGAAATTTATTGACTTCCGAATTTACAATAAATTTGTCATAGATTAAGTACTGAGATAAAAAGTGTAGTATAGTTTGCTTGAGGAAAATAAAGTCATCCTTTAGAGAGCTTAAATAATCAATGATTACATTTGTGATGATTCGAACTAAAGGTGGAATGCCATATACATATGCCATGAATAGTGAAAGCATTGGGTTTGGTGTAATTTCTCTGTCTTTAGTTGTTTTAAAAAGAATTTCGCCATTATAGCAAAAATCAATAATTTGTTCAAAGTTTGATGATACAAATGGAAGTGATATAGAAATGCTTTGAGGATCAAAAGTTACAGTTTTAAAATATTCTCTAAAAAGTCTGGAATGATGATATAAAATAAGTCGGTGGGCTTCAATATCTTTCCCATTAGCATGCAAAATACAATCTATAAAAAGGTGATTTTTTCGGAAGGATGCGAAATGAGGTTTCATCTTAAGTCTGAAGCGAGTTTTTTCCATTTCATCTTTATGATGTTAACGTTCTTTTTTAGGGTGGTATAATTTTTGAATAGTTTTTAATCGTTATTTCAGCAAGGAGAAATGTACCTCTTTTTTTCGAACTTCTCTCATGCTCATTAAAATTTTATCCCATAAAACTCTTCAAATGCACAACTAGCTCTGTAGCTTTTATATTTGCTACAAATGAGTCATAGCAAAGAAGCAAATTTGATTAGTGGTATTTTTTTTTAAAACCATAGATGTTATTAAAACAAAAACTGCTTACAAACAGAACGGGAAGTGTTTTTATGAGATTTAAGGGATTATATTTGTAACAAAATTTTGTATTAGATCAAATCAATTGATTTTTTTAAGTTTCGTTACTTAGTAGAAGCCTTCTGGTAATGGTTATGAATGGCCTTGCTTTGGTAATAGTTAAAAAATCTTTTTGCCAATTTGTCAATGCAGGAGATTTAAAAAAAAAGATTTTTTTTAGAGGCTTTTACTGATTGAGTTTAGAGCAGATTACACTTGCATCCACAGCACTTGCAACTTGAGCAGGAACATGAGCAGGAAGAAGACATTGTAACTTGAAAATGAAATGGCTCAACTGCTTACAACAACCCCCAAATTTTGAAAGGCGGAAAATCCATCGGTTTCTGAGAAATTTTTTGTGGTTTGTTAAAAACCGAAAAAAATTATTGGGTTTTTCTGAGGCTGTTAGAAGAACTGACTAAGTTTTTGAGAGCAATTTTTGAATGCATTCGGAAGTTGAAATTCACCTTGAACGGGGGTGGTGCAAAAGCTTTTAGGGTGCCCTAAAATCAGTCACTTTTATTAGATGCAGGGATCCCCAAAAAAGTACGTTTTTTTGTTAATGTACAAAGCAATACCAGAATTCAACAGGAGATGTTGTATTGCAGATAGAAATCGCAATTATAGACTTCACCTTGCAGCATTGGCCAGAATAAAAAATTCAAAACCGCATGAAGAAAAATGTACATTAAAGCCTTTTCGTAGATCAATACTCCAAGGAAAAGTTCAAAGAGAAGAAAGAATAAAAATTGAAAATGAGAATAAAAAAATGCAAAAGGCGATTGCAAGTTGTGAGCCAACACTCAATAGAGAAGAATTCCATCAACATCAGCTTGATCATGAACATCAAGTAAAACGAATGGCTAAACATACAGACACATATGGATTTAAAACCAATAATTCAACTAAAAAGCGCAAAAATTTATCTAAAGTTCATCTTAAACCAATGGAACCGAGCAATTCCAAACCTAAGTCACAAAATACTACTTCCAAAGAACTGCAAGATGAATACAAAAATGAACAGTCAATTTCAGCGCAACCTTCTGGTGATCAACAAAATTCGTATATTAGTGATACGCCAAGCACGGAACAAATACATGAACCACAAAATACGTATGATAGCGGTGACGCACAAAGTCCACGTAAAAGCTCTCCTCCAGATACATACATTAGTGATCAAAGCAATTCACAAAATACAGAACAAACAAATGAATTAACGAATGAGCCGCCGCTAGAAAGAGTGCAGCTGACATTCCCATTGCCTGAATCACAAAGCGGAGAAAATGAGGATATAAATGACTCAGCATTAAATGAACAAAACGCTACTGGTAATGAAACAGACACTACAGAAAATAACAGTAAGGAAGAAACAGATGAAAAAGATAAATCAGAATCACTTGAAAGCGATTTTTTGTTAATGCAATAAAAATGTATTCATGAGTAAATAATAAATATTTACGAACATGAAAAATAAGACTTTCATTTTACTTGTAACCACTCTTCAAAATTCGTGTGTTAAGATTTCCTATTTTGGAAAATGAGATTTATTCCCGATAAAAATTGACTGATGATTGATCGTAAACGATTATTTTTCATTCAAAACATGAAGGTGCGAATATTTAAGAAAAAACTTTATTTATTAAAACTGTGTATCAGATCGATAGAATAATATAAAACATTTTTAGAGAGGCCATGCAAGTCTATTCCGATCGTGCCTTGCCCTTCTAAAATATGTATATTGACCATTTGATGGATCAAATGTACCTTCCTGAAGCCATAACAACTTTAAGGTAAAACGAGGACCGCATTCCTGAAGTCGCGCTTCATTCACTGAATCAAAGATATATCTGTAATGACGGAAAAAAATGAAATCACGTTGATGGTGAAAGGTAAGGACGCGCCTTCCAAAGAAATTTGGTTTGTGAGGAAATAAGCATTGGAGCATTCGAGACGTGAGCCTGCCAAGTCTTGTTTCAAATCGTTTCATGAGAACTTCTGGATAGTGATCGCTAGTACGAGCGTGCCCTTCAATTTCTTTAGGAAGAGAAATTGATGTGATTCTATAGTTGGCAGTTGGTCCATCAGGCAAATGATGATGAGTAAAAGTATAAACTTGGTTATTAGCAGATGTAAGAATAATTAAGTCGGTGTACCCTTCTTCAATTGCTTGATTCCTAACTTCAGCCATTGATGATCCTTCTTTTCGATTTTCAAAAAGAGAATTTGGAATTAAAACTTGTAGACTTTTCCCAAATGGTATGGACGGCTCTTCATCACCTGATGTAGTAATTTTTACCTTGGGTTCTTTTTCACCATTTAAAAAAGGTGAAAATTGATCATTTTCAATTTCTTCAAGATATTCTGGATCATCTTCTTTTATGAATGTTGGATCGTATTCACGCCTTTGTTCTTGTCTGTTTTCACCTGGTGCAGGTTCAACCATTTGGGAAATTTTGGTCGTGTAATTTGAATGTAAATATTGGCAAAACGAAATTGTAAGAAAAAATAGTGTCTAATTTCATAGAAAACGTTAAAATCCTGATCAATTTTAACAGAGAGACTTAATAGAGCTATTAATTAACGAAATTATAACAACAAAAAAGCAACATACCGAATTTGTATTTATAAAATTATTTTTTTAAAAAATTATTATCAAATAGAAAGTATGAATTATTTAAGGTGAAAAGAATTAACTTATTATTAATTTTTTTTATTTAGGAAAACATTATTCAATTTATTATTTCACAGATGTTGTTAAAGTATTCCAATATTAGTTCACAACAAAAACCAATTTATATCCATTGGTCGCTCTCTTCATTCACATATTCATCAAAATCATTACCAACAATTTCAATTTGTGTATCTCCTTTTGATGAAGAAAGAATTGGATATCCATCCGAATGAGCAGATTTTGACTTTTTCCTTTTACTTCTTGTAACAACAAATACAATTATTCCTGTGATTAACAAAACTGCAAAAATTGATCCGCATATTATGCCAATATATAGTACCAAATATTTAATGAGAAAACTTTGAATTGAATATAATTTTTCGTTTATAAAATCTCCAACGTTTTTATTCGTAAAAGAAAAAAATTGCAAATGAGTTGTTGTCTTCTTAAATATTAAAGTAATATGGAAAATTAAATTTGATTCAAATAAAAAGTTGATTATTTGATAACAAATAAATAAAATAATTAACTCTTCAGATAAATTTTTGATATGGAATATGGTACATTCACACTCTATAAATAGAACATCGTCATTATTCATGAATGCAGTAAAGCCAAGATGTGATAACAAATATTTACAACTACAAACGATAAATTCAAATTTCAAAGACAGTCAGAGTTTGTTGGCAAGATTTCAACCGAAAGGCTAATAAAAGATATCCTAACTGCAAAAAAAACTTTTCGGTTTTCGGATTTCTGTGCAACTGCAGCTAACGTTCTGAACAATTATTTCAATGGGGGTTTTACAGGCTGCTTCGATAAATAATGGCTGCACATTTGATGTAAGCTTACATGACAAAGAAATGATGCATTAGCTCACATAAGCGAAAAACAAAACACAAATTTTTGGATTTAGAGACATATTCATTATGAACTTCGTCAAAACATAGAATCTAAAGGTCAAGAATCGTTACCAATGGTAGTAAATTTGATTTCGATAAATATTAATACGTTTTTATTATTGGAATCTGCTGATATCAGCATTTATAATGAAATATAAAAATTTAACGTTCCGGAACATACTTGAAGACATCTTCTTTTTGTCATAAGTAATTTTTACAATACCTATAAGACGCGTTTCTTTGAATTCAAATAGCGCTGTTGGGTACAGGACGCTTATAAATTGGTTTGTTAATTATTTGTATACAAATAAAAAAATTGTATTACCAACAGATATAAATCTATTTGGTTTGAGTTTGTTTTAAAGGAAGCTTTATTAAATATTTACTTGTCAGTTAATTTAATTGCCCAATCTAAAAATGTCAGATGCTTTAACGGTCTCGATTTCTACTTTTTTTTACATAATAAAACATTCAATTTTGAATTGTAGGGCAACAACAATTGAAGTAGAATATTTTATTAAATATTATTATCTAACTGCGCTTTGGTTTTGCACCTTTTTTGGGTTCTCGGCTTGATTTGTTTTCCCTTCTTTCAGCACTTTTGTTCCTCATTTCCTGTTTGAATGTTGAAAGAAGTTTGATTGGAAGCTTCTTGCCATTGTATTCTATTCCGTTCTTTACTGCTTCATTTGCCTGTTCTTCTGTTTGGAGTTCAACATAAGCAGTTCCTGAGAAATATTTTTCTCCTCCACTGCGATTTTTGTTCCTCATCTCTATACGGAGAACTTTTCCAAACAAAGAACGGAAGAACGCTTGCAGTGATTCAAGTGTTTCAGTTTGATCTAATTGATCAACATATAATGTTCTATACTCACGACGTGGATCTGGTTTAAATGGAACCTTTGAACGAACCATCTTGCGAGAGGTATCAACTTCAAGTTCTGATGATGCTTGACAGGCTTTCATTAATTCTTCATCAGTCAAATGCATTGCCACAATTTTGTTGAACTTTTCATTAAAAATTTGAATTGGGCAATATCGGTCAGCTTCCATGTTAATCAGTTGTTTCATAAATGATGAATTTTCAACGTTTGATGGGCTAAAATAAAATTCCATTTGTTCACGAGCAGCGTCAAGTTCTGGTGTAAGATCATACACTTCTTGTTGTTTTATTTCTTCGTTTTCAGATGATGGTGGATCTGCTTTTCCGAATAGTTTGCGGAGGATGAACATAAAATGGCGGCAAAATGGTCGTGCAAAAATTGACAAAGTCTGTTCGTTCGATAAACGATTATTTTCCAATTTCTTCTCGCATTCATTTCAACATAAGTTAAGTATTCTCTTCATCAATTAAGTATCAGCTGTAGTATTTTTTCACATTTTTATTCGTTAAAAGGCAAACACAATAAAACATTTACAGATTAAGGAAATTACTGTACTGTCTAAAAATATATTTTCTGCTGCTTCCATCATCATTCATGAACAGCAAGCTATCGCCATTAGCCTCTTTAGAAGCGCCTGCGAATATATACAATGTGTCATCATCACCACCGCAATACTGTATACCCGAAACGCAATACTCAGCGGTATTCACGCCCAAGTACGACTGTAACTCGTTCCGTATGTCGGCCACATAAATGTGACTTTCGCGTGATGAAGTCGATGTTATGATGAAGTTATCTGCAACGCAAACTGCAGTGACACTCTCCGGATATCCAATAGATATTAGTGGACAATGCTGACGAGAGTCCCATATTTTGACAGATCGATCATCAGAAGAACTAACGAAAAGATTAGCGTTAATGCTTTTGATTATATTCGTTGGCGAGTTGTGGCCAATGAACGATCGAACTGATTGTAATGTCGTGACATCAAATAGATGTA
This sequence comes from Histomonas meleagridis, assembly GCF_020186115.1. Classification (NCBI taxonomy): domain Eukaryota; phylum Parabasalia; order Tritrichomonadida; family Dientamoebidae; genus Histomonas; species Histomonas meleagridis. The sequence goes on from NW_027150896.1 coordinate 483,788, forward strand.
ACGCATTAGTAGTGGTCAAACCACAGATTATGCAGTTCTCCAGGGAGCTAATGATGGAAAAACCGGAATTAAGATATGGCGTTTTGATTATTGATCGGACCATTCGATTATTGATAAGATGAAGATCACTGGAATTTAGGAACCCTATGAAGACATTGTCTTGAATTATGGCTATTGGAGTCGGATATGACATAGGTGGCACAAGATCAACATCATCAAATTTCCTATCATTCCCTGTGAGACCAACACGGTAGATATGGCCTGAGCTATAGAGCCAACCATGACGTTTGGAGGAGTCTATTGTGAAGGATTCAACTTTACTTTTAATATTTAATGGAATTGTATCCCAACAGATTTTAGTGTTAGGATGTAAATCAAAGGCATAGGAAATGGCTCTGTCGGGTGTACTGCTCGTATTGTGGATAAAAGCGGCACAAGAAGGATCAATATAATTGATATCAAATGGTAAGATAAATGTATCTTCAAACCGTTTCTCACGCCAAAAGGGATCTGGCGTAAGACCGCGTGGAAGCACTTGGCCAAATGGTACAGAATTGTCCATATCTGTTGATACAAAATTAAATATTGTACGTTCAGGAGCACTTGGCATTCGAAGAAGACCTTTATCTTTCTTAAGGGTAAACCTTGAATAAGGTGTGTCAATTTCACGCATTGCTCGAATTTGAGATGTTATTTCATCATATTTTTTGATCAGATTTGGCATCTCTATCTCACTGGAATTAACAGCACTTTCCATAATTTTGTCTAAACGAAGTAAAAGCGTTTGAACATTTGGTTCATTTTCTTTTTTCATATCTTTTTGATATATTGATTCTCTTCCAGTTTGCTGATAAAATTGGGCTCCTGGCTGTCTTTGTGGAGGTGGTTGTGGTGGCTGCATCATTGGTGATTGAACTGGAATATTTTGTGGATATTTTGATTGAGATGGTTGAAAAGGTATATTTCCATAAGGAGGTGGGTATTGTTGTTGAGGGTGAGGTTTTACAGGTGGCATATGTTGTTTTGGATTAATATATTTTGGCGGATTTGAATTTGGTGATTGAATTTGAGGAGTTTGTGCCGTTTCGCCAGTAAAAGCATGTTTGTTATTATTAAACCAAAGTCTTACAGTTCTGTGAGTCCAATGTGGTGAATATTTAAGTAATTCTTCGGAAACTTCATTTGCGATTTTTGTTCTTTCTTGAGATCTTTCAGGTTGTGAAAAGTACCTTTTAACATTTTGAATCAGAATGGATTGCTCAACCGAATTCGGATAATAACGACGTCCGTCTGGTTCCTGCTCCATATTATGTTGGCGGTTTTAATCACTTGATGAAATAACCGTTTTTGTTTCATTTATTTGCACATTTGAATTCATTCAAATTTGAGAGGAATAGGGGTTGTTTTGACGTCGTTTTTGCTGCTGGAAAATTAGTTTTGAGGATGGATCGTATTAACCCGAATATAAATGGCGATTGCCTGGTTTTGAGATTCGGTTGGGAGTGCTAAAATCAATCGTGTTTTCATAGGGTTAAAAACAATTGTTGAAATTATGATTGAGTTAAAGTTAGGGCTTGAAACACTGGAAACCAATACCAGTATGTATTCTCTTTCAAGAGTGAGAAATGGCATAAAAATTTTGTGGAAAAGTATCATGGACAATGATTCAATAATTGGTGAAAATTGCATTGATCTATTTTCACGGCTGAAAATAGTTAAAAAGGTGGTTGATTTAGTTGCAAAGCATTAATTCCATTTTTGGATTTGGAAGAAGGAGGCCAGAATGGCTTAACGTCCACCGCAGAAAAAACCGTACTTTTTCAGGAAGCGGTTTTAATCTGAATCATGAAATGTTATGTGAAAAAGAGTATGCTCCCTCATCAACAAATTCCAATACCAGGGCATTGTGATGACCATATCATTGATCCGCCATCTGTCTATGAAATGGAGTTAATAGATCAAACATTAGGGTTTCAGTATCTTGTGGAAACTCGTGGCAACCCAATTTTAATGAATTCTATTGATCAGATGTTTCGAGAATCTGTTGAATTAGAAAAGCAATATGATAAAAGTGTTGAAGTGCATCATGGAAATAAAACAACTGATTCATTAGAAGAAGTTCTATTATTAGAAGATCAATTTTCCAGGGCTGCATATGATGAAATCTCATTTTCGTTATCAGTGATAAAAGCAATGAAAAAAGAAATTAGCGCGATGGAACAGGAAGCAAAAATAATTGAAAGAAAGAAATTAAAACTCAAGAAAAAAATAAATGAATTAAAAAACAACAGATAATTAAGCACACAAACCTTTCAATAAATGTTTTTTTATTTATTATTATTTTTCATAATAAAAAATCAAGGCAATTTACAATACTATATATTTGTTTTCTTATGATTTTTAAAAAACGTAATGAACATCAGAAAATTTCTTTTCCTAATATAAATTAGATAATTTTAATAAAAAGCCTTAATCATTCTCTTCCTTATTATCCATAGAAAACAATGAAACACATATGATTTTTACATAATAAAAATATTTAAATTCATTCATTTTTATTATTTTATAAAATGGCTTAATCTTAAATCATTTATTAATTTATTAAGCTTAACAAATAATAATAAAATTAGGTATATAAACAAAAGGAAAAATAACTGAAATGAATTTTCATTAATTTATTCAGGTGAAACGAATTCTCCTGCAAACAAAACAGTTTTATTTTTGTGAACCAATTCATATATAAACGGATGGTCTGCTACGAAGAACTTTTCGATTATTTCTGGCAATCCAAGAGTCTCTATCCCTGTTGCAGCTGCAGCCGTAGTTCCTTCTTCATATACTTCTAGAAAAGCTTTGTGCACTACGCGTGAAATCTTTGGCTTTTGCAGATCGAAAAGCAAACGAATTCCAATCGCTTCGAGCATTTCGCGCAGGTGTTGTGACTCCCAAAGGCATTTAAACTTGGGAATTACTACATTCATCTTGACTTCGTTAAGGTTTTGGACATATTCTTCGAACTTTTTGGTGCCAAGTGAACTTTTGAGAGATCGAAATGATTGAAGATCTTTATTCTTAGGAAGAAAGATTAATAAAGAACAATCGTTTACATATGGCAAAGAAATCACTTGGCAATCATCATCTTCGAAATATGGGATGGTGAATTGATCTTTCATGAAAGATGTTGTTTTGGTTCCTTCGAATAGATTAAATGGGTAATCCGAAGTCCCTTCTGGATCAAACTTATTCTGCCATTCGGCTTTGAAATAGATGGCATTGGTAAGAATGATATCAGAATTAGGTTCAACTTCATCTGCTTGAATAAGATTTTGAATAAGACCATTGGTGACTTCTGCAACCTTTTGATTTATTAAGCTAATGCCTTATTGATTAAATTCGATTGGAGTAATTTCAATTCCAAGAAATTCAATTAATGGTTTGAAAAATTCTGCGTCAAATTCTTTGTTCTTGTTTGGCCAAAGTGTATTTGCGCCACGAATAACTGCATTATTTGTTTTTTGTTCCACTTGTGAAATGAGATTGCGAAGATTGGTGAGGATATCTTTTGGAGTAGTATCAGATGGCATTCTGAGAACATCGAAAATTTCTTTTTGTGTTGGTTCATTTAGAATTGAAGCAACCATTAAAAGGATTGCATAAGTTGAATATGGTGAAACAAGAATATTACTTGATTCATCGCAAAGATTTGAAAGCATGGCAATCGAAAGAACCTGTGTAGGTTCGCTTGGAGTCCCGTAGAAAAGATTTGAAAAGAAGTGTTTTATGCTTGAAATCATGAGGTGAAGTGATACTTGTTGTCAATAAACGGTTTATAAAAAGAAATTTGGATTAAATACTTCTTTGATATGTTTCTTATGTAGCCCCCAATCATTCTTTGATAGTTCATCAACAAGATTTTTTTCCAAATTGTTGTTATATGCCTTTGACTTCATCCCATACTGGAAGAAAGCTTTTATATAAAAATGGATATGAAGCTTCTAATGAAACAAACATTTTTGTTTTGAATTATACACAGAATATATTTTTATGTTTAATAATTTTATCACATAAATTTTATAATATGATTTGATATGTTTATTTCAAGACTTCAAAATATATTTAAAAATTGTATAAATTTTTTTGGTTAATCTCATTTATTTCTTTATGCCTACATATGAATAGAATATATTTCCATAATAATGGAAATTCAGAATAATTGATGTTACATTGTATCGTTCTAATCGTAGTATTGAATTTTTGGGGATCCCTGTTGTAACTGTCCGTTTACTTTTCATCAGGAAGATTTACGAATGTCTGAAAACACCATGAAAAACTCAAAAGATGATATCAAATCACAGAGCATCGAAGTCAAATTACTAACGAAGCTTGAACGAATCATTTTTAATTTAAATAAAGAAAATTTTGATTTATCAATTGAAAAAACAATGAAATTATTTGACCTAAATTTTCCATATACATATAATTCAAATATTTGCATTTTAGTTTATAGTGCATTTTATTCAAAGAAAAATGAGAATGATATTTATATTGATTATCTAGAAACTATTCAAACAAAAGAAGAAGAACTCAATCAAGATAATCCTAAAATTATAGAAATGTTCAAAGATTATATAAGTAAAATTAATTCACAAGAATCATATTATTTAATTGAACAAATGATTGAACGAAATTTAATTGATAAAAGCATTACTGCAAAACTTGCAAAACTTTCAAACTATTTTTCGCACTATAAAACAGAAGGATGCCGCCAGGAAAATTATAGATGGAATTATAGTGTAACTGAACTTGAGTTTAAAAGAAATTATGAAGAACTTTCAAAGAATGATTGGGAACTTCATAAAAAATATGTTAAAGAAGGACATAATCCAAATGAAATTGCAAAAATCATTCGAAATGACGAAATAGAAAAACTTCAAGAAATATCATCACAAACAAATTTTAATTTTAATCAAACTATTAAACCATCACTTTATGAAAGATGTTCATTTATTAATAATGGTGAAGTTCCATTAATTGATTATGCAGCATTTTTTGGATCTGTTAAATGTTTTAAATTTTTACTTATGAATAATGCAAACATAAATGATACAGGAAAATATGCAGTTGCAGGTGGAAATGAAGAAATCATTCATTTATGTGAACAAAATCATTCATCATTTGAATATGCATATGGAATCGCAATTAAATTTCATCAAAATAATATTTTTAAATATATTTATGAAAATAAAATAGAAAAATTGTATGGATTTGAAGATAATATTATTAGACGTTTTGTTCATTGGGGTGGCAAATTTAATACTTTTTCATCTGATATAGTACAAAAAGATATCAATAGTTTGGGATCTTTGTGTATTACAAATGGAAGTTACGAGATTTTTTTGTTTTTAGAAAACTCTTTAGATCTAAAAATTAATCAGGATTTGATTGATAAAGCTGCTAAAATTGGGAACTTATATCTTGTTAAATATTTTCTGCAAAAGAATCAAATTCCAAAAGATATTTTGCTTAAATCTATAAAATCAAAAAATATTGAACTTGTTAAATATATTTTAGAACAAAATGCAATTGATATTAATGAAAAAGATTTTTATTTGTTGTATTTGATATTTGTTTTAACGATTTTCTATTTCAAAATAATATTTGGAAATTATTTAAATTTTTTAAAACAGCACTTATGAAAGCATCTAAAAGTGGTTCTATGGAAATAGTTAAATTACTTCTTGAACAAGAAGGAATTGATATAAATGCTAAAGATATTAATTAGTTTTTTTTAATATTTATTTTAACGATTTTATATTTCAAAATAATATTTGGAAATTATGTAAAATATTTTGGACAGCATTTAAGCTGGCGCTTGATAATTGTCATGGCGATATTGCGAAATTACTTCAAGAACAAGGAACTGATATCATTTCTAAAGATATTTGTTTGTTTCATTTGATATTTATATGAAAAGTTTATGATTTCATTTTAATATTTGGAAATTATTTAATTTTATTTGTACAGAACTAATGAAAGCATCTGAATATGGTAATATAGAATTAGTGAAAATGCTTCTTGAACAAGAAGGAACTAATGTTAATGATAAAGATATTTATTTGTTTTAATTGATATTTATTTTAATATTTTGAAATTTTAAATTTATATTTGGAAATTGTTTTAAATGTTTTGGACAGCACTTATGTATGCAACAGAAAATGAACAAATAGAAATAGTTGAATTACTTCTTGAACAAGAAGGAATTGATATTAATGCTAAAGATATTTATTAATATTATTTGTTGTTGTTTTTATTAACTTGATATTTCAATTTAAAAATTGGGATATGTTCAAATTATTTAAAACAGTTCTTATGATTGCATCCGAGAAAGGAAACATTGAAATTGTGGAATTACTTCTTGATCAAGAAGGAATTGATGTTAATGCTCAAGATATTTATTTGTTTTAAATGATATTTATTTTATTTCTTTGATATTTTAAAATAATAATTGGGAATTATTAAAAATATTTTGGACGGCACTTATCTTAGCATCTTTAGAGGGACTTGATGATATTGTTGAATTACTTCTTGAACAAGAAGGAATTAATATTAATGCTAAAAATATTTATTTATTTTATTAAAAGTTTATTTTAACAATTTTGGATTTCAAAATAATATTTGGAAATTATTTAAATTATTTGAAACGGCACTTATCTTAGCATCTAAATATGGTAATCGTAAAGTGGTTGAATTACTTCTTATGCAAGAAGGAATTGACATTAATGCTAAAGATACATATTTATTATATTTCAAATATATTTTAGTATTTTAATATTTCAAAAATAATTTTGAAGATCATTTAAATAATTTGAAACCTCTATTCTCGAAGCTGCCGAAAATTGTCATACAGAAATAGTTAAATTGCTTCTTGATCAAGAAGGAATTGATATTAATGAAGATATTTATTTATTTTATTTGGTATTTGTTTTAATGATTTTATATTTCAAAATTTTGTTTGGAAATTATTTAAATTATTTTGGACAGCAAAACCAAAGTTTATAACATTTCCATATGAAAAAAGACATAATGAAATAGTTCAATTAATTACTGAAAAAATCTCTAAGAAAAATTCTGATGATATTGTTCCAACGAACGAAAATAACTCAATGTCTTCAACCGAAATCCAAAATAATAATCTTTGATTGAAAAAATTTCATCAGAAAAATATGGATCACAAAAATGTTTCTTGTTTGAAACAAATTGACACAAGTACACAAACAAATAATATTATTAACTTGCCAAAATATATTCATATAAATTTATGCTAAAAAGTCTGAAGAACTTCCACTATTAAGGAAAAGTTTTTTGAAAAATGAAATTAATAAACATTGCTCAAGTTTTTATATTTTGTTCGGCTGTGCAATAAACATTGCAATTTCTAGAAATACCTTTTGTATTAAATGGTAAAGCAAAGTAGTGTAAGGAAAAAAACCAAAAAATGAACCTTGTTCTTAAAAAAATCGAGCCAATTTTTTTTATGTTACAGAGGTACCTTAATAAATATAATTTTGTATATTATTTCAAAAAAATTGAATTCGCAAATTCTCAATATTGTTTTTATATAATAAAATTTTACTCTATGTTTAATTTTTTTTTCATTTGATATTATTTCGATTGGTTATAAAAAATTCCACAATTGTAGTATTTTAGAATTTGAAGTACCATTAAATAGAATATAATCAATATTTTGTTTTTTTATCATAGTTTTATCAATTTTTTTCGTACAATCGAGAATTTTTTTTTTCTAAATAATTTCAATGTAAATGTAAATACAGATTGATAACGTTAAAGACGTTAAATAAGTTCACCAATTGAACAAAAAATGGAAGTCGAAGCATCACATGCAGCTGTCTCAGCAATTGCAGCTCTTCAAGAACGAATTCGTGAACTTGAATTAGAGCAAGAAGAATTAAAAGAAGAACGAGCAAAGCTTTTAAATATTTTAGATGAAAGAGATAACATGCATTCAATGAGAGAGGAAGCGCTAAATAAAGCAACTGAAAAAGCCAACCAAATGATTGCCAACATTACAGAAACAATGGATAAAGTACAATATTTCAGAGAAGAAAATAAAAATTTAAGAAAGCAAATTGCACAATCAAAAGAAGCGTTGACCAAATCAAGCCCAAAGCAAACATCTCCCAGGTGTTCTAATACAAAACTTAAGGCAGATCTTAAGCAAATTAAGCAACGCTTATCAGATTATGAATGCATCTTAGGCGAAATATTAACAACACACCCAAATATGGCAACACTTTCTCATGAAGATTTAGTGGTTATTTCTCGTGAAACAAATCAGAAAAATTTATCATCGAAGATCAACAAAATTTATCAATCTCTCAATCAACTTCCTAAATCTTTTTCAAGACAGAAAAATGAAACAAAACGTTTAACACTTCGAACTCTACGTAAGGCTATGTATGCTATATCTGAAATGAGTTTGAAGATCGAGGAGCTTGAAAAGCAAATAAATAGAGAAGCAGAGATACAGAAACTGAATATTCAGATCAAAATATTGTCCAACGAAATTACTAAGTTTAGAATTGGATAACTTTGTTTTTGAAATTTAGTTTTTAAAATAAAATACAACATTAAGGATCTGTGATAATAGATATTAATCCAGATTGTTATTGCTGGACCTCAACTTAGCGTTGGAGCACGATTGGAAATTCAATGGTTTATGGAATACCAGAAAAAGTATTATCGGCATATAGAAAGTTCAATTTGATGTCTGGAACCGATAAGTGACAACGTTAAACGTTTTAAATCACAAAAGTGTCAAAAAATAATCAATTAAAAAAGTTGAAATTTGTGTAAATCAGAGAGATGTTTATTGGGAAAGAAAAATCATGATTTTATAAAATTAAATTAAATCAGCGCTTAAGTAAAAAGCTCTTAAATGTAATTAAAGCAATTTTCAAAAAAAAATATGTCATTTGAAAACTTGATTCCGAAATATGACATATACGATAACCAAATCTAAAAAAAAGCTCCAATTCAATATTAATTTATTGGTTCGAACCAAAGCGCAATGACACGCTTCAAATCCTTGGAATATTTTGTGACATATATATTATGGTATAGTTCTAAATTTGTTCTAGATTTCGTACTGCCAGCAGCACACGAGCCCATCCCCGGAGCACGTCAAAAACGAATGATCCTTTGGATGATGCTTAATCTGAAAAACGGTATTTTGATGATGTTTTGCGGTGAATAACAACTCACCTTTTTCGTCATCCCATGCTTTAAAGCTTTCGTCCTTTGAGCCCGAGAATATAATATTTTGTAGGGGAGAATGACAAATCGAAAGAACAGTATCTTCGTGACCGTTTAAGATATGGATACACGACGGTTTTTGATCGTCGACCTTCCAAATTTTGATGTTTTTGTCGGCAGATGATGTCGCCAAATTACCTGTGAGAGGCGACATCGAAATGTCGTAGAGGAACTGATCATGTGCTTCGAATATAGTGATTGGATTCTTAAAATCTGAATCATACATTCCGACTTTTCCATCAAGAAATCCAACGAAAATAACCGACTCGTCTATGCTAGAAGCAAGAGAGACGATTTTTCCATGTGAATTACTTTTGGCTGTTTGAATTTCATCTGGTCTATGTTTTATTGTTTGTATTAATTCCATCTTTTCTAGATTCCATATGCATAAGTATCCATCATTTCCGCCTGAAATTAGGATAGGACGATTCAATAAGAAAAGAAATGAAAATATTTGACCAACATGTCCACTTAATAAAATTGGTTCAAACTTGGACTCTGGTGAAAGTACCATGATTGTGCCTTTTGTGTAACTCAAAGCGAGATATTTTGAATCTTTTGAAAATTGAACAACTTTTGAATAAGATTCACGCTTTGGGAAGTCATTTGGGATAGGCCAATTGCTCAATAGAGCACCATCTTGGTATCTCATCATGAATACTGTTTGGCTGTCAGAATATGCAAAGTATTTCCCATCATTTGAGATTGACAATGAGCATACTATGTCATTAAGCCTTATTGAATATCCAAGATTGACTTTTGGCTTTCGCTTCAAATCATTATTTGGAATAATTACAAGATTTTTTTGTATTTCATCATCGCCTTTATCAAGTATAACGATGTTTGTTGGTACCGAGTCTGCTATGGGAGGGGTTTGTAAGTAGCAATCAAGAGGATTTTTAATTTTATCGTAAACATCTTGAAGAATTTTAGAGTTCTCACCAGGTATGAATTCTCTGGTTGCCACCATAGGGCCTGCTGGAGAATTACTGCTGTTGGACTGTTCAGACTTTGGACCCTCTTTTCCGTCCATCAGTTCTGTTGGCTAGTTTGGACCAGGATTGAAAAAGTTAAAGAACCCAGAAATCAAATCAAGGAATGTAAACTTGTGAATTCGAGTGATAAGGTACAAACCAACAAAAAATTTAACTTTTTCATAGCTGTGTTGCGGTAACGGCTACGACATTAAATCAAGGAACAAAAGGGACGATCGACCTTACTGATGAATGTGTATTGAAAATTTGAAATGTTTATGACTTGATAATTCAAATCGGGAGCAGTTTTTGATTCCGTTGGTTTTCGGTTCGTTGGTGGTTTTTGATAAAAACCGTACAATTTTGTTCGCAAAATTGTGGGTTTCAGAAAACTTATCGTTTTTTATGATGGGAGATTCAGAAACTTCAAATGTTTACCAATCCGAATCTTCCGAGTGCTGACCAATCTTTTTCAGCAAAATCTTGACATTAAAAAATTACCATAGACACCAAAGTTGCGATTTATAGAGTGAAATTATTATTATTTTTATATTGATTATTTTAAATTTCTAAAAAATATTATGAGCATGGAAATTACCAATTAAAAACAATATGTAAATCATTTACGCATGAAAATAATATCTAGAAAAATATATGAAAATCATCATTTTCAATTACATTAACTCAGATAAAAAAAACTGAATATGTTATAATACATCATACGTCTTTTGCAAAGCAAGTGTATAGCATGAGAAGAAATATGAGAATTTTGAAATTGTATAAATGATTGTTGAACTTTTTATTTCTTATTAAAAGAATTTCCACCATTTTTCAACCCATTGGGTGGTCTGTTTTAACTTGAATTTACCATAAATATTTTGATATTGAAAATTCATGCATGATGGATTATTCCCCATCGTTTTTCTATTCGAAGTATTAAGTACAAATCGATGAATACTTGAAGATAAAACCACCAACATCTTAATATTGATGATTTAATCTATCATTTGGCTGTTTTTAAATTTTGGTCATTGTCGAAGTATTCAAATTTAAAATTGAATAGTTTACATTATGTTCCGGGCACTTTTTAAAGGCGATTTTTCCTCACAAATTAAAGAATTTGAACATTCTTTTTACAAGTAAGGATGGAATTTGAAGAAATCCACTTCAACGAAGGTGATACCACATTAGTAGAATATGAAGAAAAATATTGGCAACTTCGTGAAACAAGAAAAGTTGAATTTTTCCCTGGCGAATTAACTACGGTATCCTTAATTTCAGTTGAAGATCCAGACCTTAAAACTTATCTTAATAATTTGGCTGTTGATCCGATAATTTCACTTGATTTGGAATGGGATGAAGAACTTTGTCTTTTTCAATTTTGTTCTTCTTCTGGAGTCTTAATTATTCGCCATCCAAATGGCCCAGGAAATCAAATTCTAAAGGAGTTTCTCTCCACTCACAAATTTTATGCTAAAGGGGCAGGTAATGATAAAAAGCAATTAGATATGAAATTTGGTGAAACATTTACAGAAAACATAGAAGATATATCTGTCACTCGTCTTGTTCCTTACCATTATTCAGAGAACTTCATGGATATGACAGTTCAATTTGCAGGAGTTCCCACAGCAATTTTTAAAGAATTAAAAATTACGAAATCACATTGGTCACAAGAAGTTCTCACCATTCGTCAAGTTTTATATGCTGCATTTGATGTTGTTTCCTTATTTAAATGTTATCCCAATTTTCCTGCACCAAAAATCAAAAATAAACCCAACAAGCCTACGAAACCACGTGAGCATAAACCAGCCCCTCCTCCTGGCGTTCCAATTAATACAAAGAAAACCAAAGAGAAGAAGCAGAAGAAAAAGGAGCCCCCCACTGTTGAAAAAGTGGACTTTGTTCAGAATTATCGTATTAACCGCTATTGTTACCTTGTCAAGAATTACAAAGGTTCGTTACTTCGGAAAGATCTCCACAAATATGTAGGCCAATCCGACGAAAACATTGAATTCATCTCTTATTTTCCAAATGGCGATGGAACATATCAGTTATATATTTCACTTCTCAAAGAAATTGACCCTTCAGATGAAATAATACATCTTCCATATGTTGATCCTAACCAATTTAATGATAATGATATTCTTTATATTAAAGATATACCATCACGTGTATCATCACGTGATCAAATTGAAAAATTTCTTTATTTATTCGAACGCGATCATAACCTTTATTTCCGTGAAAACTTCATCATGATCGAATTCACATCTGCTACCTCACCACATGTATTATCCTGTTTTCTTCCATACATTACAATTGACAATGAACAAATGAAAGTATATACATTTCCATATTTCCTCAATGCTGTCTTTGCCATTAATCTTCCATCAACGGCAGACGAAGCATATGTTCGAAATCTTTTTTCACCATTTGGGCCCGTTAAATGTGTCACTTTTCCTTTGATGCGGGATGAAACCGTTCCGAAATCAGTGGCGGTTTTTTATGCGAGTGAAGATTCACCTGACAAAGCGATCACGAATCTCAACTTTAAAGAGATTGATGGTAATGAAGTATATGTATCTCGATATACTAAAGGATTACAACTTCGAACCATGCGAAATTATCAACTATATTATGAAACAAAAGAAAGTAGTCGCGAAATATATGAAAAGTTTTCAAGTTATGGACCAATACATTTTGCATATTACGACAAAAAGGTTGGGATAGGAGTTGTCCAATTTTATCATATGTCTGATGCATTTAAAGCTATGGATAACACTACCGCTTATATGAGGAAAGAAGGAACAACGATAATAATGAGAGAAGTTTCTTGTGCATTCCCCGATGAAGAAGTGATTGAAATGTGTGAGAAATATGGGAAAGTTTTGAGTTTCTTCGTGAGATTAGTAATCCCAAGATTTCGATATCAAGTCTTGGAGGTTACCTTCACTACACCTGAGGCGGCTTCAAGCGCAAAAGCTGAGTTGGATCACATGGTATTGGATTCGATTCCAATCAATGTATCGCTGATGAAAGGGAATGGAAATGAGGTGTCAATATGGAAAATGGAGTATAGGTTTAAGTGGATAGCTGTGGATAAGGTAATGGATGAGGTTGAGATCTTGGAGAAGTTCCAAAAGTTTGGAGATATTATCGATTTTAACGTTAATTCGGAAAAAACTTTTGTGATGTTTGCTACTGACCAACAGGCTATAGAGGCAACCAATCAAACTGGTTACCAAATGCCTACAATCCATGAATATGCATATTTCACACATAATAATTATTTGCAAACAAAGTTCATCAAACCTCACTTGTCTACCTTCACAGAATCAGAGGAGAAGAAGGCAATAGTGATGGATCCTGTCCCTGACTCCTTCACAAAGAAGGATTTGGAGGCGATTTGTCCAGGCTGCTTTTACGATAGTTTGGTAACCGCTTCAACCGTTGACGGTTGCTCTGAAAAGAGAAGGGTAATTATTTACCCTTTCGGGAAGAGGATGCAAAAGAAAACATACGCACTTTTAAGAAGTGCTGTGTTCGACGGTGTATCCTTGAACCCGATGATAATGAATCAAAAAGAAATTCCAAAGTTAAGTGATGTTTCACCAATGACAATTAATGTTGATCCTTTACCAGAAGAATTACAAGGATCAAAACTAAGAACAAACGTTCTGATGGATAAAGAAGCGATTGTGGATATCCTTCCATCAATAACAGAAATTGGACAAAAAATGGCTGTCGTTATGCCAAAGGAAAAAGCTACTTGCAGAACAATACTAAGGTCTTTGAGGAGATGGAGAACGCCAATAGGAACAACAATACACGTGGAGAAATTTGATAATGAAAAATAAAATTACATGATATATTAATCTAATGTTTTGACTCTTAGGGAATTGCTGTTCATTATTTGAGTAAAAGTTATTTTTGATTTTACTAAATTTTGTATTCTGATTTTTTTAATTGAATTATATATCATATTATTCTAAGTAAATTGTTTCAATATAAAATCATGAAATTTCATAATTAATAAATTACTACTTGATATCTTATATACATGTACATAGATATTTGTTGTGAGTATTTTGAATATTTCTTAAACGGCCACTAGATTTTGGGGTGGTCCTTACATTAAGGATGGAAAAAACATTAATTTGGAAGGAACAGCACTATAAAGTTGAGTTAGAAAAAAATGCACGTGCAGATGAACTCCTCAAAAAAGCAATTTCTATAACACACTTGAAAGCTAATAGAATCAATATTACTTTTCAAGTAAATGGAAAGAGAATTCCTATAGATCAATCAACACTAATTTCTGAAATACCATCTGACGAATTCCTCATTCGTGATTTTGGCCCTCAATTCAGTTACAAAGGAGTTTTTATTTTGGAATACATTGGTCCATTCTTCATTTGGCCTCTTACAAAAATCTTTCTCAAATCATCACCATCAATGTATTTAACTATTGCTTCTTTGATGTGGACATTCCATTTCACTAAACGCTTATTTGAAACAGTGATGGTCCATGTATTTTCACATCCAACGATGCCAATTTTCAACTTGTACAAGAACTGTACATTTTATTGGGGTTTTGCTATCATGATTTCTATAGCTGTTGTCAAGAAATCGTCAAACCCAATCGAACTTGATTATCTTCATTATGCGTCGGTGGTACTTTTCTTTGTCTTTGAGTTTCTTAATGCTTACTGTCACTTGAAGCTTAGAAGCTTGCGTCCAAAAGGATCAAAAGCATATTATCTTCCAAGAGGATTTCTTTTCGATAAGATCACTTGTCCAAACTACACAGCTGAGATAGCAGGCTGGTTTTGTTTTGCTGCATTTACACGTGTTTGGATAGCATTTCTATTTCCGATTGTAGGAGGAGCACAAATGTACATATGGGCAACTAAGAAGAAGGCAAGGCTCGTGAAAGAGTTTCCAGAAGCTGCTCAAAGAGGAAGAATACTCCCATTTAAATCTCTCTAATGATATTTTTTGTTGTTTTTATTTGAATTATTTACATGAAAAGTGTGTGTTGTGATCGCCGGCAAAAAAGTGCTTCTTAAAGTATGGAAGAAACAACACAAGAAAGAAATGTTTTTAAAAATATGCAACATGCAATTGTTGAAGCAATGAATACTCTTGGACAATCTTCTCCATACGGCGACAATAGTGTTAGAATGAAAGAACTTTTTGCTCATGTAGAAAAGGTTCCAATTCTTTTAAATGGAAAAGTTGAGGAAGGACCTCATCGATTTTCAACCTTTAATAGTGCTTTGTGTGGACGAAGATCAGCAGCAGAATTATTTGAAAGAGTTGATGATCCAAATCGTCAAGGAGCATGGTGGAGATTAAAAATGCCCTATGAAGAAGCACTTGATTTTGCTGTTGAACAAAAGGGATTCAGAAAATTACAGACAAGAGTTCGTCAAAAATCAGATACCCGTCAAAATAAAGTCTCAAATCAGAACAAGAGCATTGTCACCAACTCATGGAAGAAGACAAAAATCATTGAAATATCAGATAGAATCAAAGAATTTGCAGCAAAAACATTTGAATTGCATAAAGAAAATCAATTTCTCCAAGAAAAACTTTCAGCATTAACAGATGATGTGACTCAGTTAAAGCAGATCGTTCCTAAAGAGACGAAGAAAATGTTAGAGATTTACCTTCGTAATGAGGAACAAATGAATCAGCTCAAAAATCAAGTAGAAAATGCTCAAAAAACTTTGTTCGAGTTAAGTGAACAAGCAATTCAGCTCCAGAGCTGACTTCGTCTCCATAACTCTTCGCATGTTAATTTCTAAACTGTTTTTTTATAACACATCATTTATAACACTTTACAACAATACAAAAATTGAATAGGAAAATTTCCCTATCGTCCAGACACTTCACATTTTCAAAAAAATATTTTCCATCCTAAGCAAAATGCAAATAGTGTCTCAAGTCACTAACACACACATAATCTTTGATAAAGTATAATCCAAATATGCAATTTCGCGTTTTCATTCACTTCGCCGAAGATAAAAGTTCTTTTATCCAAATCGTTCACATTCACAAAACTTCGTTCGTTTACAGTATCGCTCCAAACGTTTTACTGTTCAGCAGAGCCCGATCCTGTTGCACGCCTCTGTAGCCGACATTCCCTTTTGCGCGTACCTCATCACCACGTTCAGGTGATGTCCGACAATTGTTTCGCACACCTCCTTCAGCTGCGCGGGCACCTTCTCGCACAGCTTCTTCGCGTTCATCGCTGTCGCCGCCTTGCCCTCGAGCAACGCCTTCACTCCGTTCACTACTGTCTTGCACACTGTGCACGCCGCGAAGTTTGAGACTCCCTCCGGAACGTCGATGGGCTCTACTTCATCTTCATCTTCTTCATCATTTCGTTGTCGCAAGAAGCGTTTGCCGCAGACTTCTTTAGCGATGATGACGCCTTGGTAAGGGCCGTACTTCCTGACATGATCAACTAAGCACTGGCTGAAGTTCGTCATGTCGCTGACTGTGTTAATCGCAAGTTCATCTTCATCGGAGTTCAGCTCGGGGCAACTCCTTCTGCATATCTTCGCGGCTTCACTGTTGGATAACTTTGGATTTTCAAGAATTGCATTCACTATGCACGACGAACATTTTGGTGAAATGTAATTTGAGTTAGAGCAAAAAGGACCGCAATAAAGATCAGCTGCATAAGAGCCTAAAAGTCGTCCTTTGGTGTTGATGTAATATGAGTAACATGCAGCGCATTCACCTCGTCCATTCGATTCGGATTCTTCGGAATTTCCGCATATTCGGTGAATCGTTTCAAATGGATACCCTTTTCCGTAGTAAAAATAAAAACAGGAGGCCTCATTGGAAGCGTCGTTCACATATTTGCTTTTTGGATAGTTCTGACAAATGTCTTTGCAAGATCCTTTGCGTTCACTGAAACACTCATCCATGCATGATTCATAAGTTTTGTGCCCAATTTGGAGAAACCGGTTATCTCCTGGAGGACCTTTCTTTAAATCTTGATTTGGAAATTCGTCAGAATAGTCATAATCCATTTCATCTTCATCGTTGCTGTTCTTGCAAAGACTTGGACAGTTATTAAGGGCATATATTGGACCAAGAGTTTGGCCGTAGATGGCAATTTGTTGTGCAAGGCAAATGGCGCATGCTGCATACGAATTTTCTTCATCTTTCGCATCATGTTCTTCATTATTATACCGATTATTGCAATAATTAATGTTTAGAGCATGGATAAACAAGAGAACAAGCATTCAATACTGTCAAATGACACAATTTTTTGTGGAAGGTTTGAATTTAGTTCTAAAGGTCAAATGTGACGGTTACTAAATTTTTCTAAACATAAGAAATCCATATTGAAACAATGGACGGAGATTTCTCCGTAAACTATTCATTTGCTTGTTTTTTTCTGAAAGTTCGGTTTTGACGATTTATCTTTTTATTTTACCACTTTTTTCATAATTAAAATAGTTTGTTTGTTTGTTTCCCACAATTAATTATCGTACCATTTAAAACGCAATAAAATGCAATAAATAAAGTTCTATTGAAATAAAGGGTACCAAACCTTTTTGCAAAATGGTTCATTCCATCCTTTTCAAATTCAGTAACATGGCTTAAGCACTTTTAAAGGAGACGTTTGATGAAAAATATTTTTATTCATATTATTGAAACTTAAAAACTTGAACAGATTCAAAAAATCTACCTGGAGATCCCCTGTTAGAAATGATCAATAAATATGACAATTGTGGGAATATTACAAGAAATGAAAAAATCTGATTTTCTGTTATAAGGGTACCCCCATAATTGAATGATTTACAAATCAATTCTTAAGCCCAATTTTGTGGTCTTGGGCTTAATTAAGCGCCTTATTACCTACTATTTTGGGGGAATAAAAAGATGAAATTTTCTGAATAAGTTCAATTTGGCTAACCTTCGATTTTTATGATTTTTTATAAATTTTTCCTGATAGTGAAGGCTTAAAAATCAAAATTCAAGTAGTTGAGTTACAAAAAGTGGCAGTAATTCACTTTTTACGTATACTCAAATTTGAAAAAGCATGAACAAATGGATACCATTCTTCTCCTTCTATGATGATGAGGGCATCGAGACAGTCACGTCTAAAGATCAAAAAAATACTGAAATGCAAGTATTTAATCAAAAGAAATCCGAATTTTATATCAATCGAAATAATATTCGAGATTATTTAATATCAATTATTTCATCTCCACCAAATTCATTTCATCAATATTCATCACAAGAACCATGGATTCCATATCATTTTATTTTATCTTTTTCTCTTTTATCATTCCACAAGTTACGCAATATTCAATTATTCAAAGAAGCCTGTTCCAAATACATCTTTAAAAGGCAAAGTAAATATGGTGGTTATGGTCCTTCACCTCATGAAATTGGTCATGTCGCCTTAACATATACATCCATCAATACCATTGCGCTTACATTAAACGAAGCTAATTTCCAATCCATTGATCGTCATTCCCTATACAATTGGTTTATGTCACTTAAGCAGCCTAATGGTTCTTTTTCATCGTCAGAAGGATATCCATATGAATGTGACACACGTTCCACGTATTGTGTTATATCTGTTGCATCTCTTCTAAACATTCTTACTCCTGAGCTAACCAAGAACACAGCAGCTTTCCTCTCAAGTTGCCAAGGTTATGATGGCGGCTTCGGACCAATCCCCGGCTCCGAGACGCACGGTGGCTATGGCTTTTGTGCCCTTGCAGCGCTTGATCTTCTTGGCGCGCTTGACACGATCGACGCCAACTCTGCCATCAAATGGTGTTCGATGCGTCAAATGCCATTTTGCGGCGGTTTTAATGGCAGAACGAACAAACTCGTCGACACTTGCTACACGTGGTGGGTTGGAGCAATGTGCAAAATATTAAGCGACCGCACGGGAACAGCTCCGTTTTGGAACGATGAGGCGCTCGCGACTTACGTTTTGACTGTTTGCCAAAACGTCGATGGCAGCTGCGGAGGGTTTAAGGATAAGCCCGGAAAGAAGGTGGACATGTTCCACACGATGTACGGGCTGGCGGGGCTGTCGGCTGCGTGCAGGAATCTAATAAAGGAAAAAACGGGATTCGAGTTGGAGGAAATGGACGCGCGTTATTGCGTGACGAAAGCGGCGGCGGAAATGATGAAAAGTTACTTCGCTGCAATTCCTTTTGAGTATTAACGTGTGAAATAAATTTGTTTTATTGTAAAGAAAAATAATTTGTAACTATTGTTGAAAAAATCATTAAAATCATTTCGGAAGAAAAAGTTTATGAAAACAAATAGACTAACACCTTAATGTAGCCCACGCCGAAACTGTAGCATTATTCTTAGAGAACATATCCAGTAATATATTTTTTTTAGATTTGATTTTTTGTTGAGTATTGTTCCTATTTTCACTCACTTCACCATGGAGAACGTTAGCATGAAAAAATCATTTTTCTCGATTTTCTTTAAATTTTATTGAAGAACTGTTTCTAATTTTAACATGATTTTTAAAGACACACTGTGTCAAAATTAATTTCAATTCTTTTGATTTTAAAACATTCCAAATACAAAATCAACAAATTTTTATTTAAATTATTACTGCGTTTCCAATTTTTGGTTTTTTTAAAGGTTTAATTTGTTTTTTCATTTCATTTTTTTCCAATTTTTGCTCATTCCACAAATCAATTCTTTTTCTTTTTCCCATTTCCTCAAAATTAATTACTTGTAATTGTCCTATTTCATTCTCATTTTCATTTAACTTTCTATTTTCCATAATTTTTGCATTACAAATATTACACACACCATCAATTACACAATTCACATGAAACACATGCCCACAACCAAAAGCAATTATATCACTTTGTCCAAGTAATTTATTACAATTCATACATTTTATTCCATTATATTCCACACCCATACATAACTCATTAATTTTTAAAAGTTGTTTATTTGCAGCCTCATTTTTTTTAATTTCCAACAAATTAATTTCAAACTCATTTTTCTCACGAATTGATCTAAAGAAATGAATTACAATTGATCCCACAACATCAACGGTTTACCATTATTGGCTTTAGCTTTCATTAGCAACACTGCTTTGGTTGGAGCTGGTTTCGACTGTGCACCACGTCTTTACGTCTTAAATGGCGATGATTGGGTAGACCTTGGTTTAATTGATATCGCCGAAATTCGTGAAAAGGCAGCAGGTGGTTCCTCATCCTGATTTGCTTCAAGAGCCGCTGCTTTTGGTGGTAAGGCTGTTAACAAGAGTGAAGGAATCCATAACAACATTATCCTTGGAATTCGCGTTACCAAGAATGCTTTCACCACATGCGCAAATGATGGCAAACTTGGTATTTGGCCATTTGATGCCCTTAAGAATCACTTCAAAGGTAAAAATCTCTTCTGAGTAAAATAGGCATCCTATAGATGGTTTTATGAGAGAATTCCTTGTTGAAAAAAATTCGAAGAATATAGATGAGTTTGTGATGAAGTTTAAAATGCTATTTTCCGTTGAGTTCCTTGATGGTCACATAGTTCCCCATTTTTTGTGAGAATAATTAGTCAAAAATCCTCTTCTTCTGGATGAATTTGTCTTTTTATTCACTTTTTTCTTTTTAGGCTAAACCTTACTTCCCAACTTCAGTCAAGGAATCGACTTTCATATCTGTTTCACCGTCTGTGCTGAAAGACATTTCCTTGTTACGTTCTACTTCCGAACGCAAATTCTCGGCTTTTTCAATTACACATTTGTAAGCATCGGTGCCTGTTGCAAGTCTGACTGGAGGATCCTCCATTTCGGACAGTTTGACAATCAAACTTCCTAGCTTAGCCGGGTCACCTGCTTGTTTGTGGTTCATGCTTTCATGCCATTTCCGGAATGTTTCAAACTGAGGAGCATAGTCAGGGATATTCTTTTCCGAATATTTCACTGAACTGCTATCCAAAAAGTCGGTCTTGAAAAATCCAGGTTCGATGATGGTAGAACGAATGCCCAAAGGTTTTACTTCTTGAGCCAAACCTTCCATCAAACCTTCCACAGCGAACTTTGATGAAGCATAAATCGCTCCACCTGCCACCGAAAACACTCCTGATACTGACGTGATGGTAAAAATACGTCCTGAATGTTTTGCTCGCATATATGGAAGAACAGCACGTGTCATGTTCATTACACCAAATACATTAGTTTCAAACTGGCTACGAATTTGCTCATCGGTGGTGTTCTCAAACCATCCCAACTGTCCGTATCCAGCATTATTCACCAGTATGTCAATCTGGCCAAATTGTTCGATTGTAGCTTCAACGGCCGCTGATACGCTCGCTTTGTCTGTTACGTCCAATGAAAGTGTAAGCACTTTTGGATTTGTTCCAAATTCTTTTTCAACTTTCTCCTTATTGCGAGAAGTTGCCACAACACGGCCACCTGCTTCCAAGGCAGCTTTGGCAATGGCTAAGCCAAGCCCGCGTCCTGCTCCTGTTATCAACCAAACCCTTTCCATATTTTTTGAAACACTTCACATTTGGTCCAAAAAGTATCGTATATAATAATAAACTTGTGAAAAAAAATCGGAAACAGAAAATCCACTTTTTGAATGTGAATTCTATTCAAACCAATCAAAAGCGGTTATCCCATTCGATATTAATAGTATAGAAAAAGTGAAATTTTGAAAGCATTTCCATCGGTGTAATGTTTTAAGGTTCTATCGTCAGATTTTTTCTGTGTTTTTTGATCTGTCGAATTTTTTTGTTTGTTTAACAAACTGTATAAAAACTTATGATACATCGAAAATTTTATTGTCCAAGTGAATTACAAATTGTTGATCACTACAATAATAACGAAATTTAATACTTTATAGAAAGAATGCCCAATAACTAAAGTTTTCAAGTCACTTTACTCACTTAGCAAAGGTTTAATTTGCCGCAAACGTCGAGAGATGATAGGCCAGATCCGAGCCATGAGATAACCTTAGTGAGGTAGTTGTTAATGATTGTTGAGCAGATGCTTTGTACTGAAGCTGGGAGCTTTGTGCAAAGGTTTGCTGCGAGTGCAGCGATTTGGGATGTGACTGATGTATCCTTCATGATAGTGACTATTCCATTAATTACTGTCTTGCAAACAGTGCACGCTGTTCCGTTATCGATACCAGATGGAATTTCGATAAATATAATTTCATCATCGTCGTCTTCGTCTTCTTCGATATCATAATCATAGCGATGTGGACGATTGTTTCCGCTGCAGTATTTGAGTTTGGTGCAGATTGCTGACTTCGAAAGCTTCTGTCCGAGCCATGACATGATCGGGCCGACAGCTGCACCAACAATTGCCTTGCAAAGAGCAACGCCAACACCGCTTGAGATAACGCCGCATGCAGCTGTGGCTGCTGATGAAACAACCTTTTGGATAAGGCTGTTGCCCATTGCCTTTGATATAAAGCCAACAGCTTTTTGACAGATTGCACAGTTATCAGCATTAGAAAGTCCTAATGGAAGTTCCATTTCGGTGATGTAGTCATCGTCGTCCATTTCGAGGTATAATTGAAGATATGCATCATCGTTGTTGTCATTGCTTGTGCAAATGTTGATCTTGACACAGATTTCGGCATTGTTAAGTCCTTCGGCAATGTAGTTGATGACAGTTGGAATGTATTGAACAATCTTGTCGCAGAAATCACGACCGATCTTGGGGAAACGTGCACAGATCTTTTCAGCTTGTTCCATTATTTTGCTTTCGACTGTTGTGCTTTTGATGATTGAGACAATGCCTGAGATAAGGTGCTTGCAAATTGAGCAGCCAATGCCATTTTCAAGTCCTTCTGGGATGTTGATGTAAACTAATTCATCATCTTCATCATTTGAAGTGCAAAGGCCAAGTTTATTGCAAATGTTAGCTTGTGAGATACCTTTAGAAACCCATGAGATAACTTTTGGAAGATATTCAGCAATGATTGTCTTGCAAAGGTTTTGCGCAGCATTATTCTTGAACTTCTTGCAGATTTCAGCGGCTAATTGAGCGATTGCAGTTTGGATTTTTGTGTTATCCATGATGTTTGTAATTCCAGAGATCACAGTTGTGCAAACAGCGCATGCGTCGGTATTAGTCAAGCCTGCTGGCACTTCAATTGGTTTAACATCTTCATAGCACAAGTTGCATGCCAACAAAAGAGCAAACATTTTACTATTTGCAAACAACCCGTCAAATTGACACCCACAGCCATTGAAAATTCAAGCGGAGGACGTTATTTGACGTCGAGTTTTGTATGCTGTAAAACGGTTTTTTATACAAATTTTTTTCTGTAAATCATCGGAACAAATAAAACTTCGAACATTCGCATTCATAAAATTTAAAGCATTAAAATTTTTATTTATCCCTCCATCAGAAGCCTCAGCTTCATGTTCATCTCCAATATCAATGCCTTCGCCAGTTCGGGCGAAGTTGTTCTCAGTTCCACGAATATGCTTGTCAAGTCTATCTTCAATATGCATATTACGTCGTCGCCCAAAGTGTTTTTGCTATACAAAGTTCTTGTTTGTGGGTCGTTATTGTTCTTTATGATTGTACTCCTTAACACGTTCAATGCCAATTGTAATACATCGTTTGGCTTTTGTTGTGTTATTGGCTTCAGCTTCTCTACGCACGTTGTCACTTCCAATGCTTTGTCCAAGTCCTCGTTGTTACCAGGCAACAAGAAGAACGAAGGGAATATACGCAAATTCGCTTCAAGTGTTTCAGCGCCAGAGTCTGTTGGCACGAACAATATTTTAATCTTTTGTGGGATATTAATTGTTGTGAATTCGATTTCTATTTTATGTAATGCTATTTCGCCAGGATTAATAGTTTTATTATATGACGGCAAAGAGATTGGTCGAATGTTATTATTAATTGTTTGTAATGAGATATCAATAGCAGTAAGTAATGAATTCGATTGATTTTGTATCGATAAATCAATGGTTAATATGTTCGGCTTTTCAGTAGTACAATAAAACTCAGTCGCGTTAATTAACATCGATGAGTTTTCACCAATTTGTTGTATACGTGAATGTGGTTTTGGTCCAACAATTACATTTTGTTGTGGTTTGTTTTGTTGTGGCTTAACTTTAGCTTTAGTTTCCGTTGATTTCTTATTATGATGTTTACGTTTTCCATGTTTGTTATTACTATTATTAATACGAATTTGTTGTTGCTTCAATAATTCACTTTGATCATATGGCATTGGACGTGGTAATGCTTTCGCTTCTTCTTCTGCAATGATTTCAGTTAAGTCGACATTTGCTAAATCATTCGATAAGACCGCAGGCCGTGATTTAGGCTTCTGGACAATATTTGTGTCAATCTTCTTTTCGTTCTTAGATTTAAGGATAACTGGTTTATGCGCATTAAGGTTTTGTGTTCGAATCTTATGTTGTTTCTTACGGACAACATTTTTACTTCCTGGAGAATCTGTTAATTCGGTATCTTCGACTAATGTATTTAATTCATCAATAGCGTTCTCTTCATCTTCTTCTTTAAAGAGTTCAATTGGTTCATCAAGTTCTGAAGGTCGTTCAATAGGTTCGAAATCTTCTGTAGCTTCTTTTAAGATGACATCTTTAAATTGTTGTGATATTTCATCATTTGATTTGATGATATTAAGAAGTGACTTAATTAAACTAGTGATATCTTGTACCTCTGGATATGTCGATGTCTCGAATATACCTAATCGTTGTTCGAACATTTTCAATAATTTGTTCTTTTCTTCTTCATTCTTCGCCTTTAAATATAATGTAAATGCTGTACTAATACATGATTCTTGTACTCGTTCATCACAATTCGCTATAATCGGCTGTAAAATATGTTCGAATTGTTTCGAATCTTCCGAATATTCAGCAATGATATGTGACGCAATTAATAATAATTGTGTAGCATCTTTAAACTCAATGTTCTCGAAAAGACCACCCATTTCAATTACAAGTCGTTTCCGCATATCTGGAACACGTAACGCTAAATCCATTAATTGTTCTGAGACAACATCATAACATGAAAATCCGCCTTCGCTAATGAAGTCCATTAAGATACTGATATACCAATCAAAGTCAGTAACTAATGCGTAATCATCTTTACTACAAATGGTGATGATTTTAGTGAAAAGTTGATCTTTAAAATTAATTGATTTCGATTCTTTGAAATAATCAAAGATTTTAGCAACAATACCATCAACTGTTTTAGCATTCGCTAACGCTGCTAATAGATCTAATGATAAAAGTCGTGTAGCTTCATCACTTGAGTCTAAACATTTGGTAATTAAGTCTTTGTTTTGTGCAACAAGTTTAGGTTGGATTTGGATAAGTTTAATGAATAATGACAAGCATAAATAACGTAAGTTGTTGTCTTCGTGCTCTAAAAATGCTTGCATACGTTGTGTGGCATAAACTAATAATATCGGATTTGTGATTGGAATGTCAATAATTGTTCGAACGCACTCAAATAAAACAGTGATGGATGATGTGGTCTCTAATATGGTAGTAAATGGACTGATTAACTTCTTGGGTAAGCGTGGCTCAACTGCTGATAACATTCGTAAGAGATGGATAAGTCGTAAAGAAACCCAATTAGATGAAGAGGACTCAAGCATCTTATGGAATTTGGGTATAAGGCCGACAAAATTTTGGACATTATGTGCACATAATTCACACATAACAGATAACGCAGCAAAAACAACAGAATTATCCCCGTCGTCTAAACGCGATTTGAGTGTGGTAAACCCTGGTCGTAATGCTTCTGGATACTTGAGACAAATATGATAAAATGTCATGATGGCTTTTTGACGTACAATAGGTTTGGCTGCTGACATAAGGGCAATGACATCATGCGCAATGGTTTGTGATAATTGTAACGATAAATACGGTGGAAGTGATGTTAAGACAATTGAGGACATAAGAGGTTGAATTGATGTAAGATCTCGCTTGATTCTGTTAGTGGCCATGAGAACTGCATCTGATGTGGAATTCCACATTTGTGCTGCAGCTGTATAGGCAATTCTTTTAGCAGAAAAAGAATCTAACGACATAACTTCTAACACACAGAAATCAGCCCAGGTAGTATCAAATCCTCGAAGATTAAGGAAAATGACTTGTTGTACAATATCAATTTTGTTTTCAGGTTTTCCTGTCTTCATTTCTTCTTGCATCTTCTCAACAAGATCACCTACAAACTTTGCTTCTTCGTTCTTTGCTCGTGCAGTAAGATAGCCCTTAATTACATCCTCTAGTGTCCGAGAGGTAAACATTGGTGTGACGGTTACGGTTATTACCTGACATCGTTTGAGTCGATTGTAAAGTAAAGAAATTTATTGTAAAAAAAACGTTAAATTAAAAATAATGATTTTTTTTCTCTTTTCAAATACATTATGTTGGAGTTTTGCAACATATGATGAAATGGAATCAAAGTGTTCATTATGTACTCGTATTTTAAATCATAAAACAGATAAGCTAATTTTAAATCCAATTAATGGAAGCGAATGTATGAAAAATTCATCAAATAAAATTTGTCAATTTATTAAAGACATTTCGGAAACAATAAATAAAACACAAAATGATTCAGTGAAAATAAACTATTGTCAAAGAATTTTTGCATGTCCACCAAAAGTTCCAGATGATTTTACTGGTGTTCGTTGTGAGACTTGCATTGGAATTGCTGATTATCTTTTTCATCATCAAAAATCAGTTAGAAAAAAAGCATTTTTTAGTTATTGTACTACACATCATGTTTCAACATTATCATTTTGTGGTGATATTATAGAAGAAGGATTGGATGATTTTTTGGATGATATGGAAGAAATTTCTGATGCTGTTCAATTTTGTCATTCCTCTCATTTTTGCAGAACAACAAAATCTGATCTGTAAGATAAAATAAAGTTATTATAATGTATATGTAGATAAAATAAATAATAAATAAAAATTATTAAGAACTTCATATGGTAAAAAAATGATCTAATGTTGAAAACTAAATTTTTGAATGTATTCATATTTTGGCTTAATTAAAGTTAGATTTGATGATTGGCAATTATTGCTCACCAGAAAATAATGGAAAATAATATATTTATTAATTTCATAAGGAAATATTTTTATTTGAAAGGAGAAAAATAAAGAATTTAAAAAAGGAACGTTAATGATATTTCTTAACTTTACTTCGTAAATTTTAAATGTGTAATTGGTCAAAACTCTTGTTGAATTCAATTGGTTTTGAATTTTTTTAAAGGTTTACTTTTTCAATACCCCAAAATGGAAGGAAACAAAAACAGTAAAAGAAACTATATCAGAAGAAAGAAATATTTGAATGATTGCATAACCCAAGTCAAAGCAACTTTAGAACTCGTAAACATAGCACGTGGCGAAAAAGTTAATATTGCCGAAAATCAGAAGTTAGCTTTAGCACATGCACAAGCAATAGAGGCTGTTTGTTGGTCTCCTCATTCACGCCTTTCTGCAGATGGTTATCAAAAACTTATGAATGCTAAAACGAACGAATTGTGTAGAACAATAATCAAAAAATCACTTCCTGTCGACTTAACACAGCTGCATAAAATAGTGCCTATTATTCCTGAGAGGCCACAGACGCCTCAACCTTCTCTTCCTGTTCCCATTATTGTTCCTCAATCTGCACCTGTTATCCATTCGATGGACTCATTATTTCAAACGCAAGAAGATGACAAGGACTCTTTCCATTTTGTAGCGAGTTTTGAAAACGGAAATGATGGATTTGGTGATTTTGATGAATCACCGTTTTTATCTATGGACGATAATAACACCTTCCTCGATTCATCAAACCAATTTGATTCGAGCATTAACGAAGATATTTTCTCCATATAAGCCGAACATTTATGAATTTGCTGTGGATAATTTTTAATAAATACGATTATTGTGGCTTTACATAAATTTGTAATAAGCATTGAAAGCAATAAGAATGGATTATTGTTAGAATGAAAAAGATTTTAGTCTTTTATATCTGATTTGTTTCTTCATTTTTTGTTTTTTAAGAAAACGAAGCTTCACTAAACTTTTTTTAGATATTATAACAAAAATTCGTCCATAAAAATTTTCATATCATTACGATTTGTAAAAATTAACTTAAGTTCTTAATGCCAATACAACACTCATGGAATCTTAAAATGACAAAAATTTAAATAAAACAAAATACCACCCATCTAACTAATAAAATTTCTTTGTTTTTTCCCACATTGTTTAAATCAAAAATAATTTCAAAAAGTAGTTTTTACGATCAATTTCCCTTCAATTTTAAGCAATTCCCCTCATTAAGCAAATGGAAAGAAAAAGTTATACTTCTTCCCAAGTTAAAAATTGTTTTCAAAGGCTTTCACAGCTTGAAAAAATTATATTTGAAATTTCGAACACTAGTCTTGAAGATTCTGTACAAACAGTATTTGATTTGCTTGAATCTGATTATCCATATTCTTCCAATCTCCTTATATGCAAGTTTATTTATGCATCTTTTGTTTCACAAAAAAGATTTTTAAATCGCTATTTTCGTTTTATGAAGCTAATTGATATAAAAGTAAATAAAAAAATCTTTTCTTTATTTGCAAATTTTCTTGATAGGGAGAATTCACAAGAAGCATTTTATATTCTTGAAATACTAAATGAAAAAAAATTAATTGAACCATATTATGTTGAAAGAAATGCCTCTTTATTTTTTGTTCATCATATGTCGCTTCGAGAAATTAAAAATGCAATTGAATTCAATCGCTCCATGTTTTGTACACGATTCAAAGAAAATATTGAAGAACTTTCAAAGAATGATTGGGAACTTCATAAAAAATATGTTAAAGAAGGACATAATCCAAATGAAATTGCAAAAATTATTCGAAATGACAAAATAGAGAAACTTCAAGAAATATCATCACAAACGAATTTTGATTTTAATCAAACAATTGAACCATCACTTTATGAAAGATGTTCATTTATTAATCAAAGAAAAGTTACATTAATTGATTATGCAGCATTTTTTTCATCAGTAAAATGTTTTAAATATTTACTTATGAATGGTTGTAATATCGAAGATACATTAAAATATGCAATTGCAGGTGGAAATTTAGAGATAATTCATTTATGTGAACAAAATCATTCATCATATAAAGGTGCATATGAAGCAGCAATTGAATTTCATCGAAATGATATCGTCAAATATTATTATGATAATAAAATTATTGAAATTAATGACTTAAAAGAATTAGGGATTGAATGTATATATTATCATAATTATATAATTTTTTCATTTCTTATTGACGAGGGAATGAAAATAACCAATTTTAATATGGAGTTAAGCGGAATTAGTAATATTTTCCTTATTGAGCTGTTTTATGATGAAAAACAAATACAAAAAGATTCGTTGATTTCTTTCTCTGATAAAGGAAATATTGAACTTGTTGAATATCTTCTTCACAAAGGATTTGATGTTAATGCTAAAAATATTTATAGATTTTATTTGTACTTTATTCCAATCATTTGAATTTTCAATCTAAAAAATAGAATTTAATTAAATTATTTGAAACAGCACTTTTAAAAGCATCCAAAAATAATAACACTGAAATTATTCGTTTGCTTCTTGATCAAAAAGAAATTAATGTCAACATTAAAGATGTAAAATTAAGTGATTTCGAGTTTACTTCTTTAATGGTATGTTTTAAAAATGAATATGGAATTTATTATAATTATTTAGAACAGCACTCATCAACACTATTGAGTACAATCAGATTGAAATAGTTAAATTACTTCTTAATAAAGGAATTAATGTCAATGCGAAAAATGTTTTTTTATTTTGTTTAAAATTTATTATAATTATATGTTAATACTTAGCAATAATATTTGGAAATTATTTAAATTATTTAAAACAGCACTTATGACTGCATGTGAAAAAGGTTACACAGAAATAGTTAAATTGCTTCTTAAACAAGAAGGTATTAATATTAATGCTACAAATGTTTATTTGCTTAATCTGAATTTTGTTTTAAGATTTTGATATTTCAAAATATTACTTGGAATATATATTTTTTATTTCAAACATCGCTTATGATTGCATCTTATTTTAATCATATAGAAATTGTTCAATTGCTTCTTAAACAAAACGGAATCAGAATCAATACGAAAGACGTTTAATTGTTTTGTTTGAATTTTATAACTATGTTTTAAAATTCACGAATAAAATTTGGAAATTATCATAAAGATTTGATACAGCACTTATTTTAGCATCTAGAAAGGGTTGTTTAGGAATTGTAGAATTACTATTAGAGCAAGATAATATTGATTTTAAGACTAAAAATGTTATTTTATTTTGAAAAATATTTATATATTTAATTTTTTGTTTTTAAAAAATTTATGGAATTTATAATAGTTTTTTGAAGCAGCAATTTCAAATGCATTGCGAAATGGTCATATTGAAATAATATTTTTGCTTTTGGAAGCTTATTTCTTTCCACGGTAATTTTTCATTTTAAAACTTATGTTTAATTTTCTTTTTGATCATTATGTTCATTAGCTTTACTCCATTAGAAATTTCGAAAGTACTTCAAAATCATGAATTAATTGTAAAGCTTCAAAAAATATCAAATAATAAGTTTCTTTAATCATATAATTAAAACATTATTATATGAAAGATATTTATTGATTAATATTGAAAATATTTCACTAACTGATTACTGTTCATTTCTTGGTTAGATTTCATTTATTAAATTTTTTTTAATAAAAAAAATTCGAAAATTAAAATACATCTAATATATTTAAATATGCAAGTGCTGATAGAAACTTAGAAATTATTTATTTATGTGAACAAAATAATTCATCATTTACAGCATGCTGCTTTACATCGAAATGAAATTAT
The DNA here is from genome assembly GCF_020186115.1 of Histomonas meleagridis. Lineage (NCBI taxonomy): Eukaryota > Parabasalia > Tritrichomonadida > Dientamoebidae > Histomonas > Histomonas meleagridis. The sequence continues at coordinate 514,976 of NW_027150896.1, forward strand.
TCATGATCTTTTTAAAAATAAAAATATACATTACAGTTTCAGGCAGAGATAAATACTTGTTAAGACTAGTTTAATAGGCTTTAAAAAGTAAAGATTGTGGTGAAAAAACAAATTAAATTTAGAAAACGATTATAAATATATCGAATTAAAATTAATTTAGTGTTTTAATCCCCTTTGTTCAAGTAATGCCTTATAGGCTTCGGCCTTCTTTTGAGCTGCCTCTCTGCGAGCCTTCTTCTCCTTCAAGAACTTGGCCTTGCGTGCAAGACGACGTGGTGTGATCAAACGTTGGATCTTTGGTTGTGTGAATTTGCCTGGTTTAACTTCACGACGAAGAACGAGTTTGGTAACATCGGCTTTCTTGTCAGCACCAAAGATAGCCCTGATCCTTGTAGCACGCTTTGGACCATAACGACGTGGAACAACTTTATCAGTAAGTCCTTCGATTTCGGCATCTCCTTTCTTAAGAACAATGAGATGAAGAGCAGAGATTTCTGAGGAAATAACACAGCCACGAACTGTCTTTCTCTTGCGTTCTCCATCTTTGCGTGGGCGATAGCATGAAGTACCAGCACGGAGAAGGAGACGAACACGACGTGGTGTAAGTACACCTTGTTTCATTGGGAAGCCTTGTTTGTCGAATCCACCACCAAGACGGAAAAGATATCCTGCGAATTGTTGACCAAGAATTGAACCATCGATATCCTGACCAAGACGATGATCGTAAAGACTGTTAAGAGCAACTGGATCTTCTACGTCAATGCATATTTGTGTTCCGTGATCTGGATAAGCTAATGTAAGCCTCATGTAAAAGGAAGGACCATAACCGTTAAATTTAACTATCTTTGTTTCGGTTATTTGACCAAAACGCGCTTCTGGCTTTATTGGCGGTTAGTAAAATTTCTGTACATTACTTGAAATATTTTGAATGTGTACTTGGTCTGATGCGGTTTGGTGTTAGTTGCTCTCAATTTTTGAGAGGGTGAAGTGGTTATTTGCATGGAAAAAACCACAATCCAAGCACAAGCAAAAATATCAATGCAAAATTTGAATTCACTACAATCTAATCGCAAAGTTGTTGTCATTGGTGATTCGGGTGTTGGGAAAACAACAGTTATCAAAAAACTTATGAGTGGCCAATTTATTGAACTTTTACCAACAGTTGGAGTCGAATACAATTTATATGAGGCTCGCATTAATCAAGGAATCATAAAACTTAATGTTTGGGACACAGCTGGCCAAGAAAAATATCAAGCTGTCGTTAAAGGATTTTTTCGGAATGCATTTGGTGCTATTTTAATGTATTCAATAGACAACAAGATATCATTTACTCGCACAAGTAAGTGGCTTGATGATTTCCGTCAACTTGCTCTTCCGGATGCTCCTGTTATTTTAGTCGGAAATAAGAATGATCTGGATGAATCAAGAGCTGTAACTGTTGAAGAAGGAGCAGCGTATGCATGTAAACTTGGTATGGATTTTTTTGAAACATCAGCAAAAACAGGTGAAAACATTGAAGAAGTTTTCAGAAAATTAGCACAATTAATTGAAAATCAAATCGAAACATATGAAGCATCACTAGAAACAGATCAAAATGAGGTTGAATTACAACCGAAAGACAAAAAGAGCTGTTGTAATCAACAACATTAATATATATCATGATAAATTTACCATTTTTTACAGCGAATCTTAAGATATAATTTTATTGTATCGCAGTTATTCGTTGATTCATATAATAAATAAAATAAATTTATACTTTCAGCAAAACATGAATTTGTAAAGTAATGAAAATATTTTCGTTTTTCATTGAATTTAATGAAAAAGTGGATTAATTGTAAGTTTTACTCAATAAGGTAGAAACTTTTTATTCATTACCTCTAAGGTCATACATTATAAGGGCTAAAAATGAGATAATAAAATTTTATTGTAAACCATTTTCATGTCCTTTAAATTTATCAGAATTGAAAATTTTAAAATGTTTATACCTGAGCAAGTACTTTATATTTTAGTACTAAAAGCATAAATTTATATGCAAAATAAAGAAATTGAGTTTTACTAACGAAATATATATTTTTGTTTAATTCTGTGTAAATAATACATCACCTACTGTTATAGGTTCTTCATCATGCATTTTTTGTGAATCATCTTCTTTTTCGATATCTTCAAAGCAAGCTGCTGCCAAAAGGGATAAAATTAAACCAATATTAATTGGTAACCATAAGGCAAATGAATATAATTTTGGAGGATGTTTTTGCGTATCTGATTTGATTTTAGTGTAATTTAACAATAAACCTGAAAGAATATGAAATATTCCGCAACCTGTAAATCCCATAAAATTGACGAGTCCTATTGCAGAAGCAGATTTTGAGCACTCAAATGTTTCACGCACAAAAGGAAACAAAACAGAAGCACATGCACCTGTGCTAATTGCAAATAAAAATAATAAAGCAAAAATCCATCCAAATAAAAGTTTTTCATTAATTTCTGATATGATAGAAGATACAACAATAGCAACAAAAGATCCACAAAATAAAACCCATTTTCTTGTTCTTAAAAAATTTGATAAAATTGGTAACAATAATACACCAACAATAAATGCAATAGATAAACCTAAAAGAATAATTCCTTTGTCAAAATTTGGAAATACTTCATCAATATAACAACCACTGTAAAAAGAAGCTAAATTATAATAACTTCCATTACTAAAGAAATTATATAAACTAAATAACCAATATTCTTTTGTTTTAATTATGCTTTTAAAATTCTTAAATAGAACCACTAACAGTTTTTTGAAATTTACTGGGATGATTTGATTTTCATTCATTTCCATATAACCAAATTTAGATGGATATCCACGTACAAATAACATAACAAGTATACAAACAGTAAAACCAATAATTGAAATACCATAGAATGAGCAACGCCACCCAAATTTGTTTGAAAAAATTTCTAAAGGAGCTTGTGAAAGAATTGCACCAACACCGCCAAATGCTAAAATTATACCAGAAAGCAAAGCATACCAACTATATTTAAACCAATAACTTAAAACTTTACAAACAGGGACATAGGTTAAAGCACATCCAATGCCCACAATTAATCTTCCAACTATAGCAATTGTTATTGTTTTTGATATACCACAAATTAATGATCCTATTGATGAAAGAGTTAATGAAATACCAATTAAAAAAGAGGGATCTATTACATCAGCAAAAAGACCTGCAAATGGTTGAAGTACTGCATAAGGCCAAAAAAACATTGAAGAAAAAATTGTTAATTTTGTTTTGTCAACTCCAAAAGATTTTTCTATTTTATCATATAAAATTGCAGGTAATTGTCGATGAAAGTTTACCAATGCATTGCAAATACAACATATTAAGAAAATAACAAATGAGTGAACTTTAAATTTAGTAGAATACACTGGATGATTGCTTTCCATAATATAATGAATGATCAGAACGAAAGTTAATGTTTTAAGTACTTTACAGAATAAAATGTATTCAAATTTAACAACTTTTTATTAAATAACGGTTTTTTTAGTTTTATCAAGATAAACTTCAGTCAAACAGGAAACCAATTAAGCGTCGATGAAATCGAAGATGATCCCTTCTTGGATGAAAACCTTCTTCAGTTGTTAGGTCCTTTAGAAGCTAAAAGTCATCTTTCTCTTACAAATTTTCAATACCAAAAGATTTTACTCGATACACAACTTGAAGAACTAAACGAAATAATGAACTCCAAGCAACGGGAAATGCACGAAGAATCTGTTTCATTTCAGCAAACAATAGAAGAAATTATTAGTGCAATTCGAGAAAAAGTTAAAGTAATCCAAAAACTAGCATCCATTGGGAGTGACCTTTTAGCACACCATTATGAAAACCAGGGAACTCTTAGTGTTATCGAAAATGCTATTGACGATTTTAATTATGAAGTTAATACTCTCTCCTCAGCTAACGATTACTTATCAAGGATACTAGAAAGCAACCAACAACATCTTAAAGAGCTAGAAAGCGAATCAACAAAATTACAAAATCAATATCAAGATCTCGAAAATTCTATAACAAAGTTAATTCCCAAAAAAACCAAAACCAAAATCAACAAGCTCAACAAGCAGCTTGTTGACCAAGCCAAAAAAATCAGTAGCATCCAACAAAAATACGAATCACAAATTACTAATCAAGAGCAAACAATATCTGCACTCAAAGCACAAATCGAAAACGAAGCTCGAGTAGCTGCAATCCAGTCAACTATTGGCAGCCGAGGGAAAACTCCATTTAAACTTTTGGTTCCGCTTTCGAATTCATTCAGGAAGGACAGCACGTACGAGTTCAACAGCAATCACAACGACGGCAGTAACATCGATGGAATGTACACGAATATGTCAATCGAAACATGGAAAAGCGAAATCGAAGACTTCACGGAATCGAGTGATTTGAATGCTGCAAATTTGTCTGGATCAAAGACATACTCGAAGAATTTAACAATCGATGACTCAATACTCGTGGAGAAGAATTCCGGAAGTAGTATAAGTAATCCATTCCAATCAGAAAGCAGTATTAAGAAGACATTAGCGAGTCAATCAGAAAAAGAAAAAGTATCTCAAAATAGTGACAGAAGTATTTCTTCTAAAAATTATTCTCACAGTATTGAAAGAAGCATGAATGAAAACAGTGACAAAAGTGATTCTTCTCAAAAATATTCAGAAAACAGTGACAGAAGTTATTCCTCTCAAAAATATTCAGAAAACAGTGACAGAAGTTATTCCTCTCAAAAATATTCAGAAAACAGTGACAGAAGTTATTCTTCTCAAAAATATTCAGAAAACAGTGACAGTAACAATTCTTCTCAAAAATATTCAGAAAACAGTGACAGAAGTTATTCCTCTCAAAAATATTCAGAAAACAGTGACAGTAACAATTCTTCTCAAAAATATTCAGAAAACAGTGACAGAAGTTATTCCTCTCAAAAATATTCAGAAAACAGTGACAGAAGTTATTCCTCTCAAAAATATTCAGAAAATAGTGACAAAAGTTATTCCTCTCAAAATTATTCAGAAAGCAATGAAGGTTCCTATTCGGAATCAAGAAGCACCGCACAATCCAATCAAAGCAAACCAACCAGGAGCACATCAAGTGAAACATCACAAACAAAAACAGAAAGTACTAGCTCTTACCAATCAGAGAGCTCCACAAGTCGCAACTCATAAATTGAACGATCTGTAATTTTATTTCATCTGCTATGAAGTACAAGCAGTACATCACATAAATTTAAAATAATATTTTGTTCGAATAAAAAAAAATTTTTTTATTTTAACAATGAATAAAAAATAAATATGTGAGAATCAAAAAAATGTTTTTCTAATGTTAATATTCCATAAATTTATTGTTTTCTTCATGATAAAATTCAATAAATTGGTTTTATGTTTTCTGACCGATAGGAATTTCAATATGATAAAGGGAGTTTCCATTTGAAAAACTTCCTATATTGAATTTCCTATCGGCGCATGTCAGAAAAATATCGTTAAACAATTTTTGAATCGCAATCGATAAAGAATTCAAAATTCATTCACACAAAATTCGCCAAAATGTCCTTCGCCAAGCAAGAATTCTTTTTTGACCCCATTGACCAGTTAACTCACGACAGCGAAACTAACGAAGAACAGTTAATTAATTCAAAATCGATATCTCATGAAGTTTACCAACAATTTCAAACATCACATAAACTATCAAAACAACAGAAAAAGAAGAAAGGAGAATACCTCAAAAAGCTTAACGAAGAAAACAAACAGTTACGAAACTTAATTATCGAACTTGAAAGAAAGATATCAACAAAAGAGGCAGAAAATTCTCTTCTCCAGAACCAACTTACCTTCTTTAAACAACAGCTTCCGGCAAGCCAAGACCAAAACGCTGGTTAGGATGTTGATTTATTTTTAAAAAATGTTTTCAATTCATTCTTTTTTATACATAAATAAGTTGTTTTTGCTGTTAACAGTAATTTACAATCCAAAAAACGCCTTTAAAGCATCATCATTTTCAGGCAACTTCCTTTTTGGTTTGTGAGATTCATGTTGTTTTTTCTTGCTCTGAGACGCTTCTTTACTGGTTTTGTTCGCCACCTCTATCTTGAGAGCCTGTGTTTTGAACAATTTTCCAGAAAGAGACAAGAATTTCATTGCATCAGATGTATCTTTTACATCTATGAAACCCCATCCTTTTGTTTTTGTGCTTGTTTCCTCTCTTCCTCTTTTGCTCTCATTTGCCAGTCTTAACTTGAAATCACTGATTCCCGTATTTTCTTTGAGATATTTCAATAATTCTTCTGGTGAAGCAGCCGATGAGAACTTAATGAAAAGAGTAAATTTCTGCTTATTTTCATGTGGCTTTACATCAAGTTTCGCTCCATTGAATTCGATTCCGTTGAATTTTTCAACGGCGGTTTGAGCATCTTTTTGAAAGCGAAATTGAATGAAACCGAACAGGGTACCCCGGTGACCGTTTTTTAATCTGATTGCTTCAACTTCACCAACTTGAGAAAACAACTTGAAGAGATCATTTTCTGTTTCATCCCCATCAGACCTCACGATGTTTGCAACAAAAATAGTTCGCTGATCATATTCATCAGATGTGGTTATAGTATGTTTTTCGATTGATTTCAACTCATTTAATCTCTGCAATACTTCCTGGTAATGTTCTCCTCCATGTGAGCTTTCGAAAATCATCCATTTTTGCATTAGTTGTGGAAGATTTATTGTCAAATTCTGAGATGCACGCAAATAAACATTCCGAGCTTCTTCAAGCTCTTTTAGTTCTATGTGGTAATCAGCAATTCTTGTCCATAGTTCAATACATTGGTTATTTCTATTTAACCCATTTTCCAAAACCGCCAAAACCTCCATTTTGGGGCACCCCTGTGATTTCATTAATTCGAACAACAAAATTGTTGGCCAAATCCAATTATCTCCATCATTAAACACCTTTTGTTGAAGAGCGTATTGAACTGTTGATATAGATTTTTCAGGCGCCATTGAAATTAGTTGTCCAAGTAAAATTTGTGCTTCATTTGCATTGTCCATGAAATTAAAACCATTCGTTTCGCAATTTCCTGTGATTTGGCATCGAAGCGACCACAGAAGTCCAGACTTCGGACAAAACCTTACCGCGCGTGCAGAAAGTTCAGGAGATGGGAAGTTGCTTAAGTAACTAAACCAAATCGTTGGATTATATGGATGAAATGTGAGAGCTCTTTCGAAGAAACTTTTTGTAGGGTATTCCCTTAGAAGAGCGAGTGCACTCGACTCTCGTTGGAAGTCATTCTTGTGTAATGAAAGGATTTGTGCTGTTTGGATGGCTTCTTTTGGTGGTTCAAAATCTTTATACTGTTCTTTTTCATTTTCGGGAAGACACGCAAGCTCAAGTGCGTACTCGGCTTTTATAGTTTCATAATCTGGCACAGGAAGTGATAGTTGTTGTTGATAGATCTCGATGAATTTATCTGGTTTGACTTTGCGATACTCATCCCATATGAAATTGTCAAATTCACCAATTAATGGAATTGATGATTCAATTTCAGTGATTTTGTCTTTTGAATGATCAATTTTGAATTGATGAATTCGTTTAGATAAAGGAAGATCTCTAAGTGCAAGCGAAATAAGGTAATCGTAAATTTCTGATCCTTCCTTTTTGTACTCATCTGTTAGCCAATCAATCCACATTTGCTCATCAAGAGAAAAACTTTCAATATATTTAAGTCTGTACTCTCTTGCTTCATCAAACCTTGAATTAGATCTCAAGAAGTCAATCAACTCCTTAAAGTTTTCTGGATTGGGATCATTTGTAAATTTTTGCTTGAGATCAACTTCCATTTTGAAATAAACGGCCCCTCAACCATAAGGACCGATATATTCAAAGAATCAATTTCATAGCTTTACAATAATGTAAAGTATTCATTCTACTTTACAATAAAGGCCACTTTTAACAATAAATATAACAGCTCTAAGGTTTTGGTGGTTGATATCAAAACGATGCATTAAATTGTTTTTCACACTGATTTTTTATTTTGCACTTTATTATAAAAATTACTTTCAGCAGTACTAAATTAGGACTAAGTGAAATAAAAACAGAAAAAAATGGACGTTAAAAATACGTTAAAAAAGTCGGTTATGTTACATTCCATCCAAACTAAATTCCTAATGATGATATTGCCACCACAGGAGATAAAAATTTTAATGATCCATCAACCTACTTGAAATTCTATCTTGAGCTTGAGAAAAACTATATACAGTTTAACTGAAGAAAACTCCCAGGTATGGGTTTTTAAAGTTTTGGGATACAAATTTTCCTGATACATTTAATATTATTATAGGTAACATCGTTTATAATGCATTTTCATCACCAAAACATGAATTTGATATTTACTTAAATTTTTTAAAAACACTTCAAATGAAAGAAGAAGAAATTAATCAAAATATAATTAAATTATATCGATTTTTATCAAACGTATATCTACAATGAACACACAAGAATCATATTATTTAATCGAGAAAATGATTGAACAAAATTTAATTGATAAAAACGTCACAAAAAATATTAGATCAAAATATTTTTATCATTATAAAGCAAAAGAAGAAAACCATATGACATATTGGTTTAATAGAAATGATCCAATAGAAAGACACTTTTTGGATCATTATGAAGAACTTTCTAAGAATGATTGGGAGTATCATAAGAAGTATATTAATGAAGGGCATAGTCCAAATGAAATTGCGAAAATAAATCTAAATGATGAAATAGAAAAACTTCAAACAAATTTTGATATTAACCAAACAATCAAACCATCACTTTATGAAAAATGTTCATTCATAAATAAAAGAAAATGTTTCATTAATTGATTATGTAGCAATTTTTCTTCTGTTATATTGAATATCAAAATTAAAAAACAAAAGCAAAAAGAACAAAATATAGATGAATACGAAGAAAATATTAATATTCATTCAGTAACATTAATGAAACAGATAATTTTTTCAGTATGAACGAATAGTTTATATATTGATGAAGATCCATTGGCCTACGACTTTAAAGAAGAAAAATTTATAAATCATATATAAACAAACAAATCTTCAAAACAAAGTGATTTTTTTTTTCATTTGTCAATTATTCAATGAACAAGTTTTCAAGTTAAACTCACCAATGGAAATCATTGATCTAAATTCGATATATGTCACGAAACAACTTTAACCATGAACAAAACTGCTGATAATTCTAAACTTTAAGTTTCCATTTTAGTTCAATTAATATTGAAAAATGGCTTTCAAAGTATAACAATAATAAAATAAAACCTTTTGTTATTTAAAAATTTTTACACACATTAAATTTACATCTCTCAGACCTATGTACTGCTTTTGATTTTCTTCTGGACAAATTTTTCTGCTAATTTAAATGTTTTTGGATGCAATGATAGAACATTTAAAGACGATATCTCTTCGTTTTTGTAAAGTTCTGGTTGTTGGCTTGCAATGAGTTTCATGAGAGCTTTATGATCTTTTGGATTTTTCATCTTTTTAGTATTTGAAATGAAATCAGAAATTTGTTTTTCGTCAGGAAGTTGTATAAAGAATTTTTCATCACCTCTTAACCCAATTGAGTTTGGTATGACATTTTCAGGAAATGTTTCATTTAATTTAACTAATTTGTTATTTAGATAAGTAATTTCTTTATACCATTGTTTCACTGAAGACAAACCACCTGCTAAATCTTTAAATATTTTTTTGTATAATTGTTGCGACTCAGCAGCAACATAATACATATAATCATCTTCATCAAAAATCTCAAGAAAAATTTCAAAAATGCTATTAATTTTGGAAGTTAACTCTTCTAGTGATTTTATTTTTGATGATTTAACTTCATTATAAATTTTCTTTATATTTGTTGGATTTTTTATTTTTTTCTTAAAAATTGCTTTATGCTCTTTATCCACAAATAGGCTTCCTATGAATGGGTCAGTGATTGGATGCTTCATTAATTCCTCTAATTTTTGCAGAGCAATTTTTTTTATTTTTTCATTCATTTTAAATGTCACTTTTATTTACAACTAATTCCCAATAACGAAAAAAGAAATCATAACGCAAATAATTCGTCACTAAATTGGTTAAACACTCATCACAAATGAGATAACACATAACACTAATGAATAACATTATGAATGAGATTATACATACCATATGATATAAATTCAGATATCAACATTAAACAAAAACATTAAATTGTTGTTTTTTACTATTTTGCCCTACCTCTCTTCTCCATTTTTGTTTGATTTACTTACTAAATATTTTCTTTGGTTTCATACCGAAATCTGATCCGATTGCAAAACGATCAATATCTTTTATGAAATCATTGTCGATTCTATCTGGTGATAATATCAAGTTTTCATATTTTAAGCAAAATTCGTGTTCTAAATTTGAGAATTCGTAAATGAAATTTAAAATCATTAACTTTTCCCAATTTTCGAATTTAGTTTTTTAAGGTTACTCAGAATTCCACAATTACCATATGGTAATGTTAATTGAATGAAAACTCGTTTTTCCGCTGACTGTAGTTTCCACGTCCAAGGTTTCGTTGAAAAGGGAAATAATTATTTAAAAAATTAATCTATGAAAGCCTCGACTTATAATTTCATCTCAGCTTTGTTCAGTTCCTCATAAGATGCCCAAAATGCAAGGGTAACAAAACCTCTTATGTTCATATTATTCAATATTTATTCAATAGACAAAAAATTGCACTTCATATTTTTTTATATCACAAGTCTGAAAATCTATTCAAATTCATTTATGAGTTGGAACAAGATTGAATACTTATCAAAATTCAAAAAGCTCGTTCATTACGGTTGGCATGTCTGAAAACAGTGACATATAACACACACACAGCGGGGCCTCCATTCCTTCGGAATTTCAGCCCGGTTATAAAAAGATATATCATTTGCAGAATTACTTTGTCACAAGGACCGGTTTAATTACAAAAAATTAATTATTTAAGACTTTGCTATGTGCTGATTTTATTTTTGAATGTTTGAATTTTGGAGTATATATCCTTACATGATAATGATAAATATTAGGTTTTTAAAAGTTAGTATTTTGAATACACATATATATCTAACATAATAATGATAATTCATATTACTTCAAAAATTATATTTTAAAATGATGTTCCCTGTTCCTGGATGTTCCGGGGGGAACAACATTCATCTAAAAGTTGAGGGCAAAAGGCAAATCGGCAATAAGCAATCGGCAAAATGCTTTATGCATATTAAATCAATTTCTATATTCATATATTCTCATATAAGAACTAGGAAGGAACATACTATAAAATACATGAAATATTAGGGGGATGTTTGTATACACATGCCCAAAATACGCTGTTAATGTTGCCCTGTTGCCAAAATCTGTTGCCCAGTTGCCCTTTGCCCCTAACTCTTAAGGTAATGTTCATGAACCGGGTACAAGCAGGAACAAGGGGAACATTCAATTATCTATGAAATTCAAGGTTAATTTACTGTACTTTTGATACGTTGAATATTAATTAAAAATAAGATTTCTTCAATACAGGTACTCAAAAATAGCACTTTTTACGGTCATGCTATTGAAAATAAGGCTTTTTGAGGCTAATACCGTCAAAAATGAGGCTTTAGACGTTAATTTTTAAAAATAAATCTGTTAATGTTGCCCTTTCGCCATTTTGTCCTTTAAAGTTCATCTGAAGTTTGAGAACCGGGAACAAGGAGGAACAAAGGACAACACATTAAAAATAATATAAATTTACTTTTATTGAGATATTTATTTTGAGAATAAGGCTTTTTGTAATTATCTGTTTTGAAGTTATCTGTTTGAGACTTATTGTTTGCAATTATCTGTTGAAAAATAATTCTGTTGAAAATAAGTAGGTGAAAATATTCACTTCCTTTATTTTAACATTTCAAGGTTGTTGTTTGAAATATTGCTTTTCAATATCACTTATTTTTTGTAATTACCTGTTTGAAATATGTTGTAATTATATGTTTGAAAAAGCGTTATGTTTTTAAATTATTGTTTTATTTTTTTTATATTATATAAAATATCATGAAGCAACAAGTGGCAGAGACAACTTCAAACTCAGATGTTGATAATGAAACTACCGAAAAACTTACTGAAAAATTCTTTGATAAAATGCTTGATATGAGTCCCGAAGAAAAACGTATTGACAAAATCCTTGATAAAATGATTGATAATAGCCCTGTAGATAATGAGCTGCACGACAAAAATAACTATATAAATTTAACTTTAAAACAACGTATTGGTAAAAATATTGTAAATTTATATAATTACAATAAATTTGATAAAAAATCATCATCTGGACGCAATACTATTACAGGATTGGCTTTATTAAACAATATGATAAAGAACTTATCTGTTATAGACATTGATATTAACAAATCTTTAGATAACGATACTAAAGATAAAATACGTAATAATATATTAAGTAAATTATCTGATGATGATATTATTGTTAAAACAGCTTCCGGAGGTTTACATATTTATTGTAATACTGATGAATTTTATACAACAAATAACCGTATGATTAAGTGTTATGAATCAAATGACTATAATATTGATATATTTTCATCTGTTGATTAAACAAAACGTTCATTAGTAGTTCTACCCGGATACAAAGTAAGAAAAGATCATAAATCACCTGTATCAACATATGAATTTATCAGAGGTAATTGTAAGAGTCATATTATCAGAACTGTTGATGATATATTAAAGGATTTTGATATTAAAATTACTGTTGAACGACCAAAAGAAATTAAAGATATTGTTAAAATGTATAATGATTCTGATAATATTACTGTTGAATTTGCAAGAACATTAATACACGGTTTAGAAGGTTTTGAAATACATGACGATGCATATAATAGACCTTTATCAAAAGAAATTACATTATATGTACTATTTCAAACAATTAACAGTTTACCAAATAAAGTTATTGATGAAGCTTATGATTATGTATATAATAATTGTAATTTAACACCTAATGCTAAATCAAATTATGATATAGCTAAATGTAGATATATGCATTTACAAACTCATTACGGAGTTTTAATTAAAATAATCAAACTTTATAATGAAGATTATTATAAGAAATTCATTAATAATAATACTGATGAAAACATAATACATAACATTGATCTTAATGATAATTTTAGTATAACAAATATTAGTTCTAAAGCAGAAAGACATATATATAAATGTAATAAAGACGTTATTGAAGATTTATCAAAGGTAATTAGATTTGTAGAAAGCAATAATTTAATGTTTATTATTAAAACATTTGATATTCATAATAATAAATATGTTATTGGTTATATGACAAATACTAATATGAAAGAATTACTTAAAATGATCCAACTTTGGAAAGACGGTAAAAGGAATATTACAGCATATGATGCTTTTTTAGCTTATAAATCTAAACTTACTGTAAAAGGAATTGAATTTTACAGTAATAATGAAAAAGATGTGTTCTCAATATTTCAAGGTTATAAATATAATATTGTTGAAAATATTAATATTTCTCTGATAAGTGATTTCTTAAATATGATTAAAGAAGTTATTGCTGATAACAATAATGATGTATATAACTATTTATTGAATTGGATTACTTATAAAATACAAAATTCCGGAAAAAAGACTGAAACAGCTATTGTTCTTAAAGGTTTACAAGGAATTGGTAAAAATACATTTACTGACGTTATTTGTGAATTATTAAGCGGATATAGTGAAAAAAATATTAATCAAATAGGAGAATTAACGGGTAACTTTAAAGTAAAATGTTGTTAGTATTAAATGAATTAAAAAATGTAGGTGAAGACAGACTTGCAAATTTTGATGCTTTAAAATCAATTATTACTGATAAAACTATTAGAATTAATGAAAAAAATCAACCTAGAAGAACTTCTGAAAACGTTGCTAATTGTATATTCGTTACTAATAACAGTTATCCTATTAAAATTGAATCAGATGACAGAAGATATGTCGTATTATTATGTAACGGTAAATATAAAAATAATCATGATTTTTGGACAAAAATGTATGACAGTTTTACTCCTGAGTGCTATAATCATTTATTAACATATTTTATAAAAAGAGATATTAATAATTATAATTCCAGAATTATACTTGTAACAGAAGCTAAACAAGATTTAATAGAAGCATCAAGAAATACTGTAAAACAATTCATATGTGATAATTATAATGAATTATGTGAGGGTTGGCTTTGTAGTGATGCATTATTTAATAAATTTTATGAGATTAAAATGAGGTCTTTTCAATTACAGTTAAAAAATTAATGTGATAGAAAAAGAGTCCGTAGAGAAAGCGAATTATGTTATTGTTACTTTCTATAAGATGAATATGAAAATATATATCATCAAACAGAAGATGTTGAAGAGAATGACAATGATTAGGAATAAGAGATTTCAAATATATTATTTTTAATTATCCTTTAAAAAGGGCTACTGTATTATTATCAATTATTGAAGTTATTTTTCCTATAATCATACTGTTTATTTTTGTTGTTAATACAGTATCATCATCTAAAATACTGCCGTCATATAAAACTATGTCTCCAATATTATATTTACTGCTATCATTAACTTTAAAATAATAATCACCATGAGTAGCAAAATCTATAGTATTTTGATTAATACTAATATCTTGTTTAATAGTATCACCTATTTGAAAAACACTGTTAGCAATATGTTTATCAACACATATTCCTATAAACTCTTTATAAGAACCTGTACTTTTAACAGAAGGTATACAGTTAGTAGAATCTGTAGTAGAAATATACTTATTAACATCATTTTCATTAACTAATTTATAAACATCACCTGTTATAAATACTGGTTTTCCGACAATAAAATTATCGATATTTTCATTTTCAGAAATAGGGCTATTATGAGTTATTGTTTTATTCATTTGACCTCCTCCTGAACTGCTAATAATTGCTTTTCTATAAGTATCATTAGAATAATGCCAAAACCCTAATTCATTTTGATAAGAAGTTATTCTCCGAGTATATGTTCCTGGTGCTTCTGTTGATTGATCATGATATACAAAATCTAAAAATCTACCTGTTTTTAATACAGCATTTTGATAAGGAACTATATCACTTGGTTCATGAGTATGACTCGTTAATGCTAAATTATTTAAGTTAATTCCGTTAACAGTATTACATTGAATATTGCCGTTATTATTAAAAGTAATTGATCCAGAACCGTTTCTTTTAAACTCTAATGAATCAGTAGATGTTATTCTCCAAGAGTAATCACTGTTAAATTCATTATTATCATGAAAATCTATATAACAACCTACTTCCATAACACCGTCTGATTTAATAGTAGCTATACAAGGTAAAGTGTTTAAATAATTTCCTGCTGAAGAACCGTTATTCAAATAATAATTATTAATTTTACCGTTAACAGTTAAGTCGTTATTTATAGTATTATGAGTATGATTTATTAAAGAATATTTATCATCATGATTATGTGTTGTTAAAGAGAAGTTATCAACAGGTATATTATTAATATAATTTACTTCTAAATTACCATATATTTTTAAATCGTTATTTATAGTGTTGTGAGTATGATTTATTAAAGATATGTTATCAGTGTCAATATCATTAATATAATTACAATTTATATTTCCGTTAACAGTTAAATTATTATTAACAGTTAAATTATTATTAAATTCTGTATGAGTATGATTTTTTAAAGAAATGTTATCAGTATCAATATCATTAATATAAGTACAACTAATGCTTCCGTTAACAGTTAAATTATTATCAATTGTGTTGTGAGTATGATTTATTAAAGAATATTTATCGTCATGATTATGATCTATTAAAGCATATTTTTCATCATGATTATGAGAACTTGGCGGAAAAGTTGTTGGTTTATCAGTAATATCATTATAACTATGAGTATGATTTATTAATGAATATTTATCGTCATGATTATGTGTTGTTAATGAAATATTATTAGTATCAATTCCATTAATACTATTACAACTAATATTACCGTTTTTATATATACTTACGTAATTACCGTCACAAGTTTTAAATCTTAAACAAGTATCAATATTATCATCAGAACCTACGTAATGTTCTATTACACTACAATCATCGCCATATGGTAATACACCTATTTCCATTCTGATAGAATTACCTGTTACTGCATTAGATCTATAAATAAATAATCCTTGATAAATATTTGTATCATCTGGATATTTGCTGCAATCAATATTGATATTACGTTTTGATGTTAATATTCTGCAGGAAATATCATTATCTACTAATAAATCTTGTTCAACCTTAGTCCAAACGCCGTATTCATTATAAGAAATTTCTGTTAAAGCCTTATTTATATCGATTAAATTGTCATTAGTTAAATACTGATCATGAGTATGATTTATTAATGAAAAATTATCAACAGGTATATTGTTAACAGAATTAACTTCTATATTACCGGTACAAATAGCACTGTCAACAGTTATGTTGCCGTTAACTTTTAAATCTTGATTTATATCAGTATATATTTCATAGATATCTTCTTCCTCAGTAGTTTTCATATAATCTTTATTAAAAGTAATTCCTGTTAACTTATTGTTAATATTAAATATATCATTACTAATTATTGATAATTCATCTAAATCAATACCGTTAATAAAATTACATTCTATATTACCATTTACCTTTAAATCTTGATTAATATTAGTATATATTTCAAAAACATCCTCTTCCTCCTCGTTTTCATTAATAATTGTCTCAACATAATCCTTATTATAAGAAATACCTGTTAACTTATTATTGATATCAGTTAAATTATCATTAGTTAAATAACGATCATGAGTATGATTTATTAAAGAAAAGTTGTTAACAGGTATATTATTAATATTATTACATTCTATATTACCATTTACCTTTAAATCTTGATTAATATTAGTATATATTTCAAAAACATCCTCTTCCTCCTCTTCTTCATTAATAATTGTTTCTAATAAATCCTTATGATAAGTAATGCCAGTATAATTATTTAAATCAGAGCTTATTAAGTAATTATCATGAGTATGATTTATAAAACGTTTATATATCTGACAGTCTACTAATAACATACCTAATTCATTAGTTCTCTGTCCTTTAGAAACATCTTTATAATAATATTTTAAGTTCTTAAATATAGTATTCATTTCAGGAAACAGATTTATTAAATAATTATATTCATTAAAACTATTATCGATATCAGTATCATCAGGACCTTCTAAATCATCTAAATTTTCATCTGTTGATATATCATATTCATCAAAAACTACTGATCTTACTGTAGGTATAGGTATATAACCCCTGGCTCCTGTAAACACATTTTTTAATCTGCTCATTAACGACATAGCCCAAGAACTGTTTTTAATACTGTTATATACTTTACTTGCCAGTTCAGCAAATTCAGCTAATGACATAGCAAAAGAAAAAACATCTAATAAGTATTCTAGCCAGTTCTTTTTATATCCTTCACCATCTTCTCCAGGTGCTCCTGTTAATAATTCTAGTATCTCATCATCATCTATAATCATTTGTTTTGTTAAATAGTATTCTGATGTTAATACTCCATCAACATTAACTATACCATAAGTATGTCCAGAATCTTCTAACATAATACTATTACCGTTAGGAAAATTAATTAATATATTGTTTTCAGTAATTCCTTCATCAGTTGTATTATCATAAGTTGATATATTAACGCCGTTTTCAAATAATATTACATCAGAAATAGTTAAAATACCGTCTTCAATAAGTGCTATATTATTAGTATCAATTTCATTAATTTTACCGTTAACGATAAGATCCTGATTAATTAATGTATATTTTTCATAAATATCCTCTTCTTCCTCAATATTTTCTAATAATTCTTCGTTATAATATATACCTGTAGTATTGTAATGAGTATGATTATTTAATGAAAAATCGTTAACAGATATATTATTAATACTATTTGTTGTTATATTGCCGTTAACAGTTAAATCTTGATCAATATTAGTATATATTTCGTAAATATCTTCTTCTTCGTTGTTGTCGTTAATAATTGTTTCTATATAATCTTTATTATAAGTAATACCTGTTAATTTATTGTTAATATTTTCTAATTCAGCATTTGTTAAATAATCACTGTGAACATGATTTATTAAAGCATATTTATCATCATGATTATGAGTTGTTAAAGATATATTGTCAGTATTAATTCCGTTAACAGAAGTACATGTAATATTACCGTTATTACTGAAACTTATTGTCGAACCTCCTTTTGCTTGAAAACTTAATGTACTTGTAACAGCTCTTATTCTCCAAGTGTTATCACCGTCATTATTATAATGAAAATCAATATATTGACCTACTTCCATAACGCCGTCTGTTTTAACAGTAGCTATACAAGGAATTGTTATTGTTGAATTAGATCCTCCTCCAGCACTGTTTAAAATATAATAATCATTAATTTTACCGTTAACAGTTAAATCATTGTTAAAAATGTTATGAGTATGATCTATTAAAGCATATTTGTTATCATGATTATGATCTATTAAAGAATATTTGTTATCATGATTATGATCTATCAAAGAATACCTGTCATCATGATTATGATCTTTTAAAGAATACCTGTCGTCATGAGTATGATCTTTTAAAGCGAAATCTTCTGTAGAATAGCCGTTAATAGTTTCTATCAATAAATTACTTATACTGACGTTATTATTATCAACATTTATTTTAACAAATTCTTTGTATGAAGTCAATACTTTATCAATATCACTAAACATTTGTTTTAAATAAGCATTATTCATAATATTTGATCCTGTAATAATATCACTTACTAAAATATCATTTATTAAAACAAGATTTTTAATGCTGTTATCTAAAGGATTAATTATTATATGATTTCTTCCGTAAGTAAATATAAATGATTTATCTATACTATTAATTGTTAATGAACATATACCGTTACTAATAGTATCTGCTGTTTTACTGTGATTAGAATATACAACACTATTTTTATTTAATAATGATTTTACAACGTTTTCAATTCTGTCAATCCTATTATTTAACATATTTTATTATAATTAAACAATGTATAAAAATGAGCGCCAAATGAGTACTAGTGTATCACAACTGCCTGTAGAAGAAATATATACAAATTTTGATATTCAAAAGAATGAAAGGGACGTTGATAAATTAGATAAAGGTAAAGGTTATACTTTTCGTTTTCCACAACGTTGGATTGAGTGTCCTAGTCAAAATAAAGTTATTAGTTTAAGACGTTTAAAAATAACACCTACATGTCATACAATTATGTTAAAAATTTGGGCTAAAGGTCCGAGTCAATCAAGCGGTCTTACACGTAATGTTACTTTATATATTCAATCAAATAATACATTACGTGAAATATTATTTGATATGTGTAATCAATTTAATAAACAGGCAACAAATTATATATTATTATTCGATTTAGATAAAAACAATACATTAAAGTTATTTTGTAAATTTAAATCTGATGCACAAACAATAGATCAAAGCAATTTTCGTTTTAAAGATGTTAAAGAAAACACAAATGAAAATCTTATACAGTTTTTGAGATTTTTGAATCAAGATAAAGATAAAAATATTGATAAATTAACAGACGAAGATAATACAAGCTTACAATTTGATAATGTGTGGGACCGAGAATATATTGAATTTAATGCTTCATTTAGTGATAATAAACGCAGATTTATCGGTCTAAATAATGATTTCTATGATAAACCTACTGTATTATTTAATCCTCCAACAGACGGTAATACTTTTAATATAACATTTTCAAACAGTAATAAAAAATTTATATATCCAAGATATTGTAAATTTATTATACAATTAGTGTTTATATATAATTATCGAAATGCAGTTACATTGAAATAATTTTATTAAAAGTATTGTTGTTAACAGATTATTTTTAAAAAACACATCATTTATAAAATTTTTTAATTATTTTTAATTTTTATAAAAATGGAAGGTAAGTGGTTATCTTGCGTTGTTGATAATGATTACCAAATATATACTGAATATCAGTATCAACTTAGAAGGAAATCAAATAAAAGGATTATTAAAGAATCCGAGGATCACGGTTATATTAGATGCAAATTAAACGGAAAACCATATTATAAACACAGAATAATTGCATTACAATTCATACCAAATGATGATCCTGACAATAAAATACAAATTGATCATATTGATCATAATGAATTAAATAATAATATCATAAACTTGCGTTGGGTTAATAACAGTGAAAATCAAAAAAATAGATCATCACATAAAGAATATGAATATGTTGATGAAATTGATGACGACTGTATTTTATTAGATACTTATAATAATCATTCTTTTGAAAATTATTATTATGATAGAAAAACTGATATATTTTATTTCTTTAACGGAATTAAATATCGAAAACTAAAAATAAATTATACTAAACAAAATTATGCATTTGTTTGTGCAAGAGATATCAATAATAAGCAAGTAAATGTTTGTTATTTTGCTTTTAAAAAGCAATATGACTTAATCTAAAGTTAATATTATTATAATTAATATTTTTCTTCACCTGTACATATAATAACATCATTTTTGTTAGGATCATACATTAAAATATAACGTCCTTTCTCAATGTTTTTAATTGGAGGTTTTATTTTTATATTTACATTATTTTGTATTTTATAGAGTTTTAAACCTAATTTTTTAGACTTTTTTAAAATATTGTTTTTTAGCAATTATAATATATTTATATATTACTAAGTCCTCAATATAAAAATTGATTAAATCAATATAAGGTAATTGTTTTATAGTAAACACTTTTTTAAGTTTTAATTCTTTGATATAATCAAATAAGTCCATTACAATAGTATATTTTTACATATAATAAAATATGTCAGTGCCTCATTCAAGAGTGTTATCTTGTTCAAAAGGCTTTTTAGCAAAAGTAGATACAAATATCAACAGTCCTCAACAAAATCAAAATGTTAATGTCGTAGTAAATCCTTATGAACGTTCTATGAGTGTAGATCATATAGAAGTTAAATATCCTGACGTTAACGATAATAACGAAAACATTCAAAACAGATCTGTCGAAACAGCTAATGAATTGAACAGTAATTTACAACAAATCATACATGACAAAGATTTATTAATTCAAGCATTAGTATTATGTTTAGATATTATTGAAAATAATCCGTTAATTGTTAATAAATATATAATTGCTGACGAAGATGAGCTAATTAAATTATTGCAATTATTATGTGATACTAATGAAGTTGAACTGTTAAAAGCTGATACTGATACATATTGTTGTAAGAGTAATACTTATGATTACGTTAGCAAAATATACGTCAAAAAGGATAACGAAACATATAATTTAAAGTACAGTCTTCCAGATGTTATAGAATTTATCGATAAACGTAAAATATCACTCAAATTTGTTAAATCAACATCAGGATTAACATATAAGTAAACAATCTTTAAAAATATAATTTTATAAAATTTATTTTATTTTTATTTTAATATAATATATATATGCCTAAAAAGCTAACAACAAAACAAGTCATAGAATTGTTCAATAATTACGGTTATACATTACCAGATAATTTTGAACACACAAATACTAAAACCAAATACAAAGTTTATGATGAAATGAATAATAAATATGATCATTTATCAGTTAATCAACTACAGTATAAAATCAAACACAATAAACGCAGTAAATATGATTACTTTGATGATTATTATAATATAGCTTTATCCGAAGATGAACCTGCAGATAAACCGATACATAATAAATCTGTTAACAATATAACTAAAGAATTAATTAAGAAATTAATGGTTCAGAAAGACTTTACTCATACAGTGAATTCTAATAAACACAATATTATGTTAAAATCATTAATGTACGCTATAAAGGCAGCAGGTCCTAAAATAAATAAAGATATTAGAATGACAATTATTGACGATAATAATAATATATCTTATTACCACGGAAATATGAACACAGTTAATTTCTTATATAATATAATTAATGAAAAAGATGATATTAGTGACAGTAATACTTTAGCATTAAAAACCTTTAAAAATATTAAATCTATAAAGTTTGAGTTTAAAGATCTTAAAAACGGTAGAAGAGTTAATCCTGGATTTTTTCCGTATATTAATACTACTGATATAGATCTTACAAAATATGGTATTTTCAACAATATCAATAATGAAAATATTAATGAATCTTGTTCGATACAATCATTTATTGCAAGTAATTTATTTAATGATAATGAGATTAATATGTTAAGATCTTTTATAAATACTAGAACAGTTCCGTTATCAGAATTAAATAATATATCAGATTTATTAAAAGTACATATTAATGTCAGATATATGGCTAATAAAGGTTTTACTCACAGAGATTACGGTAAACAATATAATAAACTTATAAAATTAATCATTATAGATGATCATTATATGTTTAATGACACTGTTAATATATCTATTGAAAGTATTAAAAATTATAGTAAAAATAGAACAATAGAATACGCTACCAGACCGATATCTATATATTATTTAATTAATACTATGAAACAATGTAATCTATTAAAACCTATGGATATTAATGCTTATAATAAATTATGTTGGAGCTATAAAACTATTAATAAACCTTATAACAGCTATAGATTAATAAATATTCCTGATAAGAAGTATATACCTGATTTTGTTAAAAGAATGAAACACGGTATAAAATTATTTGGGTATAATATTGATGATAATGAAGTTAACTACAGGTTAAATGAATTACAAAATATTATTAATATTTTAGGTTTAAACAGCACGAAGTCTAGCCCTAACGGGGGTATTAATGTAAAATCTTATTACAGATATAGTGATTTAATGTTAAAGATAATGTATGAATACGGTTGTTTTGATAATATATATGAGTTATCAGGTGATATTGCTAATAAAATACGTAATGAATGTATATTTCCTAAGACTATATGGCAACAAATACATTTAACAGGAAAGTATTATTATATAGATTTAAACGGAGCATATATGTCATCTGTAATATCAATACCTATAGGTAAACCTGATAATAACGGTAATTTTAAAGGTCAAAATACTAAAATAAAAGAACTTATTGAAATATTATATAATTTAAGGATTAATGCCAGAAATAATAATAACAATAAATTATCTACTACATTGAAATTTATGATGAATAGTTGTTGGGGAATGTCTATTAGAAAACCACCTAATTTTAATAAAAAATTAAAGACTAATGTTGATAAATATATTGAAGAATTTGCACCTTATGTTATTAAATATGATAATAATTATGTATATACAATAAAACCTTATAGAGAACACTTTACTTATCCACAATTTGCAAGATCAGTATTAAATAATTTTAATGATAAAATGAATCATATTAAAAGTTTAATATCTGATGTATATTATTCTAAAGTTGATTCTTTATTGATATCTAAAGAAGATTATAACAAATTATTGGATTTAGGATATATTGGTGATAAATTAGGTCAGTTTAAAATTGAACACATATTCAAGGAAATATATATTAAATCAGCTGATAATTGGATCGGTAAAAATATCGATAATGAATATATATATCATGTTAATAATAAGTATAAAAATAAATGTATTAATAGTGAAGATCCTGTAAAAACATTGATGAATTTATAAAAATAATATTATTTTATTTTTGTTCATTTTTACATATCAAATTTCTTCTTAGATTTTGTGGGTTTAATAATATCATCATTTTCGAGGTCATTATTAGATGTTTTATTAGATGTGATATTAGATGTTTGACAATAATTGTTAATAGAATTTATTTTTGACGTTAAATGATCAATTTTATTTTGTATATCATTACATATTTCACTTACAATATGTTGTTTAGCATCAATAAATTTATTATTTAGCTCATCTGGGGATATGTTTTTTAATTTTTTAGCACTTACAGGAGCTAATTTATCATTAATAAATTTAATGTTAACAGCACTTAATAATTTGAGGTTTTGATTATAAAACTTCATATTTACTAATATACTGTGACGAATATAAGGTTCTTTAGTTTTTTTATCAAAGCCCGGTTTCTCAGAGTGTTTAAATTTAATATCTACGGCTTTGTAATTAAGATTTTCAAAATCACTTAACAAATAACTATTAAATGATTCCATATTTATATGAGGAAAAAATATTAAAACAATTAAAAATATGATGTGTTTTTATTTTTAACAAAATGAAGCATAAATATGAATCTATTGACAAAAAGTTTAAAGAAATAGATAACAATTTTAATAAGATTAGTAACAAAAACAAAGTATTATTAGATAATGCTTTAATAAAATATATACATGAAAAATATCCATTTGCACAAAACGGTATTTGCGCATTTATTGCTCCTATGGGATCGGGTAAAAGTTATACTTATTTAAAATTAGTAGCTCAACAAGAAGTATTATTTAATGAACCTTTTTATGAGTTAATATGTATATGTTCTACAAGTAACAAGTTTGATGAGACAGTAAATTCTTTCAAAATATTAATTAAAAATAGTAAACTTATAGCTATATCTGATAACGATTTATTAGATTTCTTAAACAAATATATGAGGCGTATTTTAAAATATAACTCAATAATGAAATATATTAACAGTAACTTTAAAGAAATTAATGAGGAATTAGAAAGAGTCTTTTTTAAACATAAATTAAATTCAAAAGAAAAGATATTAAAATATATATCATTGAAATTAGCTTATTACAATTGGAAAACATATCCTCACAGAATGTTATTAATATTAGATGATTTTGCAAATCACGTGTTATTAAAGAATAAAGAAACTGATTTAATGAAATTATTAAAAAAGTTAAGACACTTCAATATTAATGTTATTGTATGTGTACAAACAGTAAAATCAATACCAAATAATTTGAAAAGAACCTCATCTGATATAGTATTATTCCCGGGTATCTCTAAAGAAGACTTTTATTATTTGATTAAAGAATCACCTGCAAGTTGTTTTGACGTAGATAAGTTATGGAATGAGTATTCAAAAATAAAAGATCAACACAGTAGATTTAATATATACATAAAAGCCAAAAAAATAACTATTACATTAGCTAATGTTGAAAAATAAACTTTAACAATATAATGATTTTATAATATTATCAGGTATCTCTTCTTCCTCATTATTATCATCATCAATATTATATATTTTTATAAATGTATTTATTACAGAATTGATTACATAAATTGTTGATATAATACATATATATAATTCAAATATCATTATTTTCATAAAAATAAAATACAATGTTTAATGAAATAATTGATTATATAATTTCATCATATGACAGTAATCATTATAACAGAATTAATGTTAATTTACCATTACCTTATACAAGATTTGCTAAAATGATAATTACATCATTAACAACTCATTGTAATATAGTAGTCATTGAAAAAGATGATTATATAATAATCAATAATGAAAAATATACTTTTAACACACAGTATACTGATGTAAATTATACAAGTTTTGCGAGTTTATTAACAAGTTTAATTACAAAAAGTAATGTTATTGTTGAGACTGATTCTGCTAATAGACTGATATTTATCAGTGCTAACAATTTTATTATAAATGATATGAGTTATAATATAAAACAATTAACAGGTTTATATAATACAAATTTACCTTTGACATCAACATATTTAAATAAAGATACTAATAAATATGAAATAGAATGTGATTCTGTAGGGAATTATTTATCAACAACTGTATTATATATAGTGAGTAATTTAGGAAAAAGTTCTTATAGAAACCTAAATGAAAACATCAATATATCAAAAATAATACTCAGAATTGATAATTCTTTTAGTAATAATTATCCTGTCATTGTTAATAATGCTGATTTTGAAGTATTAATAAATTCTAGTGATTTGTCACATTTAGAATTAAAATTAGTTGACGCTAATATGCAAGAAGTTCATTTGTTATCACCTATGTATATAACAATATCTATAAGACCAATACCTGATGAAGACATTGATGAAGATATTAAAAACAGTAATTTACTTATAACAGCATCTGATGAAAATATAGACAAACAAAAATAAATATTTAATAATATATTTTTATAATATATATTTTTAACGTAATCCGTTAATAACTTGATTCACAGATGCATTAGTAATTTCAATTTGTGACCTTCCTTCAGGTTTTACAGAACGTATTTTTAATATAGCATCTTCAAAATATATACCTACAGGTGATGCATTTGGACTTGTAGCTAAATAATCAGTTGTATTTACACGATTTCCGTGAAGTTCTATTTGTATAGTACCTGTTGTTGAAATACCGCCTTGGAAATCTTCACCTTCAGCAAAAGGTAATCCTATAAAGAAATTACTATTATCTTTACCGTGCCAAATTCTTGTTGTAGTTTTTACTCCAGAAGCATTATAAGTATTTTTATAATAATATGGCTGTATTGATGTTTTTAAATCTTCATTAAGACTGCTTAATAAACTACCGTTTAAATTAACACTGTCTAATAACATATTAATATTTTTAGCATCATCTACTGTTGTATAATCTTCTCGTGGATACATTTTGCCGTCAATATTAAATCTGTAACTGATATGTGGATTTAAGAAACATGTTCTAGAATATTGATTTACGCGAAATACTGTAAATAATGTATCACAATGTCTAATACCAATTGTAGCAGCTGTGTCTATTGATGATTTATCACCTATAAATTCTTGTGTAAAATCTCTTACTTGACATATATGTATCGGAAATAATAACGGTACTTGTATATATTTAGCAGATAATGCGTTAAATACATCCATTTTTAATAAATATTTTGCTAATTTAATTTTGATGTCTTTAGTTGTTTGTGTATTACATATAAATTGTTGTTGTTGTTCAGTATATGTATATGATCCAGATGAATCAGTTTCTTTGATATTATTATATACAGTTTCATTTATATTACGAAATCCTAAGTCTACGTCACCGTTATTAATAATATCTCGAATATCAATATAATATTTTCTCTTATCATTATCGCTATCATCATTTTTTAACAATATATTATCATAATTAGGTATTGGTGCTATAACTAAATTTTGATAAGAAGGCATTAATTCTATAGATAATTTACCTGCCCAATTAGGATAATATCTCATATTAAATAATAATAAGAAGTATGATAAAGGTATACGTAAAGGTATTTCAACAGTAATTTCCTTGGCAGCATTTATTGCTGATAAATCAACATAAACACCCGGTACCATTGGATCATGATTTCTAATTTTATCAATTGTTGCAAAACAATCATTACCGGACTTAGCTTCATCAGATAAACTGTTATAAAACATAAACCATTCATATCTAGCATTATGAATATCTTGTATTTTATCAGTATTACTATAAATTCTGTATTGATCAATAGCATCACATGAACACTTATAACCAATATAATATTCTTTAAACAATAAATTTGTTTGATCAGGAACTGTTATTTTAACAGTTTGTTTTAAAGTAATATATGAATTGTCTAAACTAATAATTTTAAATCTATCAGTAGCTATATCTACATATGTAGTATCACCTTCATTAATATCACCTACATTGCCGTAAGAGGTTGCTGTAGTGTATTCATAATTACCGGGTATAATTTCTGATAATTTTAAACAATCATCTACTGCGTTATACCAATCTTCTAAATTTCCTGACATAGCATCTATAACATTAGGTTGTTGATTTTGAGGAGCGTACATTTTAATAATCAAAAAAACATATATATATGTTAAAAATAATACATGTTTATTATATATTAATGTAAACGTTTTTCTTCTTCATTGGATTTTTTCAAAAAGTCATAATATTTATTAATCATATCAGTAATTGCACTAATACTGCCTTCATTTCCTTGAGAATTATATAATTGATCAAATATATCTCTGTACAAATGGTTTTGCATTAAAAAGTTGTTAAACATAACTTCGTTACTGTTAATTATTTGTAATAATTGTTTATATAATTCCATACGTTGTTGATTATCATTATTGATTTTATTTAAAATGTCTTGTGTTTTGTCCATTACAACAGCAGCGATTTGTTCATTAGATTTATCAGTTGAAGCTATACTGTTATTTATATCATTTATAATGCATGCTTTTTCGATCTCTTCTTTATGTTTTCTAATTTTTTCAAGGTCATCATTTTGCTTATTAATTTTATGAGTCCTAATCATGAGATCAGTTGTATTTTTAACTTGTTTTTTATGTACATCAGAATCTAAGTATTTTAACATCTCTTCTTGATATAGTTTATCCTCATAAGATTTACGTAAATCATTCTTATATTTGATTTGTTTTTCCAATTCATTTT